>NW_021137817.1:0-442968 GCF_004193835.3 Ostrinia furnacalis | reverse complement strand
TTCTCAGTGTCTTGAGGCAACTTAAAAAAGTACATTCTGTCTTTTTATTATTATTTAGGCAGTTAAATACTGCACAGTATTTAGTACACCATTTTCTTTATTTCCTTCCATCATACACAAGAATACGCGTTCGTGAGTCAATTTTCGCTCGTATATGAGGCCTTGTCGAATAGTATCCTGTAGGTGGGCCATCGTGCGTGTTTTGTTTTCGATGTAAACTCGCGGAGATGAACAGACCTGCTATTATTCATGATAATTCATGCTAAATCATGTATTTCCTCCGCCATTTTCCGCAGTTTGGCACCTCACGTCACATCATTTTACCGAAGTCAGCCCTATAGCTTCGGCGCAGTGCCGATCACTGACGTTTGTCAACAAAATGGTGCTTGACACTTGAGACAGGCTAAATTACACCATATTGTCAATGACATTGAGCATACATTTTTTTAAATACCTTCGCGAAGTAAAACTTCTGTACGTAGTGCTTATTATTATTCTGTGGTCTAAATGACAATTTACATAACAGATTCACCCTGGAAAACTTGGAGCAGTTCCAGCAAATGTTAAGCGACAAGACACCGATGTTCCAAGTGGATGCCGCGCTGGTGCCGCCCGACATCACCATGCGGCCCACCTCGCCCGAGGTCTGCAACATCGTCGGGTACAACATCAAGCACTTCCTCAACAGGTAGGTACAGCGGTCGTGTACACAGGGCAGGGGACAGGGGACAGATGCCGAGCGACAAGACGCCAATGTTCCAAGTGGACGCCGCGCTGGTGCCGCCCGACATCACCATGCGGCCCACCTCGCCCGAGGTCTGCAACATCGTCGGGTACAACATCAAGCACTTCCTCAACAGGTAGGTACAGCGGTCGTGTACACAGGGCAGGGGACAGGGGACAGATGCCGAGCGACAAGACGCCGATGTTCCAAGTGGATGCCGCGCTGGTGCCGCCCGACATCACCATGCGGCCTACCTCGCCCGAGGTCTGCAACATCGTCGGGTACAACATCAAGCACTTCCTCAACAGGTGGGTACAGCGGTCGTGTACATAGGGCAGGGGACAGGGGACAGATGCCGAGCGACAAGACGCGAATGTTCCTGGTGGACGCCGCGCCCGAGGTCTGCAACATCGTCGGGTACAACATCAAGCACTTCCTCAACAGGTAGGTACAGCGGTCGTGTACACAGGGCAGGGGACAGGGGACAGATGCCGAGTGACAAGACGCCGATGTTACAGGTGGACGCCCGAGGTCTGCAACCTCGTCAGGTACATACAACATCAAGCGCTTCCTCAACAGGTATTTGAGGATTAGTCGTTTATTACACAGGGGAGGATAGTAATGTGAACTAAACATATTAAATTAATAAATTGTTGCAGATTGACAACCTTCCCACGATGGATGAAGAAAACCTGCCTGCCGTGTCCGCCTCAGCGCATAGCCGAAGCGACCGGCAACGAGTTCTATGTGTTTTCGTACTTCGAAGACATCTTACGTGTGGTAGCCATCAATGACGTCACCATGCTCATACAAGACACCATCTATCGACTGACAATGGACATCAATACTTATATTCAGAAGTCAGTATTGTTCTTACACTCTTCAGCTAATTTCTTGACTGCCTAATATTTGACATTAAGAACTAGCTTCTGCCCTATCCGCTCTCTCTCTCTCTCTTTCTCTCTGAAAGAGTACAATGATAGATCTTAGTAAATAAAGTTCGTACTTTATTCTTCTGCATGAAATCTTATCAAAATATATCTTATTCTAACAGGTGGCAGAAATACCAACACCTATGGGCGTTCGACAAAAATCTGTCATGCGAAAAGTACATTCAGAAGCACGAACAAATCTTCAAGTACGATGAGAAGTTCTTCTTCTTCGAAGATATAATATCAGACTTGGATGCCCACGTTAAATACGTGGACGTTGGGGCCATAAGAGTGAATCTTCGGCCTATCATCAGCCAAGTACAGGGACATGCGCAGGAGTGGAAGAACATTCTGGGCAACTGCATCGCGTCCAAGACCAGAATGAATATGTACGATTTGAAGAACCAAATAGAGGTAAAATATGTTTTTACAAAACTTTTATCATGTTTTGTCCTGTTTTGAATTTGATACGCCTTCGTCAGCATATTGCTTACTTATTTGCTGCCTCATTTTTCACCTTTACAGAGTCCTTTTCAAGAGTTACAGACCTGTGATAGGCAGTGTCTTCTGCAGAATTAATAAAAACCCGCGTGATTTAATTTTGCAACTCAAACAGCTATTTATTTGTTATTTTCTTTCATTTGTCTCGATTAATAGGGATCTTTTTAGAATCCGGCCTGCTCACGCACATTTTGTATTTTCCATTTTTTCATTGTCATCATTCATTTTATTGTTATTCGCAGTCTCTTCGCATGACGATGAACATGAACATCAAAGGGCTGGAAGACTTCAAGCTGGTGATGGCGACCATAGGTCAAGTGCAAGCGCTCACCATCACCGCCGAGGTCAAATACCGCGGCATGCAGGAAATCTTCCACATGCTGAGACAGCATGGTATTGATGTGAGTATCAAACGAGTCTTAGAATGACGTCAACATGAACATGAAAGGGCTGGAAGACTTCAAGCTGGTGATGGCGACCATAGGTCAAGTGCAGGCGCTCACCATCACCGCCGAGGTCAAATACCGCGGCATGCAGGAGATCTTCCACATGCTGAGACAGCATGGCATTGATGTGAGTATCAAACGAGTCTTAGAATGACGTCAACATGAACATCAAAGGGCTGGAAGACTTCAAGCTGGTGATGGCGACCATAGGTCAAGTGCAAGCCCTCACTATCACCGCCGAGGTCAAATACCGCGGCATGCAGGAAATCTTCCACATGCTCAGGCAGCATGGGATTGATGTGAGAATACCTACATTTTATACTCATTCATTCATACAAGATCTTACTTTGGGGTTTATTTGACCCTTCGCTGAAAGTGACTCGTCATTTCTCCATCTCTTTTTTTTAACATAGCATTTTTCTAGCATAGTATTGACGCAACGTGGCATTCTAATTGTTCACATTCAATACATTTTCTCAGTTAACAAACCATCCTCTGCCTCCCTAGAAAAAATAAAACTCCTCTCAAATTTCAATTTTTAACTTCACCGAGAAAAGTAAAAAAATAAGACTGAAAGAAGCGATTTTCACGTTACCTTATCTAAAGAAGCAATTTAGGATTTTACAATAAAATATTTCTTTCCAGGTATCAGATGACGATCTTCAGTTCGCAAAGAACCTGGAATCATCCTGGGGAAGCCTATACCAAACCTCGCTCTTCCGTGGCAACACTCTTGAACAGACCAAGGAGAAGTTCTCCAAACTCAACGTGGTGGAGATATCGAACTTCCTGAAGGAGCTTGATGATTTCGTCGAGAAGTTTGATAATGAGGGCCCGGGTATTGTGGGCGACGATATGGACAGAGGACTGGTGCTTATGGAGGTAAGCAATAAGTCTTGATAATGAGATGAACGACTGTATGTTTTTTATGGCAATTTTTTGAAATCTAGGAAAGAAAAATTGTTAAATCAATCTCTTTATTTGTTAATTTATTTATTTAAATGCTAGGAAAAACTACTTATGTTTTGTGTTTGTGCGTGAGTGTACTTTTCCTTTGTTAAATATTAGCATCAGTTGATTTATTAGATGCCAATCAGAAGCGATTAAAAATTATACAAATTACACATGACTCGAGATTACCTAACAAGGAATACATATGTCCTATGTCGAAACGATGTCAACTAACCCGTATTTTTTGCTTCTTCCAACAGGAATACAATAAATACTTCGACGAGCTAGAGTCTCGTAAAAAGATGTTGCAAGCGGCTGAGCAATTGTTCGACAACCCTCTAGCCGACTTTTCCAACTTCAACCGCGCGAAAACCGACTTTCTGGCGATGGACCAAGTCTACAAGATCTACAAGGCACAGAAGAATGCTAGGGAAGTGTGGGCCAAGACGTTGTGGGTTAATCTGAACCCGCAAGCGTTGGTAGACGGCATTGAACAGTTCTTCAAAGAATACAGGTATAATATAGTTCACTTTATGTTGGACATGAAATCGCCCTTATCTGTCCTGAAATAAGAGTTATTTTAGTAAACCAACTTTATTCTTAGGAAACTCCCAAAAGCCGTCCGACTTACGAACACTGGTCTTATGCTGGACCTAAAGATGAAGCAGTTCAAAGGAGTAGTGCCTCTTATGGTGTCGCTAAAGAACGAAGCCATGAGAGAAAGACATTGGAAAGAACTAATGGCTAAAACTGGTAAGTTTGCTTTATGTTACCAGTACTTTCAGTAATTTTACCAGCTAAACTAATTGCTTTGCTCGTTGTTTCTTTGCAGGCCAGGACTTTGATATGTCACCGGAACGATTCACTTTGGAGAACATGTTTGCTATGGAGCTGCATAAGTACCAAGACGTTGCTGAGGAAATTGTTAATCACGCTATAAAAGTAAGGAGCATGTTACGCTAAGTATTTCCTGAATATTAATTACTTATTATGAACCCTGGGGGGAATCCTTTGTCCTGCGGTGGAAGTTATTCGGCTGAAACGAACGAACTATGCATGGTATGGTGGTATTTCTAATAATGCAAGCATAAAGGTACCTATTTCAATTAAAATTGGTCGCCGGTTGACAACTTTTCGCTTTCGTCCCGTATTTTTCTATGTTCCTTAATACAGATTAGCTATGTAATGCAGCTTGTGTCCTAAGCGAATGATAATGTATGCATATGATATTAAATATTATTCATTTACTAACTAAAATTTCCTAAACTCCCAGGAATTAGCCATCGAGCGCGGTGTTCGTGACGTGCAAGAGACATGGGGAGCTATATCCTTCACCGTGGCGCGCCACTTCAACAGAGGGGAGGATCGTGGTTACACCCTCAACCCTTGCGACGAAGTGGTCGTCAAACTGGACGAGGATGCCATGACGCTGCAGAGCATGGCTGCTTCACAGTAATATTTTATTATAATACTAGCTTTCCGCCCGCGGCTTCGCGCGCGTGGACCCCTGAACCCTATTTCTTTCCAAAATAAAATTTAGCCTATGTTACTCGTGGATAATGTAGCTTTCGAATGGTGAAAGAATTTAAAAAAACGGTCAAGTAGTTTTTGAGCCTATTCATTACAACCAAACAAACAAACAAAGTTTTCCTCTTTATAATATTAGTGTAGATTAGCTTCTGCCTGCAACCTTGTCAGAGATGTGGGGAGCGATTCCTTTTTCCATTAGTTCCAAAGCACAACATACTCCAGGTTAGGACGCGTGTTACGATATTTATATCGGTTGACGACAGACGACAAATGTATGGGATTATCATCTAAAATCGACAAAATGCGCACACCTAGGCCTGCTGATGAAACCTGATGTTATGGGTGATTTCACATTGAACTTGTAGATGAAAGCCCATACATGTGAAGGTCTAGCGAAGATCTAGAGTGATCATATAAGGTCAACCATCAACCTATAATAGACGTTTTAGCATCGAATAAAGAACATAATTTACTTCAACAAGAATATAAAAATGTAAAATGTGTTCTGAAAATGCGACTTATATTTCTCCAGGTTCATCGGCCCATTCCTCTCAGTCGTTCACACGTGGGAAAGGCGCCTAGCATTGATATCCGAGGTCATTGAGGAGTGGATGGCCACGCAGCGAAAGTGGCTCTACTTGGAAGGCATCTTCGTGGGCGGAGACATCAGAGTCCAACTGCCAGAGGAGGCCAAGAAGTTTGACGATATTGACAAGTCTTTTAGAAAGGTATTTCTGATACAAAATAGTTATTTTTTTATAATATTAGCAATTTGTAAATACAAATTACTAATAACCCCTCGTGGTAAGCTAAATATACTTGTGTTACGAGTGGGTTCACCACAATAATCGAGCGGCGGCGGGATCCAAACCCGCGTTCCTCGGATCACTAGTCCGACCCCTTCACCGTTCGTGTCGTGGCTATAAGTTTTCTATTATTTTATTGTTCTTAAAACATTGATGTGAATCACTTCAGCTTAAGTATTAATAATGATTTATATTTAATTTGAAATTTATTGCAGATTATGTTGGATACAGCCAAAAGACTAAACGTGGTCGACTGCTGCACTATAAGCGGTAGATTAGAAGAATTCGTCAACCTAGGGCTTGGTCTACAAAAGTAAGATTTTTAACTTTATTTATACGCCCGAAAAATGTGAAATCTAGCTTGAACTATTTTGATTTCCTCTTTATTCATTCTTTATAGGTGTCAAAAGTCCCTGAACGACTACTTGGATTCGAAGCGTCGTGTGTTCCCAAGATTCTTCTTCATATCAACAGACGAGTTGCTCTCAATTCTTGGCAGCAGTGAGTGTAGTTGCGTCCAGGAGCATATGATCAAGGTACTGTTACTATTTAACCTCTACATCTGCATCATACTTAAAAAGGAGCTTTATCATCCGGGGGCGTAGCGTGAGTTAACGTCAAACGCATTCGATATCGACTGCGTAAAAAAGTGACATTAAATGGATGACGGATTGTACAGCGCCCCTAGCAGAAACTTTCAAGAACTAAATTCATACATTTTTTTGACGCAGGCGATATCGAATGCGTTGGACGTAAACTCACACTACGCCCCCAGCCCCAGATCACTTCTGACTTTAAATTCCATCCAAAAAGTTGAACCATCTCAGTCTGGTTGACTTTTATTGTGTACCAAGCTTAGATGCTGGTTACCGAGGAGGGAAAAATTTTGATAGTGTACTTATCTCCATTCAATGTGAGTTTCCTTTCAGATGTTTGACAACATCAGAGCTCTAGACTTATACGTAGATCATACTAATCGTCCAGTAGCTGCCAAGATGATCTCTGCTGAAGGAGAGGTAAAAATATTTTTGTAATAATGCTTTTTCACTTTAAATACAGGGTGTGGTTTTGTAAAACAACGCCCATCTCAAGAGTGGTAGTACACATGAAAGTTATTACCAGATAGATATAAATAAAATTTTAACTATAACTTTAATAGTAAAAAACCTTCTTCAAACGTCTCCTACAACTTTCGAGACGGCACTTGTTACCGCCCGCACCACCCCCGCGTACCCCGCTACCACCGAGCACATGCGGCCGCCGCCCCGGGAGAGCGGGGGGACTGACCGATAGTAATTCCATTTTTCTGATTTCATGGACTTTTCCATTAAAATTTAAAATATTTTTTTTGGCATCGAGAGTCGTGTATGCTACCACCCCTGAGATGGGCGTTGTTTTACAAAACCACACCCTGTATGTACTAATTTATAATACCTTGTCTATGTTTAGATAATGGACTTCAGAAAAGTGGTATACACTGAAGGCAGAGTCGAAGATTGGATGAACTTGGTACTTGTAGAAATGCGTAACACTAATAAGTTTATCACCAAAAAGGCTATATTCTACTATGGAAGAAACTGGAAGGTGCCAAGGTATAATGTCTCGCTGAACGCCAAAATTCTTTGTTTGGTGTTGACCCTTTACTGCATAATATTGCCATAAATTGTTAATCATAATTAGAACCTTATATCCAGGGCCGGATTAACCATCTCGGGGCCCCTAGGCACAGCTCGTTTCGGGCCCCCCTTTTTGTTGTCGCGGAGGAAATGCTTTGCGCACCATCAACACTCCCGGGGGACAGGGTAGAGTGTGGGACTCCCGGCGCCCTAAAAAGGGCGCTGCTCCGTCCTGAAAAGGACGGGGTATACCTACTAAAACCTCCGCGGCGTTCCGTCATCGCCCAAGTGGGGAGGTCGCGAGTATCCGGCCGTAGCCTTAGACTTCCGCGACACTTCCGGCGACAGCTCACCTACACGGCGGACCCTACACGCCCCCCTTGTGGGGGTTCGACGGGAATGGCCCGAAACGCCAAGCCGTTCCCGTCAGACGGAGGTAACAAGCAAGGGTGCCCCCGCACCCCCGGCCTGCTGGCCGCCACCTGGGGGCAGAGTAGAACGGTAGTACAACCGCCTTCTCTACCCCCTTTTCCGCCTGCGGAGCGATGACGCGAGAGGATCGCTCTCCCGCTCGCGCTCCGCTGCTTCCTTCTGAAGGAAGACCTCTTCGCAAAAGGAGGCGACCGCCTTCCAGCATCCTTCACTTCTCAGCATGGCGTTGACCAGGCTCGGAAGCGAAAGATCCCGGCCCACGACCGCAGTGAGGACACGGCGCTGCTCCTCCCAGCCTATATAGACCGCGAGGATGTGTTGCACCGTGTCATCCGCTGCGCCGCATTTGTGGCACAGAGGGGATTCCTCTCGCTCGATCCTATGCAGGTACGAACCGAAGCAGCCATGCCCGGTTAGAACCTGCGCCAGACGGAACGTGAGGAACCCGTGCGGGTCCAGAACAGGACCAATGGCGTCCAGAGTGTGGCGGCCAAACTGCGCGCGAGTCATGTCTTCCTTCCTCCTTCCCCGGGGCCGGGCGCTTTCCACGCGCCTTCTGGTCTGCCATCCAGTGATAGATGACAGACAAGACCCCAGCTTCTAGCTCCAAAGGAGGAATACCAACGAGGACGCACGCCGTAGCGTGCCCTACCGTGCGGTAGGTCCTTGCGACTTTCTGGGCTATGGCCCGCCCTCTGGAGCCTGCGCAGAAGGGTAGCATTCTCGGTCTTGTTTAGTGCGTCCGCCTAGATTGGGGCGCCATACAGCGTCATGCTCCTCAGAACGCCGGCATAAAGTCGACGACACCTCGTTTGTGGCACTCCCGAATTCGGGAGGAGCCAACTCAGTGCGCCGGCTGCCTTGAGGAGGCGTGGCGCAAGCCCGTTGAAGTGCGAGCTAAAATGCCACCTTCCGTCAAGCGTGAGGCCCAGATATTTCATCTGGCCTTTGACGTCAATCCTAACGTCCTCAACCACAATGTGGGCGTCGGGAGGGGCGTGCTGGCGAGGCCCCGGAAAGAAGAGGGCCTCAGTCTTCTCCAGCGTGACTTTCAGGTCGAGGCGTTGTATTCTGCGAGCGACTAAATATGCCGCCCGCCGACGCCAGCCGTGCCGCGGCCCCAAACGTCTTCCCCCGGACAGTGACCAGAGTGTCATCCGCATAGCATATTATGACACTCATTCCCGCGAGAAGGACGCCCTGGAGGAGCCAGTTGGAGCATCCACAAGTTCCACAAGAGTGGACCGAGCACCGACACCGCGGCGTTTGAGCTGGCCGTCTCTGTTAACATACAGGACTTCGCGGTCCCGTAAGTAATCGGCCAGCAGCGCTCGAAGGTACTGAGGCACTCTGTGATATTGAAGTGCCTAGAATATGGTAGAATGAGGGATGGTATTGAAAGCGTTGGCAATATCGAATGATACAGCCAACACACCTTCACCTCTCTCCCTAGCCTCCGCAGTGAGGCTTTTGCCTATAATGTAAACCAAAGCAGTAATGCCAACGTTACGAAAATGAATTAGGTTCCACAATATCGAAATATGACGATTGAATGTGTAAACCAAAATAAGGCGAAGTTTTGAGGTGGTTTGAGTTTTGTTTGTTGCATAGAAAAAATCTTTAAAATTTATTTATTTTTTCATTTTTTAATCGGGAGTGCTGGGCCCCTGGTCATAGTGGGCCCCTAGGCACTGGCCTAAAGTGCCTTATGGATAATACGGCACTGCTTATATCATTGAAAGAGTTAAAAGCAATGAAAGAAAATTGGTTTTTTATTCAGAACGGAATGGATCCTCGAGTATCAAGGCATGGTTTGTCTAGCAGCTAACGGCGTGTGGTGGACAGCCGAAACGGAAGAAACGTTCATTCGTATAAGAAAAGGCAATAAAAGGGCAATGAAGGAACATTTGCAGCAACAGAACGAGCAACTGGACGGACTTGTAGTCAAAGTGCGACTAGGTACAGTTAATTTCTAAAGGGATTATTGTTATCTAAAGACTGAAATCTGTATAATGGCTGGAATTTCAGCGATCACCCTTATGTCTTTGCACCTAGGCGCAGATCACCGATTTTTAGTTGGCCGATAGTTGGGTCGGGCTGTTGATGTGTATGGAGATGTATCAAAGTGCGCACATTACACCGATTTGGATTCTTCATACAAATTAGAATTTTGCCCAACTATCGGCCAACTAAAAGTTGGGGGTCTGCGCTCAGGCTTAGTGTGACATTTCATCTAGATTGCAACGGCCGTGGTCACAGGACCGAAGCCATGTTTTCATCATCATCATCATCTCAGCCATAGGACGTCCACTTCTGAACATAGGCCTCCCCCAATGCTTTCCATGCTGCCCGGTTGGTAGCGGCCTGCGTCCAGCGCCTTCCTGCTACCTTTACGATATCGTCGGTCCACCTTATGGGTGGACGTCTCACGCTGCGTTTTCTAGTACACGGCCTCCACTCCAGAACCTTGCTGCTCATGTTTTAGTTCTCTATATATTTAATTTTATGTCAGTTGTCTTATCCTATCTCCTATCCAAAGTTATTGTGTCTACTTTCAGACCTATCCTCAAACGACCGGCTGAAATTCCGCACTATAACAACAATCGACGTGCACGCACGAGACATCATCGAGGGATTCGTGCGAGATAACGTGACAGAAGCCGCCGAGTTCGACTGGGAGAGCCAGCTGCGATTCTACTGGCTGAAGAAAGACGACAATCTATGGATCAGGCAGTGTACTGGTAAGTCCATAAGTTCCTTAAAATAACAACCATTGATGTGCACGCACGAGACATCATCGAGGGATTCGTGCTAGATAACGTGACAGAAGCCGCCGAGTTCGACAGCTGCGCTTCTACTGGCTGAAGAAAGACGACAATCTATGGATCAGACAGTGTACTGGTGAGTCCGCAAGTTCCGTATAATATCAACAATCGACATGCTCGCACGAGACATCATCGAGGGAGTCGTGCGAGATAACGTGACAGAAGCGGCCGAGTTCGACTGGGAGAGCCAGCTGCGCTTCTACTGGCTGAAGAAAGACGACAATCTATGGATCAGGCAGTGTACTGGTAAGTCCATAAGTTCCTTAAAATAACAACCATTGATGTGCACGCACGAGATATCATCGAGGGATTCGTGCGAGATAACGTGACAGAAGCGGCCGAGTTCGACTGGGAGAGCCAGCTGCGATTCTACTGGCTAAAGAAAGACGACAATCTATGTATCAGTCAGTGTACTGGTGAGTCCTCAAGTTCCATATAATTAATATTAACAATCGACGTGCTCGCACGAGACATCATCGAGGGATTCGTGCAAGACAACGTGACGGAGGCGGCTTTGGAAACTCGTTTATGCTCTTAGGAAGTAAATTTTAGAAAATATTTTCTTAGCAGATACATTTGTCATAATAATATAAATTTTCGGCGCAATCTTTTAGCGTTTTAAACTTTTATGTTGCCTTTATAAAAGTGTCTTGTTGCTAAATCCCTTAGTAGTGATAATTTATAATCTGTTAACTGAGTTGAGCTGTGTGTTGATCAAAGATTAATTAACTGTAGTGTAGTGTCATTATCCCTAAATTTGATGAGTCCTTATTCTTTTATCTGATTTCCAGGGGTATTTGAATACGGCTACGAATACATGGGTCTGAACGGCCGGCTAGTGATCACGCCGCTGACAGATCGAATCTACCTTACTATCACGCAAGCTCTCACCATGCAGTTGGGAGGAGCTCCTGCAGGTAACCTTAATCTTTGTCACACTCACTAAAACATACTAACTTTGACCTTAACTATAGGTCGTTTAATGATAAAAATCCTACTAAAATAAATAATTCAAAAGTAGACCGCTGTAATAATCGCTATAGCATTAACGTCGTAACCATCAAATGGTAGACAGGCCATCTAATGTTGCAGTAACGTTACATCGACGCCTCTAGTCAAACAGTTCTTTTTCTTGTGTCTTACAGGCCCAGCTGGCACCGGCAAGACAGAAACAACGAAAGACCTCGCCAAAGCATTAGGTCTGCTTTGCGTTGTCACAAACTGCGGGGAAGGCATGGACTTCCGAGCAGTAGGCCAGATCTTGGCTGGACTGTGTCAATGCGGCGCGTGGGGCTGTTTTGATGAATTCAACCGTATTGATATATCCGTGCTGTCTGTCATATCTACGCAGCTACAGTGCATAAGAAGTGCACTGCTTATGAAGTTGAAGAGATTTACTGTGAGTATAATTAATTATGACATAATCTGCGGTAAGATTAGGTGCATCGATGCGAAATAATGTTTTTGTTACGTCACATGTCAGCCCTTCCTCACTATAATGCATTCCAGAAATCCAGCCAGTTAAGCGCTATAGAGCTGCTCCAGATGACGTATTTTTATTCGCGTGTTTCGAATCGTGCAATCATGAGGTACTAGAGATTCATATTTTTCATATATTCTGTCCACTTGCAGGTGCTTGTAGCTTGAACTCATAAAATAAACTAGGATTCTTCAGCAACTTTCGTGACATCAGTGACATTGTAATAAAATAAAACAGTGATTTCGGTTATTACTGCCAAAGTCGATGTTTACATTTTTTTTTTGTTTTCCATCCTAAGTTTAAAAGGCGAGAAATCTCAATGGACTAGTTACTTCCAAACCTTGGCGATGTTCACTTATTCCTTTCCCTTTAGTTCGAAGGTCAAGAGATCTCAATGGACAACAAAGTAGGCATCTTCATCACGATGAACCCCGGCTACGCGGGCCGCACCGAACTGCCTGAGTCGGTGAAGGCTCTCTTCAGACCGGTGGTGTGCATCTTACCAGACCTGGAGATGATCTGCATGATATCGCTGTTCTCTGATGGGTTCCTTACTGCCAAAGTAAGTCGTTTACAATAGTTTTACACGCAAAATGACGTTCTCATATTATTATGTGTAGTGTTTTTTTTTGGTCAAGTTTTGAAGTGTAAAACGTTTTCTGGCAGTGTTGCACCACCTTAATTAAACCGTAACTATAACCATAACCGGTGTTTTTGTATGGAGTTTGACAGACTTTTGGCACTTTTGGAGTATAAAGTAAGATGATGCAACCCAACCTAAGATTTTAAAGTTTCGTGCTCCGTTACAATTAAAATAGAGCACAACGGGTCACAAAGTCACAAGTCTGCTTGTGACCACTGCTGTAGCAATAGCAATACAGCAGAAACGTCAAGCTATGAGTACTAATGTACTCATGTCATATAGAAATGTCACGTTGAGACCCGTGTTTCTCTATTTTGATTATTCTGGCAGTTTTTGTATCAACTTTGTGTATTTTTACAGGTGTTAGCTAAAAAGATGACAGTCTTATACAAAGTGGCTAGAGAACAGCTATCAAAGCAGTCCCACTACGACTGGGGATTGCGGGCTTTGACTGCGGTGCTGCGCATGGCGGGGAAACTCCGAAGAGACTCCCCCGGACTAAGCGAAATCATGGTGCTGATGAGAGCTCTGAGGTGCGGATTTCATTATATTACCTGGATTATGTGTCAGCAATAAATACTTAGTGGCATGAAATGAGAGAATACAATTTTGGAAGAGCTAGGTGATGCTCCAGGTAGCTATTCATTGCACATAGTAATTCGAAAATATCTGTATAAAATTGTATTCACACATTGTCAATTGGCATCCTTGTATGAGCTGGCAAAACGCGGCTTTCCCATTTGTATGGCAAAATAAAGCTTAATTTTTTCATAGTTTACAGTTCATTTAAAACTTTTGAGTCTCTAGGGCTTATTACCCAATTTTACCCCTTCCAGAGACATGAACTACCCGAAATTCGTGTTCGAAGACGTACCTCTATTTCTGGGCCTGATCAAGGATCTGTTCCCGGGATTGGAATGCCCGCGAGTCGGCTACCCGGAGTTCAACGCGGCCGTCATTGATGTACTAGAGACTGACGGATACATTGTACTGGCGCATCAGGTAAAGAAACATTATAAAAGGTCTTTAACTAAGTGTTCGGAGATGTCGTGCCTCTCTTCCTGGGACTGATCAAAGGTCTGTTCCCGGGGCTGCTATACGGAGTTCAACGCGGCCGTCATTGATGTGCTGGAGACTGACGGATACATTGTACTGGCGCATCAGGTAGAGAACCATTATTAATAGGTCTTTAACTGAGTGTTCGGAGACGTCGTGCCTCTCTTCCTGGGACTAATCAAAGGCCTATTCCCGGGGCTGCTATANGTACTAGAGACTGACGGATACATTGTACTGGCGCATCAGGTAAAGAAACATTATAAAAGGTCTTTAACTAAGTGTTCGGAGATGTCGTGCCTCTCTTCCTGGGACTGATCAAAGGTCTGTTCCCGGGGCTGCTATACGGAGTTCAACGCGGCCGTCATTGATGTGCTGGAGACTGACGGATACATTGTACTGGCGCATCAGGTAGAGAACCATTATTAATAGGTCTTTAACTGAGTGTTCGGAGACGTCGTGCCTCTCTTCCTGGGACTAATCAAAGGCCTATTCCCGGGGCTGCTATACGGAGTTCAACGCGGCCGTCATTGACGTGCTGGAGACTGACGGATCCATTGTACTGGCGCATCAGGTAAAGAAACATTATTAATAGGTCTTTATCTAAGTGTGTCGTGCCTCTCTTCCTGGGACTGATCAAAGGCCTATTCCCGGGGCTGCTATACGGAGTTCAACACAGCCGTCATTGATGTGCTGGAGACTGATGGATACATTGGACTGGCGCATCAGGTAGAGAAACATTATTAATAGGTCTTTAACTAAGTGTGTCGTGTCTCTCTTCCTGGGACTGATCAAAGGCCTATTCCCGGGGCTGCTTTACGGAGTTTAACGCGGCTGTCATTGGTGTGCTGGAGACTGACGGATACATTGTACTTGTGCATCAGGTAAAGAACCATTATTAATAGGTCTTTAACTAAGTGTGTCGTGCCTCTCTTCTTGGGACTGATCAAAGGCCTATTCCCGGGGCTGCTATACGGAGTTCAACGCGGCCGTCATTGACGTGCTGGAGACTGACGGATACATTGTACTGGCGCATCAGGTAAAGCAACATTATAATGGGTCCTTAGCTATGTGTTCGAAGACGTGCCTCTCTTCCTGGGACTGATCAAAGGCCTATTCCCGGGGCTGCTATACGAAGTTCAACACAGCCGTTATTGATGTTATAAAGACTGACGGATACATTGTATTCTAACATCAGGTTCGTTCAACTCAACCAAATGATCCTTACAGGATACATATACCCTATGAATAAATCTTCCAGTGTGACGTTGAACACTTTCGGAGATATGACGTCTCCCTGTCTTACCCCTCGCTGCAACCGGATGTTTCGAAACCTGATCTTGAAAGTGGACCGACAAAACACAATGATGCCTCTCTAATGATTACAGTAACCTGTAGGCCTAGGATGCGCGCCGCGACATGCGTTTATCACGCCATTGTATCGATTTTATGTGATACATTTTGACGTCTAAAATCATCGATAAGATATTATCAGGGCGCGCATCCTAGCCCGGCTGGACTACTATTTACTACCGTGGGAGAGCCATGCTTCGGCACGAATGGGCCGGCTCGACCGGAGTTATACCACGGCCTCACAGAAAACCGGCGTGAAGCAGCACTTGTGTTGTGTTTCGCCGAGTGAGTGAGGGTACCGGAGGCCCAACCCCCCCCCCCCCCCCCCCCCCCCTAACTTGGAATTGTCATTCTCACTAAAATGTCTCTGGGGTGGTGGCGTAGTGAGGCGGGTCGTTACATTCCCTCTAATATGGTCGAGTGAAGCGATGGCTGGTTCACTCGTCATGTCTGTGAACAGGCGCTGCTTTCGGGGACTGGTCAATCCAAGTTATTCAAATTTATGTATGCGAGTCATTTCTACTAGTATCTTAATATGTAAGTCTAGATATTAGCACGTCACTACCTTGTTTAATATACCACGCAATCTTGTATACCCATTCTTATAAGATACACCATACAAGAATGCATGGTAAATTCAGTGAACTGCTCCTGAATCGAATGTACCTACTACTACTATTTCTATTTATTTATATTAACCGGCAGACAGTGGTGACTGAGTTTGTTGCGGCGCTTCTTCTCAGCACTTGCCAAATGTTGGTCTCGAAGCGCTGGTAGGGTAAAAAGATTATGAGACATGTAGAGGCTCCTTAAGAGCAAAATGACGATTTGTAAGAACTATTTATTAGTCCAAACAAATAAAGAAATTTTGACTTTGACTTTGACTTAAACTTTCTGCCCCGTACAACCAAACTGTGGAATGGACTGTCGTCTGCGGTGTTTCCGGACGGATACGACCTGCAAGCTTTCAAGAGGAGAGCGTATCTTTACCTTAAAGGCCGGCAACGCACCTGTAACGCCCCTGGGTCTGCGGGTGTCTATGGGCGACGGTAAACACTTACCATCAGGTGATCCGTTTGCTCGTTTGCCTCCTATCACATAAAAAAAAAAAAAAAAAATCACTCACCTTTTCATACAGTGGCACCGCTTGATCATCATAATATTGCCTGCATTCACCCACCGTGTCTCCGTCTACAGGTAGACAAAGTAGTGCAACTCTACGAGACGATGATGACGCGGCACTGCTCTATGCTGGTGGGCCCTACAGGCGGCGGCAAGTCCGTCATCTTACAGACCTTAGTCAAGGCGCAAACCAACCTGGGTCTTTCTACCAAGCTCCAAGTTCTCAACCCCAAGGTACGCAATACTATACCCTATCAATATCAACTTAGAGTTCAGAGTTATCTTGACCATTGATTAACAATTTTGGAGAAACTGGAAAGAAATTTGTTCGACCTCTATTAATTTAGAGTATTTTGACACGTTCATAAAATGACATTAATTTATTAGCCTTTCACAAAGCGTTATTGTTTATATTGGACACGCACGGTTATGTTTTTTGTTTCAGGCGTGTTCTGTGATTGAACTTTATGGTATCCTAGATCCAGTTACCAGAGACTGGACTGATGGGCTCTACTCTAAGATATTCCGTGAAATGAACAGGTAAGTTTGAGATAGAAATATTTTTTCCCATAAGTACTCCCCTAAGTTAGATTACTGTACTAAAATCAGTTTTTGATGAAAAACTTGCTCAATAATCTGTTGTTATTCGTAAATTCTCAGGCCAGCAGAAAGAGACGAGCGTCGATATTCGCTATTCGACGGCGACGTAGACGCCCTCTGGATAGAGAACATGAACTCAGTCATGGACGACAACCGTCTGCTGACGCTCGCGAACGGTGAACGAATTCGGCTCGCGCCGTATTGCTCGCTGCTGTTCGAAGTCGGTGACCTGAACTATGCGTCGCCTGCGACTGTGTCGAGAGCTGGAATGGTGTTCGTTGACCCTAAGAATTTGGGATACCAGCCTTATTGGGATAGGTAATGTTTATGTATTTTAAAAATATTTTGGGCCTAGCCAAATCACTTATAAATAATCATGAGGGTGTAGAATGTGGATGGTACAGCTTTTGCTGGAATAGATCGAACGGACAAAAGCATTTTGAAATTATAGCCTGCTTTATAAAAAGCCACTTATCAGTAGACTTATCTCGATTATTATCGGCCATGAAAAAAATATTAATTTAATTATACGGTCCTTATACCCTGGATATAAGGCATATTTCACCAAGGAATGTAACATATTTTTTGTGAACCCGTTTTTTATTTGTGTTACTAACTACTTGACAATAATTAAGTGCCGTGTGCCAACAGCACAGCCCCTAGTTACTTGCTTGACGTATTTCTTCTGCTATCCTTCTTCTCAGCATACATCTCCCTAAAACTTGTCTATTTTCTCCGCTAGATGGCTCCGCAGTCGCAACAATGAAGAAGAGCGTGAGCAACTAGCTGGTCTCTTCGAACACTACGTAGCTGGTGCCATCAACTACATCGTGTTCGGCATGTTCGGCCTACAGCAGCAGACGCCATTGAAAACTATAGTGCCGCAGACGCCGCTCAACTTGGTAATCAAATATGATTCGACAGTCATTTCCCTTTTGGACTGATCACCAATAGCGTTTCATTCGTTTCTGAAAGACTCGCCCTCAGAACCTTTAATGTTTCGCCGACAGAATTATTTACATACTATGAGTGTTTCGATAAAGACTCAACTCGGCTACATGTCGTCGGCCGTTTGGTGTAGTGGTGCGGAACGGACTACTATGCCGAGAGGTCCCGGGTTTGATTCCCGGCCGGGCAGAAATTGAAATGATGAATTTTAAATTTCTGTGGCGGGTCTGGGTGTTACTATGTATAATATGTATGTATTTACAAAAAAAAAAGTATTTAAGTATGTTTATATCCGTTGTCTAGTACCCATAGTACAAACTTTGCTTAGTTTGGGACTAGGAGCGTAATGTGAAATGTCCAAGGATATTTATTATTTATTATGTGTCGCCTAATGCTTTGGGAATCTCTAGCGACACATATCTTGAGACGATGGATCCTAGCTAGCTGATTTGGTTGTGTACTTTGCTTGGTTAATAATGAGTATCGCTTTCATGGGTCTATAATGAGGATTTGATTCACAGGTGGTACAGCTGTGCTACATGATCAGTGGACTGATGCCTAATAAAGAAGATAGCAACGAGGAAATTGACAGGACCGTGGTGGAGTGTGTCTTCATGGTGGTAAGTTATTTTTAGCGTGACCTTAAAAAATACAATAGGCCTTAACCGTTCAGCTATTGTCTCCCTACTAAGGAATATTTCAATCATTAAATGCCGTTTTGCCAACGAGTGACATAGTACGAAATTATCGTTACTTTCACTTTCGATAATAAGTAGTAATTTCCCACTACGTTCATATCGGGGGCGTAGCTCAGATGGTAGAGCGCTCGCTTAGCATGCGAGAGGTACCGGGATCGATACCCGGCGCCTCCAATTATTTATCAATGCTTCGTTAGTATTGTTTTTGTTTAATAGTGAATTAAAACATAAACAGATAATATACAAAAAAGGTCCTAGCCTTAAATTTTTCAACCTCAAATCCGTAAAATTTTGAAGTAAACAATTGTAGTAGCAAATCGTCAGCTAAGGATATGGATTTTGCGACAGGTTTTGTAAAAAAATACTTGAGAAAGTACACAGGTATTTGAGGGTCAAATCACTGAAACTATGTAGACGGCACTAGTACTCACTTATTTTTTAAATATCTGGTTACTACACGATTTCTTTTGTAATAAACAAAGGATTTTCAATTCTAACCACCAAAACCTAATATTCTTTCCTTTGGCAGTCTATGTACAACAGCTTGGGGGCATCGATAGTGGACGATGGCCGCTTCGACTTTGACAACTACATCAAAAAGGCGTGTCCGATGATGCTCGTGGAAGACACAATCGAGAAGAAAGCTACTACAAGTAATATTTTTTATTATATTAGTTTCAATTTATTTCAAAAGTAGCATAGACTGCTGTCTAATAAATTAACCTTCATCTTCTTAACACCTTATTGTAACCCGATTATTTGTAAGAGATTATTATTTTATGTTTGCCTGTTATGACGATGATATCTGACGACAAAGTTTTTAAGGAAACAGAGAGTGTTAATTTTATAGATTTGGAAAATTGCTCATCTAGCAGCCGTTTAAAGGACGTAGCACTTTCTTTGTATAAAACTCCATACTGCAACGCACACTTATCCGCACCGTAACGTGAACGTCTCGCCTCGCGGTTGACAGCGCGGGATAGGCGATGACAGCTCGCAAAAGGCGATACGGTGTTGATCCCGTTCCGAGTTGATAAGTCTGCTATGAGCTTAACTAACTGCTGGTACTGTATACAGAAAAGAGTCTAAATGAAGGTTTTCTAAACCCATTTTAGAACACTTCCCCATGGGATTCCCGAGTCTATACGACTATTGCCTGGAGCTAACCACACTGACATGGGAAGCGTGGGAGTGGCTGGTGCCGACGTACGAGCATGACAGGGACATGAAGTTCCCGTCGATTCTAGTCCCAACGGTGGACACGCTCCGGCTCACTTGGCTTATCAAGATCATGGAGAGTGTAAGTTTTCAAATATCTAACTAGTCTTATCTACGTTTCACTTATGTAATTTATTTTTTTATAACCAATTTTCTTATAATTTTATTTAATAAAAACATTTATTCTGTAACTAGCGGCCGCCCGCGACTTCGTACGCGTGGATCCCGTTTTACTCCCTTAGGGGTGGAGTTTCGTAAAATCCTTTCTTAGCGAATGCCTACGTCATAACATCTACCTGCAATCTGCATGCCAAATGGCAATGCCAGATTTTGTATGGAAAGTGGCGTCTTTTTTTTTTCGCGCGGCCATCGATCAAACTTTGTTTTTTGATTACAAAATAGTGTAATAAACCAAACTTACTATGGCATGTATACCTCTAAACTCAGTCTGAACTGAGTTACGAGCATTAGAAGTTTGATGATTTTCATACTAGATTTGCTTTTTGTGCGCAAGTTTGGTAAGAAATTGCAACAAAATATTGCGATATTTTTTTATTGCGCTGATTCTGCTCCATACTGATGTCTGGAGCATTTAATGGATGGTATTGTTTGTTTACACATACAATCTCACTAGTTTGTTGCAATTTCTTACAAAACTTTGCGCGCAAAAAGCAAATCTAGTATGAAAATCATCAAACTTCTAATGCTCGTAACTCAGTTCAGACTGAGTTTAGAGGTATACATGTCATAGTAAGTTTGATTTATTACACTATTTTGTAATCAAAAAACAAAGTTTGGTCGATGGCCGCGCGAAAAAAAAAAGACGCCAATTTCCGGCATTGTCTTTTCAGCCCGATCCGTCCAGTGGTTTGGGCTGTGCGTTGATATTATATTGATAGATCACTAATGTCAGACAGTCAGTCAGTCAGTCACCTTTGAGTTATTTTAGATCTAGGTTGGACCGTATAAAAATCTTCTTTCTCTCTCTCTCTCTTTGAAGGGCAAATTTTGTAAAATATTTTTATTTTATCACAAAACTGAATAAAATGTTGCTCATGTCATACAATTTCTATAGGTGGAACGTCCAGTACTATTAGTAGGTGACACTGGCACTTCAAAAACTGCAATCATCACAAACTATCTGCATGGATTACCAGCTGATAAATACGTAAGTTTTCAATAACTATTTATCAACACTTATTTCGAAGTTTTCATCGCCAACGTCCATACCACGTTGAAAACACCGGTTCTCGTCCGATCACCGAAGTTAAGCAACGTCGGGCGCGGTCAGTACTTGGATGGGTGACCGCCTGGGAACACCGCGTGATGTTGGCTTTTTTGCTCTTTTTAATAAAAATATAAGTCGTCAAAATGTCATCTTTGCATTAATTTATCAATATTATTCACATTTATTTTTGACATGTCTTTTTACCCGCGAGTCCGCGACTCTGCTCACATAATAACTTAGTTTTTTAATACTTCAAAGTCTTCAAACGCATATAAGTAATTTAGTTTACTTTTATGGATTCGATAAATCTATCCAAATTATGTTAATTTATACGTATTAAGATTCAACACAAACACGACACAATCATTACGACATGTGATAAATCGTTCTTGATGATAATAGCTGGCCTTGCATATTACGTCATCAGTCTAATATTTATCTCGCAGCTGCCGGATATTGAGAAACATACCGGTCTTAAAAGCAATAATAACAACCAGTTGATAAACTCGTCGATAATTTCGGTCGGTCATTCATCAGGGGGCGTAGCTCAGATGGTAGAGCGCTCGCTTAGCATGCGAGAGGTACCGGGATCGATACCCGGCGCCTCCAATCTTTTTGTTTTTATTTATATGTTTTAGCTGACATTTCTCTTCATTTTATTTGCCATTTTTAAGTTCAATAAAATAATTGAAAAACAAAATTAATATTATGATGACTGAATATTATTGATTATCATATTTCTTGGTAGGCCAACCATTGTGGTAATAATATCATTATTATTTACCTCCATAATATGAACTACATAGGACATTATTCCTCTAAGACCAACCATGCAGCCTACTTTAGCAATAATGCTATTTGAATTGCTTCAATAAAGTTTTAATTCTTATTAAACCATTAACTAGCAATGTTTTCTTCGTACAGATAATTCAGCAAATGAATTTCTCATCGCGCACGTCGTCGATGGACGTGCAAAGAAACTTGGAGTCGGTTGTAGAAAAGCGAACCAAAGACACTTTTGGTCCTCCTGTTGGGAAGAAGATGCTGGTATTCATAGACGATATGAATATGCCCATTGTAAGTATTATAAATAAATTAATATAAATCATGATATAATTATTTCAAATTAAAATTATAACAAATATTTCCTGAGTACCTACAGAAAAGAAGGAAAAATACGTCATTGAGTAATGATAAAAGAAAGAACATACTACTTACAGAATATTTACTATTTTACAGAAAAAAAGACTAAGGTATTTTAAAATTTTGAAGATTATCATTCTAATTTTAGGTAGATACATACGGAACTCAACAGCCAATAGCGTTGCTAAAACTACTGTTTGAAAGGAAAGGATTCTACGACAGAGGCAAAGATCTCAACTGGAAAAATCTGAAAGACATAGGATTCATTGCTGCTATGGGCAAAGCTGGTGGAGGACGAAATGATGTGAGTATTTGAAATCATTAGGTTAGGCGGGTATTTGTACCCATATTTCGCCCGTTCTTTCGCCAACGTCCATACCACGTTGAAAACACCGGTTCTCGTCCGATCACCGAAGTTAAGCAACGTCGGGCGCGGTCAGTACTTGGATGGGTGACCGCCTGGGAACACCGCGTGATGTTGGCTTTTTGCATTTTTCTTGTTAATTCTGTTTGACATTCTACTTGTTTATTACTAAAAAATATTTTATTTCCAGGTCGATCCACGTTTCATATCAATGTTCTCAGTGTACAACTTGCAATTTCCGTCGGAAAACACATTGCGACACATCTACGTGTCAATACTTCATGGTCACTTCATAATATTCCCAGATGAAATTCAAGAAATCGTCGACAAAATTGTTCAAATGACCCTAGATTTGTACAAGGTAAGATTATTTTGGAAATTAATTAGTACTTATTTGAAAATCAAACATTACAATTCAAAGACGTTTCTTCTAATTTGAATACATATCTAGCAACAAGATACAGTAGAAAGCATTTGCTAGCGTGCTTTCGTGAGTCCGCTTGACGATTGATTTCTTAGGCTGAATTGCACCACCGTGACTATAACATGAGTACCGGTAACCGGTATTTTTGTACAGAGTTTGACATTGTTGAAGTTAAAGTAAAATGGTCCAATCCAGCCTTACAATTTACAGTGATTTCGAAATGTTTCTCACTAATTAAAAGCTCTATTACAGTTTTTGGTAAGAAAAATAACAATCAAAATCATCGTATATTATCATCGAAATGTTTTAACTAAAACTCGTTTATCATCTCAGATAATAATCGTCGATCTACCGCCAACGCCGGCGAAATTCCACTACATCTTCAATCTTCGAGACCTGTCTCGCATCGCGGCTGGCATGTGCCTGACGCATCCGAACTTCTTCAGCGAGAAGCGTGCTGTTGTACGCTGCTGGCGCAATGAGTTTACGCGCGTTATTTGCGACCGACTTATCAACGTACAGGTTGGTCTACCTAACTATTATATCTTATCTTAGAATTGAACCCAAACCACGGGGACTAAAGTCTAAAGCCCCTTGCCCATGGCGACTAACTAACTAAAAGTTGCAAATGCGTCTAACGACTGTATCGATGCAAAAGCGCGACCGTGTTGGACGACATCGGGGAATGAACAGAAGCAACTGTAGCGATCGCAGGTAATTTTGTACCGTTACTGAATCGCGTTTGATTCGCGACAGAAGCGCGACATCATCGCGTTTGGTTCACGACTCAATCGTGTTTATGTGGGTGAGGGCACACAGCGACCGCTTTGCGACTATATTGATGCGAACACGCGACGGAATCGTTACTGTATCGCTATAAAAAGTCGCTGTGTGAGTGGCCTAAGGGCCTCCGCTAAAACATGCGCGGTTGCTCCATACGTCCAACGCGTGCGCTCGTCTATTAAGCCTTGATCACACGTACCGAGTAAACGTACATTAAATGCACCGCGTGAGTTTTAGCTGAACCCTTAAAATGAACTTCGTATTACAGGACAATGAGCTGATGCGTGGCCACATTCAAGAGCACATCGTGAAATATTTCCCTGAAGAGGAGCCAGTGGTGCTGGAAGAGATTGTGGTGGCTGAGGAAGATCTTGTCGTTGAAGAAGAGGAAGATGGTAAGATTAAATACTTAAACAGAGGAGGAAGAAATAAGTTTTTGTGGTTTTCAACCGTACCTATCTTGTTCAAAATTATGTGGCGTCTATTTAACGGCTATCTGGTTTCAGATTAAAAACATTATTTTAAATCAGAATCATAAATAAATGTTGATCTAAAAATCGTTTAGTATGTCCAATGAGCGCCTAAAAAAATTAGTCGTGCACATTTTCCAATTACTGTGTCAATTTAATGCTACACTCGATACTTCATTTAATTATCCGTAATCAAGCTTAAGCCAAATATCTCACAAAAAACATTTTAAAGAGTTTATTTGCAAATTGTATTTATCTAGGTAGGCTATTTAGTTAAGAATTCAAACGCGGTCCCAATAAAAATCTCGCCATAAAGTGACATGGCCAGGTGCCTTATTTACTTTTGGCTATTTAATAATTAAACAAATACAACAGTGCTTGTCACTATTACAGAGTTTGGAGAAAAAATAGTAAAACCAGCTGCCGCACCGTCTGTTGCGGCTGAGGCCGAACTGGAAATAGAGGAGGAAGAAATTGAAGTCGAAAAAGAACTTACGGTTTGTACTGAAATGTTGTAGTTTGTCATAGCCGTAATTTTGTTTTAAATTGATTAAAATAACGTATTTCTTTGCAGCTAGAAGAATATGTCCTTCGTGACCCCTTATTGTTTGGTGACTACCGAAATGCTTTAGATGAGGAGGAAATACGATATTACGAAGATCTGCTTGACTACGAAGCTGTCTATTTTCTCTTTCAAGAGGTATTGTTGTTACAATTACGTCACTGACTTCTTGGATATTGTGATCTTAAATTTCACTCATTCATTCGCCAACGTCCATACCACGTTGAAAACACCGGTTCTCGTCCGATCACCGAAGTTAAGCAACGTCGGGCGCGGTCAGTACTTGGATGGGTGACCGCCTGGGAACACCGCGTGATGTTGGCTTTTTGCTTTTTCGTACTATTTAATTTAATTACCTACAGTGTTATTGTATTAAAAATATTATTTGTTTTTAATATATCTAAGTTTTTCTTAAACAACAAAATTATTCTTATCCTTTTCAGATATTAGACGAATTCAACGAGCGTATCGGCAAAATGTCTGTAGTGTTGTTCGAGGATTGTCTCGAGCATTTGACGCGCGCGCATCGAATCCTGCGCATGGACCGAGGCAACGCCATGATCATCGGCGTCGGCGGCTCCGGGAAGAAGTCCATCTGCCGTCTGGCTTCATTTGCTGCTGGTAAGTGACATTAGACCTTATTTCTACATGTTTAAATTCCAAATTATACTGTATCCTGCGCATGGTGCGCGGCAACGCCATGATCATCGGCGTCGGCGGCTCCGGAAAGAAGTCCATCTGCCGTCTGGCTTCATTTGCTGCTGGTAAGTAAAATTAGACCTTATTCTTACTGCGATAAGTTCAAAATAGTATGTAGTGTTGTTTGGGGACATCTAACGCGCACACAGCGCATTCTCCGCATAGATCGCGAAATGTTGTTTTAGTTTTTCTTTGTTTATTCCAATTGGAAAACCAATATTTAAAAAAATCAACAACTTCAAATGCGATACGAACCCAGACTCTTCGTTGATTCAAATTATTTTACAACAAAGGTTGCGAAATTTTCGAGATCACGATGACACGAAACTACAACGAAAACAAGTCATGTTAAAATATCTGAATGCCACCTATCGGTTTTATCTACAGACATTTTTTTGCGGATAGCGTATTTCGTGCGCATATTTCGCTCGGTCATTCGCCAACGTCCATACCACGTTGAAAACACCGGTTCTCGTCCGATCACCGAAGTTAAGCAACGTCGGGCGCGGTCAGTACTTGGATGGGTGACCGCCTGGGAACACCGCGTGATGTTGGCTTTTTGCTTTTCAAGTATAATGTTTGGTTGCTATGTCAAATATTATTATGATGAGTGGCTGCCAGCTACTGGCTGGTTAGTCTCTTCTAGATTTTGTCCTATATCGTATTTACAAAATTGTTACCATACTTTATTTGCTCGGACTATTCGTTGATTTCAATTATTTTTTATCATAGGTTGCGAAATGTTCGAGATCACGGTGACGCGGAACTACAACGAGAACACGTTCAAGGACGACATGAAGCGGATGTACAACCAGCTAGGTGTGGATGGCAAGAAAACCGTATTCCTCTTCACCGCAGCACAGGTTGGTAGTCCTTGAAGTAATTATCTCCTTCCATAGTAAACAGAAGGAATAACTACAAAATAAAACGTTAACATTAAAAATATTAAGTCCTTCATATTTTTACATAATAAGTCTTGATACAAAAAAGTTAAACCCGATGAACACTGGTACTGAAATATAAATTTAAACTGGAGTTCAATCAGAGTTTACCTTTTGTAATAAGGAGCCGAAAGTTCAAAAGTAAAAATTAGACTTGTAGATTTAAATATGTATTTATTGACAGCTGAATCACTAAACTGTCTTCCTATATTTTGGTGTTAACAACAGATCCTTGAAGAAGGCTTCCTGGAATTTATCAACAACATCCTAATGATTGGGATGATCCCTGCGCTGTTTGGCGATGATGAAAAAGATGGCATCATCAACGCCGTGCGCAACCAAAGCGCTGAGGCTGGATATGGTATAGCCAAGTGAGTTATGTACAATTTACAAAAAATTATCCAAAATTTCATCTGTTGCCAATTGAATTGTGGGTCACTAATATTTTTTGCATTGTAGTTCATGTGAAAACATGTGAACGCCACCTATCGGTTTTCTCACTTAACTTTTGCGGATAGTGTATTGTGTCCGCATTTTTCGCTCAGTCATTCGCCAACGTCCATACCACGTTGAAAACACCGGTTCTCGTCCGATCACCGAAGTTAAGCAACGTCGGGCGCGGTCAGTACTTGGATGGGTGACCGCCTGGGAACACCGCGTGATGTTGGCTTTTTGCTTTTCCAACCATATTTTTTTTGTCTTGCGAGTTTAGTTATTGTTTCTAAAAGCACTCCCGTTTGTGTTGTGATTGTATCACTGCAAAACTGATATGAAGCCGAGTTATAAATTATTTTAGTCACTTATGATGTTTTAAATGCTGAAACTTTCTCATAACTTACAGAGATGCTGTATGGAACTTCTTCTGCAACAAATGCGCTGACAATCTCCACGTGGTGTTGTCTATGTCCCCCAGTGGTGATATTCTCAGAAATAGGTACATTTTGCATTATTACTTAACTCTAATTTTTAGCAGGCAGTTGACATAAAGTTGCTCAAGTAATTAGAACTTATTTAGTAAGATTTAACATCTCAGCATATATTTCATGATCGGAATGAAAATCACAGATGCCGCAGTTTCCCTGGCTTAGTGAACAACACTACCATAGACTGGCAGTTCCCGTGGCCGAAACAAGCGCTGTTAGCTGTGGCTAACGTCTTTTTAGCTGATGTAAGTGAAAAAGTATTATTGAAAAACATTTTCGCATTTTGTTTTGAACTTATAAATCTATGTTAGGCCTCACTGTCTTAAATTGAAACGTTTTATGTGGCTAAAATAGCAGTCAAAAATAATTTAAGTAAAGTCTGTAAATAAATCAATCAAATATGTACTACAACTGCTAATTTATTAAGCACTAGCTTTCCGCCCGCGGCTTCGCCGGCGCGCGTCCCTGTTTCAAAAACTGGAATAAAAACTATCCTATGTCCTTTCCCGGGACTCAAACTATCTCTATGCCAAATTTTATTAAAATCGGTTCAATGGTTTAGGCGTGAAAGAGAGACAGACAGACAGAGTTACTTTCGCATTTATTATATTAGTATAGATTTAGCATACTTTTTTTAAAATCCTTACTGTCATTTCCCCACATTCAGGTCCAAAAGATCCCCGACGAGTTCCGATCCATCATAGTGGAGCATGTAGTCCACGTGCACATGTCAGTAGCGCGATACTCTGTGGAGTTCCTTCTGAGGTTGAGAAGGAACAACTACGTCACGCCCAAACACTACATGGACTTCCTCACCAACTACCTATCTCTGTTGAATGAGAAGGACGCCTTTATTATTGCTCAGGTAATTTAATGACATAAACCCCGGTCTGTGCGCACGTAGAATTTTGTCCAATGACCCCAAGCTACCCATCATTATCGCTCGCGCGTAATATTCCTGGCGCCCGCAGTGAGTGTGCGAGCGCGACAGCAACATAATTACGCGCGAGCGATAAGGATGGGTAGCTTGGGGTCATTGGACAAAATTCTACGTGCTCGCAGATCAGACTATACCTACATACAACCCAGTCAAGTTAACGGCGCACCTGGTGGCTGTGATGTCACATCGACGCTCTGGACTGGTGGTACAGTAAGGAACAAGCTATAGTATGAGATTTGTCTCGAGGCCGTTGGCAGTAAAACAAGTCTTATTTCATTTTTAAACATCTTTTTACAAAAACTGAGACGGACGCCTGAGACTTGGTCTGAACACATAGTACAATTAATATACAGTGTGAGTCACGTTAAAGTGAACATATGAAAATAGATGAAACAAGACCTATTTTGATCGACAAAAAAGAGGTCAAAAAATTTTTGAGATTTTTTTAAAAAAATTTATAGAATTTTTTTTCTTCCAGTTACGTATTGTAAAGAAAATGTAATAACTTTTAAACTAAGCGGTATATCCTGATAAAATAAAAACAGTAATAATGCTAAATAACAGGCAATACTAAAAAAATACATAAAATACACAAAAAAAAGCCAACAAATAATAAAAAATGATACTTTTTGAAAAAAATCTGCTTAAAAATACGTGTTTTTTTGGTTATTTGATAAATTTCTCCAAAAAATGCCCCTATAACAGGTGGTTTTTATTATTTTGTATTATTCTCTATCGTATTACCTTTGTAAAACCAAAAATTGCATGTCTCTATCCCTATCACAATATTTGCTATGATAGTTTGAACAAAGGCCTACCACAACATTATTCTCCTCTACAGGTAGTAGGGACAATTTTAATATTAACTAAAATGCTTATTTTACTTCGAAATCTTTTGTTTTTACTTGAAATCTAACTTGTCTTTATCAAAATTACAAATCTAGATCCATTTTCAGTTTCGTTGTTAGCGAAGCGTTGAATGGCGCGCCCGGAGAGGCTTAGTTCAAACGATCATAGCAAATGTTGTGATAGGGATAGAGACATGCGATTTTTGGTTTTACGAAGGTAATACGATATAGAATAATTCAAAGTTATAAAAACCACCTTTTATAGGGGCATTTTTTGGACAAATTTATCTAATAACCAAAAAAACACGAATTTTTAAGCAGATTTTTTTCAAAAAGTATCATTTTTTATTATTTGTTGGCATTTTCTGAGTATTTTATGTATTTTTTTAGTATCGTCTGTTATTTAGCATTATTACTGTTTTTATTTTATCAGGATATACCTCTTAGTTTAAAAGTTATTACGTTTTCTTTACAATAAGTACTTGAAAGAAAAAAAAAATCTATAAAAAATTAAAAAAAAATCTTAAAAAATTTTTGACCACTTTTTTGTCGATAAAAATAGGTCTAGTTTCATCTATTTTCATATGTACACTTTAACGTGACTCACACTGTATTGTGAATAAAGTTTTGAACCATAATTTACAAATGTTTACAGATGTGTAAAATTGATTTAATGCCATATTTTATGATTCCAGTGCGAACGTCTAATAGGCGGTCTAGCCAAAATCGAAGAAGCAAACGTACAGTTGGAAGACTTGAATGCTAAACTGGCGGTGCAAAAGATCATCGTCGCCGAACAGACTAAGGAATGCGAGATATTGCTGAAAGAGATTTCTACGGGTGAGTAAATCTGATAATCGGTATCAAATAGGGACACAAACACAAGTCGAATGTCCCTAATGAGGCCGACAGCAAAAAGCTATGTTAGAGCGCTTTCACATTTAGGTGGCATTAGCAGCGTGACAGACGCGCTGCCGAGAATTTCATAATATGTGATAGCGGATGCGTGCCTTCACATTATAAAAACGCCGCGGCCGCGCTGCTGTCGCGCTTTTAACGCCCAAATGTGAAAGCGCTCTTAGTTTATTATAGCTAAAGTAATTATCTACTTGTTCACACAGATTAAACCAATAATTCTAATACGCAACATCTTAAAAGCACAAAACCTAAAACTTATTCTATCCCTTAAAACCATATAAGTTTTCAAATACTTAAGAAATTGAGTTTTAGTAGCTTTTAGATCAATAAATGGTCGATCAATTGAATCCGTCATTAAACTAAAATCTACGAAAGTCGCGTTTTGACAACTCTTTTAAAATTAAGTAGTGTGTTCACTAGCCTATTTTACTATTCCAAATAATTTGATAATGCCATTCCATTTCTGTATCATTATAGCAACCGAAGCAGCCGTGGTGAAACAGAACGTGGCTGCCATCAAATCGGTCGAAATAACCGAGCAGAGCGTGGTTATAGCCGAGGAAAAATCTGAGGCTGAGGAGGCTCTCNCGTCACCCTATGTAAATCATCAAACTTCTAATGCTCGTAACTCAGTTCAGACTGAGTTTAGAGGTATACATGTTTTAGTAAGTTTGGTTTATTGCACTATTTTGTATCCAAAAAACATGGTTTGGTTGATGGCCGCGCGAAAAAAAAAAGACGCCAATTTCCGGCATTGTCTTTTGCGCGCAAAAAGCAAATCTACTTAGTATGTGAAATCGTCAAACTTCTAATGCTAGTAACTCAGTTCAGACTGAGTTTAGAGGTATACATGTCATAGTAAGTTTGGTTTATTACACTATTTTGTAATCAAAAAACAAGGTTTGGTCGATGGCCGCGCGAAAAAAAAAAAGACGCCAATTTCCGGCATTGCCTTTTTATTAAAATCGATTCAGTGGTTTAGGCGTGAAAGAGAGACAGACAGACAGAGTTACTTACATACTTTTTTTAAAATCCTTACTGTCATTTCCCCACATCCAGGTTCAAAAGATCCCCGACGAGTTCCGATCCATCATAGTGGAGCATGTAGTCCACGTGCACATGTCAGTAGCGCGATACTCTGTGGAGTTCCTTCTGAGGTTGAGAAGGAACAACTACGTCACGCCCAAACACTACATGGACTTCCTCACCAACTACCTATCTCTGTTGAATGAGAAGGACGCCTTTATTATTGCTCAGGTAATTAATGACATAAACCCCGGTCTGTGAGCACGTAGAATTTTGTCCAATGACCCCAAGCTACCCATCCTTATCGCTCGCGCGTAATATTGCTGGCGCCCGCAGTGAGTGTGCGAGCGCGACAGCAACATAATTACGCGCGAGCGATAAGGATGGGTAGCTTGGGGTCATTGGACAAAATTCTACGTGCTCGTAGATCAGACTATACCTACATACAACCCAGTCAAGTTAACGGCGCACCTGGTGATGTCACATCGACGCTCTGGACTGGTGGTACAGTAAGGAACAAGCTATGGTATGGGATTTGTCTCCTGTAGGCCTAAGATGCGCGCCGCAATAAGCGGTTATCACGCCATTTTATCGATTTTCCCCATACATTTTGACGTCGATAAAAGTTATCACGGCGCGCATCTTAGGCCTGCAGGCCGTTGGCACTAAAACAATTCTTATTTCATTTTTAAACATCTTTTTACAAAAACTGAGACGACGCCTGAGACTTGGTCTGAACACATAGTACAAATATATTGTGAATAAAGTTTTGAACCATAATTTACAAATGTTTACAGATGTGTAAAATTGCTGTAATGCCATATTTTATGATTCCAGTGCGAACGTCTAATAGGCGGTCTAGCCAAAATCGAAGAAGCAAACGTTCAGTTGGAAGACTTGAATGCTAAACTGGCGGTGCAAAAGATCATCGTCGCCGAACAGACTAAGGAATGCGAGATATTGCTGAAAGAAATTTCTACAGGTGAGTAAATCTGGTATAGTCTGGTCTGCGAGCACGTAGAATTTTCTCCAGTAGCTTGGGGAAGCTACCCCTCCTTATCGCTCGCGCGTAATTATGTTGCTGTCACGCTCGCACACTCACTGCGGGCGCCCGTCGCACAGTCGCGACAGCAATATAACTACGCGCAAGCGATAAGGATGGGATGCTCGCAGACCAGGCTTTAGTCAGTATCGAACGCTCGTATTGAGGCCGATTGCCGACCCATAAAAAGCGATGTTATTTTATTATTGCTAAAGTAATTATCTACTTGTTCACACCGATTAAACCAATAATTCTAATACGCACACTTTTCTATCCCCTAAAACCATGTTAGTTTTCAAATACTTAAGAAATTGAGTTTTAGTAGCTTTGAGATCAATAAATCGTCGATCAATTAGTTTCCGACATGATGACGTCCAAATCCCCTTTGCCATATAAAATCTACGAAAGAGTCGCGTTTTCACAACTCTTAAAAATTAAGTAGTGTATTCACTAGCCTATTTTACTATTCCAAATAATTTGATAATGCCATTCCATTTCTGTATCATTATAGCAACCGAAGCAGCCGTGGTGAAACAGAACGTGGCTGCCATCAAATCGGTCGAAATAACTGAGCAGAGCGTGGTCATAGCCGAGGAAAAATCTGAGGCCGAGGAGGCTCTANAGGCTCTCTCGGCAGCCTTGCCGGCGTTAGAAGCAGCCAGATTGGCGCTAGCCGACTTGGATAAGAACGATATTACGGAGATTAGGTCTTTTGCTACACCGCCAGAAGCTGTACAAGTGAGTACTTAGCTTTTATGAAGCTACCTATAACATTTGAAGCCACGATAGCCGAACGGTGAAGGGGTCGGACTGGCCGACTCGTGATCCGAGGAACGCGGGTTCGGTTCCCGCCGCCGCTCGACTATTGCGGTGAGCTCACTCGTGACACAAGCATATTTAGCTTAGTACGAGGGGCTAACGGGACTATTAGTAATTTGTGTAATAAAAAAATATTAATAATCTTTTATATAAAAAAAAAACAACATCAAACTAGATTCTGATGCTATGTCAGGTATAGTTTTACAGGTTATGTGATGTACTGTTGTGTGCTATTATTAACAAATATTTTTTTTATTAGATGGAATAATGTATTATAATGTTGTGCCTATTAACTTTAAATTCAGCTAAATAGAATGCAATAAAACCGTTCTCTATAATGAGATCTTATTAAATTTTAGAAAGAATATCAATTTGTTTTACATAGTCGGGTTAAAACCTCGACCTAAGGTAAATGTAAGTATGTTTCTATAGCGAGTGGGTTAGGTTAGATTAGGTCCGGCGGCGACAGGGTTCAACTAACTCTCGCTAGTCACAAATGGGCAGTCTCATCAGTCTCAATCATGTTTGTCCAACAGTAATTTCAATTTTGAAATTCACTACAACAGGTGGTATGCGAATGCGTGGTGATCATTCGTGGCATCAAGGACGTGAGCTGGAAAGGTGCTAAGGGCATGATGGCGGACCCGAACTTCTTGCGCAATCTGCAGGAGATGAACTGCGACCTCATCACACAGGCGCAAGTCAAGGCTGTCAAGGCGCACATGAAGAAAAGTAAAAAGCTGGATACCATGCAGCAGATCAGCAAGGCTGGGTGAGACTGGCATTGTTAAACCGCAGATATTTCGCAGACTTTAATCGTAGGTGAGCGAGCGACCTGGAGCGAGATTAAGCGAGAAGCTCAAGACCGAACGAGATAGAGGACTGTTGTGGACGCCCTCTGCCCCATCTAGAAGACATAGGGCCTTAAGTCAAGTAAGTCAATCGTAGGTGAATGTCCAAGTTAGGAGAGCAAATCGCGCCTCCATTTCATAAGGCTCCGTAGGACACCGTCGGGTTCTAGAGGGTAAGCCCTGCCCGGGAGTCCCACATGGTAGGGATGTTATGGATATGTAGTTTCGGTTATGGATACGGTTACGGATATAGGAATAATGTTATACCGGTTACGGTTACGGGTATCCATAACATCCCTGCCACATAGCCCACTACTCGTCTCCCACTGTGAGTATGTATGTGCAAAGCATTTCAAGACGGAAAAAAAGGAAGAAGGACAAGAAGCTGGATACCTATCATGCAGCAGATTAGTAAAGCTGGGTGAGGAACCGGCATTGTTAATAGATCTTGTGAGAATTAATAGATTTGGTCATTTGCTTGCAGTGCTGGTCATTTTTGATTTTCACTTTCAATCTTTTTTTTTTCTCTTCCTTTCTCTGTTTATCTATCGTTGTTCTATGAGGCAAGACCACAGCTAGTAAACCGCACGCAAGCCGCGATCCCTAAATAAAAAGCTGCTTACAACGAGTCTAAATCCTAGCGATGTCATTGCGTATGCGCCGCATACACGCAGCGCTTTCGTCTCGCTGTGAAATTACATAACAAATCGCTAGTGTGTAAAAACTCTTAAAGTAACTACAGATGACTAAAAAGGTCATGAACGTTTTACTATTTCAGATACGGCCTCCTGAAATTCGTCATCGCCGTCCTCGGCTACTGCGCCGTCTACAAAGAGGTGAAGCCCAAACAGGACAAAGTGGAAGCTCTCGAGAAAGAATACTCTGAAGCGGTCAACTACCTCGCCTCGCTGAACCGAGAGATCGACCGGTTACAAAGAACTTTAGACGGCCTCAACAATAGATACGATACAGCCATGATGCGACGACAGGAGTTGCAGGAAGAAACCGATATCATGATGCGACGATTAGTCGCAGCTGATAAACTTATGTCTGGGTTGTCGAGCGAACAGGCGCGGTGGAAAATAGAACTGGCAGCTTTATACGTAGAACAATCGAGACTGATCGGGAACTGTCTGTTGGCCGCTTCGTTCCTGAGCTACGCGGGGCCATTCTCGTTCTCGTTTAGGCAGACGATGATATATGAAGACTGGTTAGGCGATGTGCTGGACAGAGGCATTCCGCTCACACAACCTTTCACTATTGAAAGGAATTTGACCAATGAAGTTGAGATTAGCGGGTAAGACATAAATGGCTTATATTTATTCTCTCTCTGCTCTAATGCCAGGCTTGTGTGATCTACTCTGTTATGATATTACGATAGATGATGATAAAGAAAAAGAAGCTATAAAATTAAATATTTTGCCCCTTTTCAGATGGAACTCCGAAGGTTTACCACCAGACGAATTGTCGGTACAGAATGGTATTTTGACAACTCGCGCGTCGCGATTCCCGCTTTGCATCGACCCTCAAACACAGGCCCTCACATGGATTAAGAAGAAGGAAGCCAAGAACAACCTTAAGGTCTGTATCATAGGCTCTTCTAGTTATTATAATAAAATCTACACAATTTGATATTTTGAAAACCGGTTTAAAGTAACTGATAAGGCATAGTCGACATTTTGTATTAGGTTAACCTTTCAAGTTTTCAAGTGCCCAGTCATCTGACCAGCCCTTTTGACTGCTAATTATTTTTGAAGCTATTTTTTTCTTGAAAGCAAAAGAAAGTTGAATTAAGGTAGCACACTATTAAATTTGATGGCATCTTTTGACTTTAAAGTGGCGGGGCCAGAAACTATGGCTCAGTTTTCAAGATTTAGTTTTTAGCATTGCAAAGACTAAATCAAGTGGCAGTGGGCGGGGCACATAGCTCGAAGAGCTGATGGCCGCTGGGGCAGGAAAGTTCTTGAGTGGCGGCCACGAGCCGGAAGACGTAGCGTGGGCAGGCGTCCCACTAGGTGAACCGACGATGTGGTGAAGGTCGCGGGTGGTGCCTGGATGCGAGCGGCGCAGGACCGGTCTTTGTGGAAATCCTTGGGGGAGGCCTTTGTCCAGCAGTGGACGTCTTTCGGCTGAAACGAACGAAAGGTTACTAACTTGTTAACTCGCCAGGTGCTGTCGTTCAACGACCCTCAGTTCCTGCGTCAGCTGGAGATGGCCATCAAGTACGGGCTGCCGGTGCTGTTTCAAGACGTCAACGAGTACATCGACCCCGTCGTCGACAACGTACTGGAGAAGAACATCAAAAGTTATTCACATTTGTTATTCTTATGCCTGTTTTCACTATCAATCCCTAATTTTTGACTCCTATGAAAACAAAATTCATATTATGTGTTACCATAGAGGTCACGTAAAATTAGGAATTGATGGTTAAAACGGGCATTAGGCCTTTAGAGGTCACCGTAACTTTAAAGGTCATAGCACACTTATCAACCCGGAAAGGGATCGTTTACGTTATGGTGCAGATAACTACAAACGGAGTTTCATACAAATAATACTGACTGCCTCGAGTTGATACGGTTACGATCCGTTTCCGGGTTGATAAGTATGCTTCGTCCTTAACCATAGTCGGTGTTTTTTGTTTAAATTCTGTCAGATTTTTGACGTTTGTTAAAGTTAAAGTAAGATGGTGTAAGTGCAACCCAGCCTTAAGGCGATTAGTGTCCTCAATCCGCGCCAAATGGGCATTTTGTAAAGCCTACTCCTCTTTTACTGCTGGACAGAAATAGTTTAAAAAAATATATGTTATACAACAGTTCAAGGACTACATTTGTGACGTTTGAATTTTCGCTACGTCTCTTTGTTTTGGATTAAAAAAATAAATATGGGACATCGATTTTTTACTTAAATTCCCTACTCCTCCAAAACGGCTATGTTAATTTAAAAGATTTTTGCACGAATAGATTGGGAATTCTTTAATCTTTAAATGACACGTTGCGTTTTTCAATCGAACATTACTTTCATTCATAAATTTTACTTTTTATAAATTCCGAACGTTTTGCTGTTGAGGGGGCCTTCGCGGGGTGCGGGCGGCAGTCGGCCGCTGGCCTTCAGACGGGGAGGTTGTGTCACTCGCTACAAACTGACATTAGCGATCAAAATGAATTTTTTCTTTGGCTAAGTTGCACCACCTGACGTGACCTAACTTTGACCGAAGCTTTGGCGATAACCGGTGTTTTTTGTATGGAGTTAGACAGACTTTTGACGCCTGTCAAAGTTGAAGTAAGATGGTGCAACCCAGCTTTTGTTCGACAATAGATTTTATGTCAGAATTGTTCATAGAGTACGTGCAGTCAGACAATACAATTGAATTATGACGCGCTCAGACGCTATTTTCTACCTGAATAGAATCTATTAGTGTAAAAAAACTATAATTGACTCCAAAACAACTGCACTAGATAAATACAAGTAGAAAAATTATTACGTTATTTATTTACTAGGCCTTTGCAATCAGTATCCAAATTAGGAGCTAGTCAGANGAGAGCAGTTGTTATTGCCTCGGGGTAGCTTTGAAGCAGGGGGAGGGGCCGGACGAGCGACTTATTGATTACCCTAGCCGCCTCCGAGCTGCCACCGAGAGAAACTATGCCGACCAAGAGCGTCGGCCGCCGCCAGACTATTAGGTGGGCGATTTGGTCTTGTTGAAGACCCAGGGTTTGAACGACACTGATCGAGGTAAAACCCCTAAGTTTATCCCTAGGCGTGACGGCCCGTATAAGGTATCGAGGGTCTTGAGTGACAGCACTTACCTCCTGAAGGGAGAACCTGGAGCGAAGTTAGGGAAGTGTTATGCCTCACAACTTACCCCATTTGTTGGTCACATCCATCCGCCTGTTAGGGAGAAGCGTAGGCGAGGTAGGCCGCGTAACTTTTAAGCTAGTCCAGACCGCGTTGCGTCGTCTGAACTAGAGGGGGAGGTTGTAACGCGGCAACGCTATTTCATAACGTTTGTAACGTTATCGCGCGCGAACAACGCAACGTTAGTGTTATCACGCCATCTCGTCTAATAGCGAATCACGCGGAAGTATGGTGCCGCGCCCTTTCCTCGGCCAATCGGCGCGAGGCAGTCCCCCCGCGCGTCTCGCGACTCACGCGGAAGTTCGAGAAGTTTCCTTCTTCCCGGTGCGCGACGCCAACGTGAACGGTCGATTTTGAGCTAGCCTATTTTGTATGTGGAAATATGTAAATTCCCATGATTGTTTGCCACGAAAAGTTTGTTTAGTCGTAAGCTTAAGTTTCAATAAATGATTATTGTGAAACCACGATTAAACAAGTAATTAATTAGTATGGACGCGTTTCATTTATTGTCTTCTGAATCTCCACATTGCAGACCTTCAATGGTTACACAGTTACGCTTTTCTTCTATCTTTTGGCATTGCAAAGGTTAATATCATGTTAACCCTTCAGGTGCTGTCGTTCAACGACCCGCAGTTCCTGCGTCAGCTGGAGATGGCCATCAAGTACGGGCTGCCGGTGCTGTTTCAAGACGTCAACGAGTACATCGACCCCGTCGTCGACAACGTGCTGGAGAAGAACATCAAAAGTTATTAACATTTGTTATTCTTATGCCTGTTTTCACTATCAATCCCTAATTTTTGACTCCTATGAAAACAAAATTCATATTATGTGTTACCATAGGGGTCACGTAAAATTAGGAATTGATGGTTAAAACGGGCATTAGGCCTTTAGAGGTCACCGTAACTTTACTTATCAACACACACTTATCAACCCGGAAAGGGATCGTTTACGTTATGGTGCAGATAACTACTAACGGAGTTTCATACAAATAATACTGACTCCCTCGAGTTGATACGGTTACGATCCGTTTCCGGGTTGATAAGTATGCTTCGTCCTTAACCATAGTCGGTGTTTTTTGTTTAAATTCTGTCAGATTTTTGACGTTTGTTAAAGTTAAAGTAAGATGGTGTAAGTGCAACCCAGCCTTAAATTGCATATTCTACTAGTCCTGTTAGTTAAATTGATCTATTAATAGTCCTATGGTGCCCGCACTAATAATAATTGTATCTCTTGACTTCAGTTGAAGGCGGGCGTACCTTCGTTATGCTGGGCAGTTCCGAAGTGGACTACGACCCGAAATTCCGCATGTACCTTACCACAAAACTGGCCAACCCGCAGTTCAACCCTGCTGCTTACGCCAAGGCCGTGGTCATCAACTACACCGTCACTGTACAGGTATAATAATACGTATAAATAATATACTACGGTCGCTAGCGGGCAATGCTATATTTTATTGCAAAAATAAATAATTGTTGATTAAAAAATAAAGGAAGGCAAAAAGCCAACATCACGCGGTGTTCCCAGGCGGTCACCCATCCAAGTACTGACCGCGCCCGACGTTGCTTAACTTCGGTGATCGGACGAGAACCGGTGTTTTCAACGTGGTATGGACGTTGGCGAATGAATGAGCCAAAATGTCGTACTTTTTGTAATTTATATCGAAGATTCTTATTACGTCATCAATGTGTGTCACACAGTGTGTGTGGCATAAAAATAGCTAAGTCTATGGACATGAACAGAAACACTTATTTTTTCTTCATATTCTCCAATATCTGTCATATTTTCGCGAACGTAAAAAAACTTAATGTTTATCCTCATTCCCCAGGGTCTAGAAGACCAGCTACTCAGCGTGGTGGTCCGCGCCGAGCGTTCCGACCTCGAAGAGCAACGAGAGTCTCTGATCATCGAGACCAGCGCCAATAAGAGTCTTCTGTCCGGCCTCGAGGACTCTCTACTGCGAGAACTGGCCACTTCCACCGGCAACATGTTAGACAACGTGGAGCTCGTCAACACGCTCGAGAACACCAAGTCCAAGGCTGCTGAGGTCAGTATGTCAGAGCTGATGAGAGCCTGCTGTTTGCTATCGAGGACTCCTAAAAGGAGGTAAGTCAATACAGTAGCAGAAACAAAGAACCTCAACGCCGCAACGTTGACGCATCTATGTGAGATCAAGACACTAGAGAATGCAAAGTCCAAAGGCGCTGAGGTCAGTACAGCAGCGAGTCGCTGATCAGCGAGACAGAGTTGATAGAAACCTGCTGTCTGCCATAAAGGACTCCTAAAAGGAGGTAAGTCAATACAGTAGCAGAAACAAGGAACCTCAGCGTCGTGACGTTGACTCGTCGATGTGAGATCAGCCTGCCCTCAAGACACTAAAGAATGCAAGTCCAAAGCCGCCGAGGTCAGTACAGCAGCGAGTCTCTGATCATCGAGACAAGTGCCAACAAGAGTCTTCTGTCCGGCCTCGAGGACTCGCTGCTGCGATTACTAGCCACTTCCACCGGCAACATGTTATTTCATATTCATATTTATTCATAAATTGCAATTGACAATGTGGAACTCGTCAACACGCTCGAGAACACCAAGTCCAAGGCTGCTGAGGTAAGTACAGTAGGACGACGAGAGCCTTTTGCTATAGATAGTTAATAAAAGGAGGTAAGTCAATACAGTAGTAGAAACAAAGAACCTCAACGTCACAACGTTGACGCGTCTATGTGAGATCAAGACACTAGAGAATGCAAAGTCTAAAGGCGCTGAGGTCAGTACAGCAGCGAGTCGCTGATCAGCGAGACAGAGTTGATAGGAACCTGCTGTCTGCCATAAAGGACTCCTAAAAGGAGGTAAGTCAATGAAGTAGCAGAAACAAAGAACCTTCATATTGATGTGAGATCAACCTGCCCTCAAGACACTAGAGAATGCAAAGTCCCAATGCCGCAGTACAACGGCGAGCGAGTTGCCGATCATCGAGACCAGCGCCAACAAGAGTCTTCTGTCCGGCCTCGAGGACTCGCTGCTTCGAGAACTAGCCACTTCCACCGGCAACATGTTAGACAACGTGGAGCTCGTCAACACGCTCGAGAACACCAAGTCCAAGGCTGCTGAGGTCAGTACAGCAGCGCGACGAGAGCCTTTTGCTATAGAGAGCTCCTAAAAGGAGGTAAGTCAATACAGTAGCAGAAACAAGGAACCTCAACGTTGTGACGTTGACGCGTCGATGTAAGATCAGCCTGCCATCGAGACACTAGAGAATGCAAGTCCAAAGCCGCAATACAACGGTGAGCGAATCGCCGATCATCGAGACCAGCGCCAACAAGAGTCTTCTGTCCGGCCTCGAGGACTCGCTGCTTCGAGAACTAGCCACTTCCACCGGCAACATGCTGGACAACGTGGAGCTCGTCAACACGCTCGAGAACACCAAGTCCAAGGCTGCTGAGGTCAGTACAGCAGCGAGTTGCTGATCAGCGAGACAGCTGACGAGAGCCTGCTGTTTGCTATCGAGGGCTCCTAAAAGGAGGTAAGCTGACTTACCTACTGTACTGATACAGTAGCAGAAATAAGGAACCTCAACGTCGCGACGTTGACGCGTCGATGTGAGATCAGCCTGCCATCAAGACACTAGACAATGCAAAGTCCCAAGGCTGCTAAGGTCAGTACAGCAGTGAGTCGCTGATCATCGAGACAAGTGCCAACAAGAGTCTTCTGTCCGGCCTCGAGGACTCTCTACTGCGGGAACTAGCCACTTCCACCGGCAACATGTTATTTCATATTCATATTTATTCATAAATTGCAATTGACAATGTGGAACTCGTCAACACGCTCGAGAACACCAAGTCCAAGGCTGCCGAGGTCAGTAGGTACAGCAAAGCAAACGAGACAGAGCTGACAAAATCCTGCTGTCTGCCATGGAGGGCTACTAAAAGGAGGTAAGTAAATACAGTAGCAGAAACAAGGAACCTCAGCGTCGTGACGTTGACTCGTCGATGTGAGATCAGCCTGGCCTCAAGACACTAAAGAATGCTAGTCCAAAGCCGCCGAGGTCAGTCTCTGATCATCGAGACAAGTGCCAACAAGAGTCTTCTGTCCGGCCTCGAGGACTCGCTGCTTCGAGAACTAGCCACTTCAACCGGCAACATGCTGGACAACGTGGAGCTCGTCAACACGCTCGAAAACACCAAGTCCAAGGCTGCTGAGGTCAGTAGCAGTGAGTCGCTGATCAGAGAGACAGAGCTGACGAGAGCCTGCTGTTTGCCATCGAGGTCTCCTAAAAGGAGGTAAGTCAATACAGTAGTAGAAACAAAGAACCTCAACGTCACGACGTTAACGCGTCGATTTGAGATCAGCCTGCCATCAAGACACTAGACTAGAGAATGCAAAGTCCCAAGGCCGCTAAGGTCAGTACAGCAGTGAGTCGCTGATCATCGAGACCAGTGCCAACAAGATTCTTCTGTCCAACACCAAGTTCAAGGCCGCTGAGGTCAGTACAGCAGCGAGTCGGTCGCTGATCAGCGAGACAGAGCTGAAAAAAACCTGCTGTCTGCCATAAAAGACTCCTAAGGAGGTAAGTCAATACAGTTCGTTCGTTCGTTCGTTTCAGCCGAAAGACGTCCACTGCTGGACAAAAAAGGCCTCCCCCAAGGATTTCCACAAAGACCGGTCCTGCGCCGCTTGCATCCAGGTACTTCCCGCGACCTTCACCAGATCGTCGGTCCACCTAGTGGGAGGCCTGCCCACGCTACGTCTTCCAGCTCGTGGTCGCCACTCAAGAACTTTCCTGCCCCAGCGGCCATCAGCTCTTCGAGCTATGTCCCCCGCCCACTGCCACTTGATTTTAGCGATTCTGCGGGCTATGTCAGTCACTCTGGTTCTCCTACGGATCTCCTCATTTCTGATTCGATCACGCAGGGAAACTCCGAGCATAGCACGCTCCATCGCTCTTTGGGTGACCTTGAGCCTTCTTATGAGGCCCATAGTAAGCGAAGTCAATACAGTAGCCATGAAGAAACTAGAGACTGCAAGTCTAAACTACCGACGCGACGTCTGTTTGCCGCTCGATATCAGTGGCGTTCGTTGTTACATTTTTAGGACCCTTCTAAGTACTACGTCTGATTACGGTTATAAAAGTTAATTATATGAAATAACACAAATATTTACTAATGAAACCAATGGAATAAAATAGCAAAAAGCCAACATCACGCGGTGTTCCCAGGCGGTCACCCATCCAAGTACTGACCGCGCCCGACGTTGCTTAACTTCGGTGATCGGACGAGATCCGGTGTTTTCAACGTGGTATGGACGTTGGCGAAAGAACGATCGAAATAGTAGGACACAAACAATCATTGAGCACCCTAACCTTTTTCTTAATTTTATTACCCTTTTCCCTAATACTTTTGTCTCGCTAAAATTGTTTGTGCTAATCTATTATTGGGATTACGAGTTCATGCAACCAAAATAATTTACCTTCTATAAAACGCCACCTAGTGGTAAATCTACTTGAACTAGAACCTTTCACACCAAAATGATGGTTGTTTTTATGTAATTACACTAGGTGGCGCTTACTACACCTTTCTTTGTGTTTACCCTACCGTAAGATAAAATAAAAGGTATTTTTTATAAAAAAAAATGTCTTCTCTGTTTTTAGGTCATGGAAAAACTAGCACTGGCAGAAGCAACCACAAAGGACATCGAAAAGTTCCGTGATGGCTACCGACCCGTGGCGAAGCGAGGCTCCATCCTATTCTTCGTGCTATCAGACATGGCAGGCGTGAATTCTATGTACCAGTACTCATTATCTTCGTATCTTGATGTAAGTGAACTTTATCGTAAAAAACAATAATAAATTTTGACAAATACGTTTGACTAAATAGAAGCAAAAAGCCAACATCACGCGGTGTTCCCAGGCGGTCACCCATCCAAGTACTGACCGCGCCCGACGTTGCTTAACTTCGGTGATCGGACGAGAACCGGTGTTTTCAACGTGGTATGGACGTTGGCGAATGGATGAGCGAAATATTCGTACCAAAAATACGATAGGTGCTCCAAAAGTTAGTTTGTAAGAAAAACGATAGATGTGGTGCGAATTTCTCCTACAAAAGTGTGTGCTATACAAAGAATTAGGTTAATAATAAAATGTAGTTTAGCCGTGACTTTGACTTGTGTCATGCGTTTAACACACATTCACTTATGACGTAATAAAATGTATTTATTTATACTTTACAGGTGTTTTCGTTTTCGCTACGTAAGGCAATGCCAAATGTAATCCTGGCCAGACGTCTAAGGAATATCATCGATATGTTGACCAAAAACGTGTATGATTATGGTTGCACAGGTAAAATATTATTCCAATCTTTACATAATTCTATTTATATTAGAACAAATAACTGCCTATATCAAGCACAATAGAATTCGCTAGTTTTTGGTGTAACAGGTAGTGAATCTAGAGTCAATATTTTTCACTAATATGAACCATATTGCCTTGTCTTATGGTCCAAATCCAAAACCAATAAAAAGTTTTGCCATGCCCGTTTCAGCAGGGATTAAAAAAGGCTTTTTAAAATTGTAACCGATACGAAACATACCAAAGGAAATCGTACTCGAAATCTCAATTCATATTCGCATAATAGGCATAATTTGCATTCGCATAATGTGAATATTGTTACACAGGTATATTCGAACGGCACAAGCTCCTGTTCTCTTTCCAAATGGACATAAAGCTGGAACAAAGCGAGGGCAACGTGAGCCAGATGCAACTGGACTTCTTCATCAAGGGGAACGTTTCTCTTGAGAAGTCGCCTACGCCTTGCCCGGCTTCTTGGATACCAGCTCAGGTTAGAGAGTATAGTTTATTTTGAACCTTATTCCGTTGCTTTAAGGTCCAAAAGCAATTGAAAGAAGTTTGAACTTCTTAGCAAGGGTAAAAATACTGGCAAGTTCAATTGAACAATTGACAGTAGACAAACAAAAAAAAATATTGAAATACAAAATTTACATAAGCAAAAAGCCAACATCACGCGGTGTTCCCAGGCGGTCACCCATCCAAGTACTGACCGCGCCCGACGTTGCTTAACTGCGGTGATCGGACGAGAACCGGTGTTTTCAACGTGGTATGGACGTTGGCGATAGATGAGTTCAAAAAGTTCTTCAGTTTATCATGACTTTATAATTAGTTCCATATGACGTAATTGTCATTCACATCTCGCTTGAGAGGCCAACAATACGTTTTTCGTGTTCATTGTTATTGCCTTTTTTTGTTATACATGAGTGCTGGGCTCGATTCAAAAGTATTGTTACATTTTATATTATTAGTGATAAATAATAAGTTATGTTTTTAGGGATGGCAAGATATCATGAAGCTGAGTTTAGACTTCGAGATATTTTCAACTCTTCCCGACAACATTGCCAGAGGCCTCGACGTCTGGCAAGAGGTAACTTGAACGTGTGTTAGATATCACAATTAATTGGTTCAGTAGATTATGTACTGTTTATCTGTTTATTTTACTCTCCAACTCTTATTGTGTCTTCAGTCCATTATCACCTTTTAAAAGAAAGAAAGGAAAAATTAAAAGAAACGCAGTCTGCCGCATAAAAAGGTTTGTCGACCCAACCGTAAGCTACACCCGTCCCGAATTCCATCGCAGACAAAATATAAACCTGCCTCTCGCAACAATACGATTTTGTCATTGCATTTTTAAATTAGGGGGTTTAAATATTTTTTTATGCATAACAAGGCAGGTATTTGACCACAATCCACTATTTCTACTACTAAGCATTATTGAGCGCGTTAAAAAATGTATGAAAATTTTAGTTTTTGAACGTTCCCCGCTAGGGGCGCTGTACAATCCGTCATACATTTATTGTAATTTTTTGACGCGTTTGATGTATTACTCACACTAGGCCCTCTAGTGTTAAGTGGGATGCAAATCTAGGCCTATTGTTATAACTTATTTAGTGATAAGTTGACCTCTTAGATAACTTCTTCTTCCTCTTCCTCGGTCTCTCACTGATGAGGATCGCGATCACAGATAGTGTTCCTCCACAGACTGCGGTCATAAGCTGTGTGGACCGCACGATGCAAACTCCCGCCCACCGTCCTCCTCACCGCGTCCGACCATCTCGTCGTTCTTAGACCAAATAGTTCTCGTCTATTACCAAAGTTTATTAAAAAGTGTACTTAATTACTCTTTTTTCCACAGTGGTTCGACAGCGACACCCCAGAGTCTGCGGAAATCCCGAACAACTACCGGGACATTCTTCAGCCCTTCGAGATTCTGATGCTTCTGCGATGTTTCCGCGTCGACCGTATTTACCGAGCGCTCACAGACTACATCACCGTCACTATGGGCGAGGAGTACATCACGCCGCCCGTCATCAGGTCGGTGCCCCAACAGGCCTGCCGCGACCCCCTGCGGCCTTCGAGGCCTGATGCTTGCGCGGCGACCGCATCTACCGCGCGCTCACAGACTACATCACCGTCACCATGGGCGAGGAGTACATCACGCCGCCCGTCATCAGGTCGGTGCTTCAGCAGGCCTGCCGCGACCCCCTGCGGCCTTCGAGGCCTGATACTTGCGCGGCGACCGCATCTACCGAGCGCTCACAGACTACATCACCGTCACCATGGGCGAGGAGTACATCACGCCGCCCGTCATCAGGTTGGTACCTCTTGAGAATAGAGTTGAAATCTAAATAAATATAATTCAAAGGTGACTGACCGACTGACTGACTGACTGACTGACATACTTAGTGTTGGGAAGCCAACAACGCGCGGGAGGAGACGTGCGGGCGGCGTACGATGACTAACGTCACCTCGGGCTGACAGCGTCATCATCGGCAGAGCTCGGGTCACACACTCGTCCTTGGGACACCACAGTCGTCGCACAAATACCGCGTACTCTGATAATTTCATGTAAATTAGGCTGGCGAGAATACAGCAACCTATTTTTATACAGTCCACTATTTTATTTCTTACTAATATTCGTTAGGACCCTAACAGTGATCTATCAATGCACAGCCCAAACCACTGGACGGATCGGGCTGAAATTTGGCATGCAGGTAGATGTTATGACTAGGGGTCGCAAACCGGGATACCGAATTTCGAAAATACTGGAATACCGGGCCAAATTTAGGTCTAATTAATACCGGTATTCATTTCACAAAAACCGGGATTTTCGGTATTTTCGGTTTTAGTAAAAAAAATAAAAAACAAATACAAATAGAAAAATTTACGCGCCGTTTAATTCAAAATACGCGCGCGCGAGTTCGTTTTGAGTTGATTGAGTGATAGTCGACGTAAACTCCGCCGCCGACGTNGGGCGCTTTGCTGTAGGTAATTATCGGATTTACCGCGCGGAGTGAGCCAGGCCTGGTCATACGCGTCATTATGAGGTGCATGTCATTGTGCGTGTATGGCATAAAAATAGCTAATCCAATGGACATGAACCAATTTTTATTATTTATTTCAAGTTTATCGTGTTATTTTGGTGTACGTAAAATATCGTTAAAGTAAATTCTCATTCCCCAGGGTCTGGAAGACCAGCTACTCAGCGTGGTGGTGCGTGCCGAGCGTTCCGACCTCGAAGAGCAACGAGAGTCCCTGATCATCGAGACCAGCGCCAACAAGAGTCTTCTGTCCGGCCTCGAGGACTCGCTGCTTCGAGAACTAGCCACTTCCACCGGCAACATGCTCGACAACGTGGAACTCGTCAACACGCTCGAAAACACCAAGTCCAAGGCTGCTGAGGTCAGTACAGCAGCGCGACGAGAGCCATTTGCTATAGAGAGCTCCTAAAAGGAGGTAAGTCAATACAGTAGCAGAAACAAGGAACCTCAACGTCGCAACGTTGACGCATCTATGTGAGATCAAGACACTAGAGAATGCAAAGTCCAAAGGCGCTGAGGTCAGTTTAGCAGCGAGTCGCTGATCAGCGAGACAGAGTTGATAGAAACCTGCTGTCTGCCATAAAGGACTCCTAAAAGGAGGTAAGTCAATACAGTAGCAGAAACAAGGAACCTTCATATTGATGTGAGATCAACCTACCATCAAGACACTAAAGAATGCTAGTACAAAGCCGCAGTACACAGCGAGCGAATCTCTGATCATCGAGACCAGCGCCAACAAGAGTCTTCTGTCCGGCCTCGAGGACTCTACTGCGAGAACTGGCCACTTCCACCGGCAACATGCTGGACAACGTGGAGCTCGTCAACACGCTCGAGAACACCAAGTCCAAGGCCGCTGAGGTCAGTACATAAAAGAAGAATTAAGTCAATGCAGTATCAGATCAGGTCAATTAGACCTAGTAATTTTATAACCGTCATTAACGGTTATAAAATTACTATAAATTAATTTACATAATTATAAAGATTTATAAATGAAAGCAATCGAGTAAAAATAGCAAAAAGCCAACATCACGCGGTGTTCCCAGGCGGTCACCCATCCAAGTACTGACCGCGCCCGACGTTGCTTAACTTCGGTGATCGGACGAGAACCGGTGTTTTCAACGTGGTATGGACGTTGGCGAAAGAATAATCGAAATAGTAGGACACAAACGATCATTGAGCACCCTAACATTTTTTTGTTACTTAAGCATTATAATAACCCTTTTTCATAATACTTTGTCTCGCGCTTAATCTATTATTGGGATTTTTATGAGTTCATGCAACTAAAATGAATTTACCTCCCATAAAACGCCACCTAGCGGTTAACCTCCTCAAACTAGAACCTTTCACAACAAGGTTATGTTTGTTTCTATGAAATTACTCTAGGTGGCGCTTACTACACCTTTCTTTGTGTTTACCCTTCCGTAAGATAAAAGGTATATTTTATTAAAAAAATGTCTTTTCTCTGTTTTTAGGTCATGGAAAAACTAGCACTGGCAGAGGCAACCACAAAGGACATCGAAAAGTTCCGTGATGGCTACCGACCGGTGGCTAAACGGGGCTCCATCCTATTCTTCGTGCTATCAGACATGGCAGGCGTGAATTCCATGTACCAGTACTCATTATCTTCGTATCTTGATGTAAGTGTATTTGTTGTAAAATTTAATTTTACAAAACATTGTTTTTTAACATAAATACGGGGCTAAAAAAATGTAAAAAGCCAACATCACGCGGTGTTCCCAGGCGGTCACCCATCCAAGTACTGACCGCGCCCGACGTTGCTTAACTTCGGTGATCGGACGAGAACCGGTGTTTTCAACGTGGTATGGACGTTGGCGAATGACTGAGCGAAATATTCGTACCAAAAATACAATAGGTGCAAAAGTTGCGATAGGTGGGGTGCGGATTCCTCCTACAGAAGTGTGTGCTATACAAAGAATAGGTTAATAATAAAATTAAGTTAGACTTGACTTTGACTTATGTCATGCGTTTAACACACATTCACCTAACACGTAATAAAATGTATTTATTTATTCTTTACAGGTGTTTTCGTTTTCACTACGTAAAGCAATGCCAAATGTAATCCTGGCCAGACGTCTAAGGAATATCATCGATATGTTGACCAAAAACGTGTATGATTATGGTTGCACAGGTAAAATATATTAAAATTGATATAAATGCTTCTGTTTAAATTCGAACAAATAACTGCATTTAACAAGCACAATAGAATCCGTAGTGAATCTATAATAGTCAATATTGTTCACTAATATGAACCATATTGCCTTGTCTTAAGATCCAAAAACAATAAAAGTAATTAAGGCTTTTTGTAACCGATACAAAAAATACCAAAACAACTGGTACTTGAAATCCCAACTCATATTCGCATAAAAAGCATTTGTATCGCTAAGGCTCGGTTGCACCATCTTACTTTAACTTTGACAAACGCGAAACGTCAAAAATCTGTCAAACTCCGTACAAAAAACACTGGTTATCCTTATAGTTACGGTCAAAGTTAGATGGTGCAACTTAGCCCTAATGTTACTATTGTTATACCTACAGGTATATTCGAACGGCACAAGCTTCTGTTCTCGTTCCAAATGGACATAAAGCTGGAACAAAGCGAGGGCAACGTGAGCCAGATGCAACTAGACTTCTTCATCAAGGGGAACGTTTCTCTTGAGAAGTCGCCCACGCCTTGCCCGGCTTCTTGGATACCAGCTCAGGTTAGAGTATAGTTTATTTTGAACCTTATTTCGTTGCTTTAAGGTCCAAAAGCAATGAGTTTGGCTAGTTCAATTGAATAATTGATTATAATTGACAGTAGGCAACAAAATAAAATATGTTAAGGTACAAAATTGACATAAGCAAAAAGCCAACATCACGCGGTGTTCCCAGGCGGTCACCCATCCAAGTACTGACCGCGCCCGACGTTGCTTAACTTCGGTGATCGGACGAGAACCGGTGTTTTCAACGTGGTATGGACGTTGGCGATAGATGAGTTCAAAAAGTTCTTCAGTTTATCATGACTATTTAATTAGTTCCATGTGACGTAATCGTCATTCACATCTCGCTTGAGAGTGCTTGAGATGCCAACAATACGTTTTTCGTGTTCATTGTTATTGCCTTTCTTTGTTATACATGCATTCTGGGCTCGATTGAAAAGTATTGATACATTTTATATTTTTGGTGATAAATAAACTAGTTATGATTTTCAGGGATGGCAAGATATCATGAAGCTGAGTTTAGACTTCGAAATATTTTCAACTCTTCCCGACAACATTGCCAGAGGCCTCGACGTCTGGCAAGAGGTAACTTGGACATGTGTTAGATAATTTAGATATCACAATTAATTGGTTCAGTACATTATGTACTGTTTATCTATTTATTTTACTCTCCATCTCTTAATGTGTATTCAGTCCATTATCACCTTTTAAAAGAAAGAAAGGAAAAATTAAAAGAAACTTCGAATCCGAAGCATAAAAAGGTTCCCCGACCCAATCGTAAGCTACACCCGTCCCGAATCCATCGCAGACGAATATATAAACCCGCCTCTCGCAACAGTTCGATTTTGTCATTGCATTTTTAAATTAGGGGGTTGAAATATTTTTTAAGCATAACAAGGCAGGTATTTGACCACAATCGCACCAGTGGACCAGTGTGAGTTTACATCAAACGAGCTCACTAGTGAGCGCGTTTAAAAGATGTATGAAAAATTTTAGTTTTTGAACGTTTCCCGCTAGGGGCGCTGTACAATCCGTCATACATTTNGCCGCCCGTCATCAGGTCGGTGCCCCAACAGGCCTGCCGCGACCCCCTGCGGCCTTCGAGGCCTGATGCTTGCGCGGCGACCGCATCTACCGCGCGCTCACAGACTACATCACCGTCACCATGGGCGAGGAGTACATCACGCCGCCCGTCATCAGGTCACAGTAGATATATGAGCTAAAGCAGTACGGAAACTTAGCCCTTTCGGCGAGTTAAATACCTACACTTCAACTGAGTGTTAGGGTTGGCACTCTTAATCTTTATAAAATTAATAAGGTTCTGACTTACTTATTTATTTAAACGTTTATTTAGGTTTTTTAAATATCAAATACCTAATGGAATAAATTAATTGACTAAGTAGTTAACAAAAAAATAAAACGTTAATTAGGTTCTATAATGATCGAATACATAATCGAATAAATTGATTAAGTACTATTAGAGGCCGGTAGAAGATATTCTATTCTCATAAATAAAATACCGGATACTTACTTTCACACAGCTATTGGCTCATTTTAAATACAGTTCATCACTTCGTACAAAAGCGCGCGGAGCAAATTACTTTATCAAATAGAACACATAAATTGTTAAAAAGCGTAATTACGTAATTTAAAAAGAACTATTACTAAATCAGATGTAAGCACTTTATTTAAAAAGTCATATTTAATCATTTTTACAATTCAGAATTATTACGAAGTTTAAAAAATGAAAGTTCTGGTTTTGAAGATGCCGAGTTCAAGCAGACGTATTATACTAAGAAGCAATACACTCGTGGCATGTTTTTAAAAATACAGCGGACAGTGCATGCAATAAAATTATTATTAAAAACAAAACGCGCGCGACACTCGCGACGGATGGACTGCGAGGTTCGCTTAGAGCTCGTGTAAAGCGTGCGTCTGTGTGCGTGAGTCTGATTTCGAGCGTTTGTATGAAGCTTCCGTACTGTTTGATTTATCTACTGTGTATGAAGTGAAAGTGCGGTCTTATTCACAATCATAGAAACATTATGGGCCTACGCTACATTATGCCGCCCGTCATCAGGTTGGTGCTTCTTGAGAATTGAGTTTAAATTAGCACAGTAAAGTCTATAAGGCATGATGTCAAAGTGCCGTCTTATGGACCTACGCTAAAACTCGCGCGGACGCTCAGTATCTCTCCAATAAGAATAAGTAGTAAAAGTGAAAGACCTGCGTTGGGCGTTAGCGTAGGCCCTAAGCACTTGGTATTGTGGGTACAATACAACTGGTCGGTACAAAAATGACAGAGTACAAGTGCAAAAAGCCAACATCACGCGGTGTTCCCAGGCGGTCACCCATCCAAGTACTGACCGCGCCCGACGTTGCTTAACTTCGGTGATCGGACGAGAACCGGTGTTTTCAACGTGGTATGGACGTTGGTGGATGGATTAGCGAAATATGCGCACGCAATACGTTGTGGATAGCAAAAGTTATTTTGCAGCGTTGATGTTTACACATGAAAGTGCTTTACAATGGGCTAAATTTTAATAATAATGAAATAAATTTCATACATTTATTAGTCTTGTGTAGTGTGCATTTACTAGTTTTGTGTAAAGAAAGATCTATACATCTCTCGCAAAATAAACAAACTATAGCCTGACCAGGAACNCGACCCCCTGCGGCCTTCGAGGCCTGATGCTTGCGCGTCGACCGCATCTACCGCGCGCTCACAGACTACATCACGCCGCCCGTCATCAGGTCGGTACCTCTTGAGAATAGAGTTGAAATCTAAATAAATAATAAACAAAGGTGACTGACCGACTGATTGACTGACTGACATACTTAGTGATCTATCAATGCACAGCCCAAACCACTGGAGGATCGGGCTGAAATTTGGCATGCAGGTAGATGTTATGACGTAGACATCCGCTAATAAAGGACTTTACAAAACTCTGCCCCTAAGGGGGTAAAACGGGATCTACGCGTACGAAGTCGCGGGCGGCCGCTAGTTAGNGCGAATTTGAAGAAAATATTTCACCCCCAAGGGTGGAAAATTGGGGATGATCTTTTTTATACGCAATATTTTTAATTTTTAGTTTTTTTTTGTGTTCACGCATTGAAGTCGGTTTTTTTTTTAAAGTTATTTGACGCGCTTACTATAGTCTTTTTCACGTAAGATGATCCGTATGACGTTTCGAATTTGAAAGTTATAGAGATGTCACATAACTAAACCATAGCGATTTATCTATCGATTTTTTTCTAAGAGTTAGTAAAACCTACTTTTAGAGAAATATTTTGTATAGGTGTCATTTAACAAAAAAACATGTTTTTTTTAATTACAAATATTTTTGTAACAATTTTTATTGATAATATTCAAATTCCATGGACTTCGTGTTAAAAAAAACGATTCCTAAAAAGTACTGGTTCTATTTATTTAAATTAAAAACTATTAATATATTTTCAATGCGTTTATTAAAATCAACAATCGAAAAATATAGTTGATTTTTGTGATGTTTTTAATAACTAAGTATTCACTGCAATCGATTAATGAACCGCGAAAATAATCGATTTTGTTATACAACAAATACCCCAGCACTAAATCTATTCCGTTTCACATATTGCGTACATTAAATAAAAAATATTTTTACATCGTATTTAATTAAAATATAATCAAAAGACTCAGATTTTACTATATATTTCAAGAAAAGTAAGTTATTTCTTTTTTATTATATTGCTAATGAAATACAAATATTTTTTCAAAAATATTCTGCATATGTAGTATGCGTAATATGGATAACTTTGAAGTGTCATACGGATCATCTTAGGTGAAAAAGACTATAGTGAGCGCGTTTGATGTATACTCACTCTAGGCCCTTTAGTGTCAAGTGGGATGCAGTCTAGGCCTATTGTTATAACATATTTAGTGATAAGTCGACCTCTTAGATAACTTCTTCTTCCTCTTCCTCGGTCCCTCACTGATGAGGATCGCGACCCCAGATAGTGTTCCTCCACATACTGCGGTCATAAGCTGCGTGGACCGCACGATGCAAACTCCCGCCCACCGTCCTCCTCACCGCGTCCGACCATCTCGTCGTTCAATACTCAATACTCAATACTTTTATTGCATAACCACATTAGCATTTACATTTATAGATCTTACAATTTAGGCAGTTATACAGTGTGGACCCAGTTAGGGCACAGCAACTTTAGGAAGGAGACAGAACGACGATCTTACTAGTGAAAAGAAATTAATGTACAAATTGAGTTTGGTGGAAATGTATGTGTAATGTTCTTAGATAACAAGATTACCAAAGTCTATTAACAAAGTGTACTTAATTACTCTTTATTCCACAGTGGTTCGACAGCGACACCCCAGAGTCTGCGGAAATCCCGAACAACTACCGGGACATTCTGCAGCCCTTCGAGATCCTGATGCTACTCCGATGTTTCCGCGTCGACCGTATTTACCGCGCGCTCNAGGATTTATTTTATTATTCATCAATAATCAAAGTCAGAACTTGAATACTCAACTGCAATGTTTGCTCATGAACGCTTCAAACTCGGTACTTCTTTCCCAATTCCATAAAATTCAACACTTAAAAAGTGACAAAAATTTTTAAAATAGGTAGTTGAAACAAACCACAGCTAATTTTCATAGTGGACTGTACTAGAGATGAAACGGATAGTTGTTTGGCCGGATACCGGATACCGGATATCCGGCCAGCTGCTAGGCCGGATAGTCGGATATCCGGCGGCCGGATAGTTGGCCCATTGTCTCGTTGCATATCGTAACGAGTTTAGCGCCGCACAGGTGCTTCGATCGCGATCAGTGGGTCTATTAGTAGACTAAACTAGTCACACTTTTCAAAAATCGAATCCGTCCGAATAGAATGTCAGATTTTGCCACTTGTCTTAGGAGCAGATCAATTCGGCTGATTTCGGTTGCTATAGTGAGTGTGTGATTGAATAGCGAAAATTAAATTAGTTTACTTGTTGCGTAATCTGACTGAACTGCATGCATCATGTCATCAGACCATCAATGAAAAAAGATGGCTTTTTTATTTGGCAATATTTCGTTCGACATTAACAGATATTTACTAATTTATGTGTTCGTCATTAGAGTGAACAGCCCAGAAAAAGAAATTAGTTTTTTGAAAGGCCTTAATATGGCTTTTTTGGAACTTTTTGGACTTTAAATAAAAGCCATCATTATTATAAGCCATTTTATTGATATTTGCCTCACAGATTAATGTATTTCATTTTATTAATAGGAAATTGTCGTAGTTTTTTAATATCCGGTATCCGGCCGGATAGTGAGTTATTATCCGGTATCCGGCCGGATAGTAAATTTAGGCCGGATATCCGGCCTACCGGATAGTTACCGGATATCCGTTTCATCTCTAGACTGTACTATGCGATAAACATGTCAGTCAATTTGACAACCTTTGTCGGAAACATTATTCAATGAAAATATTGTCCGAACCCTTAGTATTTCTCTTCAACAAATACTTTAACACATTGTAAACCACTTTTCTTTCACGACTATAAAAAGATTTTAGCAATTTAATTCACAAAATCAATTGCGCACATTTAAAATAAAGTTTGTTTACACTTTGACAGCAATAGACTGACATGCAAGGTGACATGACAATGAAGTTTTCAGTTACTGTTGCCATTAAAAGAAATTAGTACCATTAGTTTTCCGCAACATGGCGAGGGTTTTTATGTTCCTGGTCAGGCTCATTATATTTTTTAAATAATTCATATTATTTTTATCCATCTAGTGTAGAGTGTATGAACTACTCACCATTTTAAGTGTAAATGTACATGTAAGTAACGTTATGCGTGTAATAAATACAAGCTATTCTTCTATCGTGATGGTAGATGGCGCTACTACTAAGATGAAACTATTTTTATCACAACTTTTATTACGTGTTTTTGTTTACAGTGTATTCGCTGGGTGCGAAGTACTAGGTGGGGGGGACATAATCTATCGCAGCGCTCATGGTGGTCAAAAGTAGAAATAATGTTAGCTCTGTCATCAGATGTATCTGTCAATGGCAAAGCGATTCTACATAATACATTTTAATATCATTAATTAATCGCATGAAAAGGGTNGGCCTTCGAGGCCTGATACTTGCGCGGCGACCGCATATACCGCGCGCTCACAGACTACATCACCGTCACCATGGGGGAGGAGTACATCACGCCGCCCGTCATCAGGTCGGTGGTCCAACAGGCCTGCCGCGACCCCCCGGGGTCTTTGAGGCCTGATGCTTGCGCGGCGACCGCATCTACCGCGCGCTCACAGACTACATCACCGTCACCATGGGCGAGGAGTACATCACGCCGCCCGTCATCAGGTCGGTACCTCTTGAGAATAGAGTTCAAATTAGCACTATAAAAAGCATGATGTTAAAGTGCGATCCTAATATTAATAAAACAAAACAAGATCGGTCTCTATGTAAAGAAAGAATGAATAGTATGAATACGAATGGCATCAAAAATGCAAAAAGCCAACGTCACGCGGTGTTCCCAGGCGGTCACCCATCCAAGTACTGACCGCGCCCGACGTTGCTTAACTTCGGTGATCGGACGAGAACCGGTGTTTTCAACGTGGTATGGACGTTGGCGAGTAGATGAGCGAAATATGCGCACGCAATACGTTGTGGATAGCAAAAGTTAATTTGTGAGAAAACAATAGGCAGCGTTGATGTTTTCACATGAAAGTGCTTTACAATGGGCTAAATATTTAATAATAATTAAATAAATTTCATACATTTATTAGTCTTGTGTAGTGTGCATTTACTAGTTTTGTGTAAAGAAAGATCTATCCATCTCTCGCAAAATAAACCAAACTAAAATCATTATACTTTTTAAATAATACATATTATTTGTATCCATCTAGTGTAGTGTATAAACTACTCACCATTTTAAGTGTAAATGTACATGTAATGTAAGTAACGTTATAGCGGTATGCGTGTAATAAATACAATGATGGTAGATGGCGCTACTACTAAGATGAAACTATTTTTATCACAACTTTTACGTGTTTTTGTTTACAGTGTATAATCTGATTATTATTTATGACAATAAAACAAAATTGTTATACATGTACATGACGTTTCACTATTCTACCAAAATCTGAAAATCGTATACCTACTGTACGCTTATTTCGATTACTCATTCGACAACGTCCATACCACGTTGAAAACACCGGTTCTCGTCCGATCACCGAAGTTAAGCAACGTCGGGCGCGGTCAGTACTTGGATGGGTGACCGCCTGGGAACACCGCGTGATGTTGGCTTTTTGCATTTGCAAAATAAAACATAAATTCGAAAGTGATATTATTACTTAGATTTTTTTTTACTTTTATTGTCATCGACTCGGACCTCTTTTGCAACTTTAATGTGTTAATAACTTCCTCATAACACCAAGTTTCCTTCCAGCTTGGACATGATAGTGGAGCAGACCACGCCGTATACCCCGGTGGTGTTCATCCTAAGCCCCGGCTCCGACCCGACAGCCGACCTGGTGAAGCTGGCCGACCGCTGCGGCTTCGGTGGCGGGAAGTTCAAGTATCTGTCGCTGGGACAGGGGCAGGAGGGGGTGAGTGACATAGGAACCCCGAGTAGTGTCATATTGTCATCCTAAGCCCCGGCTCCGACCCGACGGCCGACCGTTGCGGCTTTGGCGGCGGGAAGTTCAAATACCACTCGCTGGGATAGGAGCAGAAGGGGGTGAGTGACATAAGGACCCCAAGTAATGTCATATTGTCATCCTAAGCCCCGGCTCCGACCCGACCGCCGACCTGATGAAGCTGGCCGACCGCTGCGGCTTCGGCGGCGGGAAATTCAAGTATCTCTCGCTAGGGCAGGGGCAGGAGGGGGTGAGTGACATAAGCATCATTGCATGCATTACTTGTTTATGTAAAGTTGTGTTGTTGGTAGATCTTTGTCAATAAATAAAATATAAGGACCCCAAGTAGTGTCATATTGTCATTCTAAGAAATCCCCAAGTATTATCATCCTAAGCCCCGACTCCGACCCGACGGCCGACCTGATGAAGCTGGCCGACCGCTGCGGCTTCGGCGGCGGGAAGTTCAAGTATCTCTCGCTAGGACAGGGGCAGGAGGTGAAAAAAGTTGCCAGTGTACTTAGTGATAGAATCGAAGAGAGCCAATAAGTAAGGATTCCTATTATCAAAACAATGAACAAACTGAATAATACAACATACGAGTCATGCTTGAATATCTAGGCGCCGTTAAATACCTAAGGTAAACGGCTACTAGTTCGTGATAGTACGTAAGTTCGTAAGTTTTTTTTCTAGCTCAAATAATAAGCAAATGGAATATTATTTATAAAAATTCTTTATTACTATAAAAACTCTATTATTTAAGCTATCTAAAAAACCAAGTACCAACATTGTGGCGCCAAAAATGAGAGCAGTACGAAGCTTCAAACTCTCAGAGAGCCAAAAACAGCCGTGCGGCGTGAAAATGTTGCTCTCACCGTAAGGTTAGCGCTCCAACTTCTTAAGCTTATAAAAAGGCGAAGAAACGTCAATTTGCATAAAANTATTGTCCCCCAAGTAGTGTCATCCTAAGCCCCGGCTCCGACCCGACGGCCGACCTGATGAAGCTGGCCGACCGTGGCCGCTTTGGCGGCGGGAAGTTCAAGTATCTCTCGCTAGGGAAGGGGCAGGAGGTGGTGAGTCGAATAAAAAAAGTTGCGTAGTGATGGAATCGAACAGAGTCAAAAACGTAAGGATACCTATTGTCAAAACAATGAACAAACTCATTATGCAATATGCGAGTCATGCCTGAATATCTAGGCGCCCGTTAAATACCTAAATTGAGTTACAGCTGAATTGATTCACAGCCAAGCCAATTGCTAAAACTGATGGAATATCAAAACGATGACGCATATTATTTCATATTGAATGTTTTTCAATCTTAGTATGACAAAAGTGGAACATATTTATTTATAATTTAAATTGGTAGTTTTGCGTCAGTCATTGTGTAAAAATTCCGTTAAATAATGTATTTTTACATATTATTTCCCGGTTGAATGGATACCCACTTGCCCACTCATTGATAACTGACGTTGCTTTCGACCCTGCGCATACTTAGCTGTGCAAATAACCAGTGCACCTGTATCAACAAGTTTCACTTGTTTAGATTTGATAAACACGTTATTTAATTACATAATTTTATCATCAAATACATTCATATACAATTTATTTTGAATATAATTTGTTAATAGAGTACTTAACTTACGTAAGCAGGTTTTTTCGGTAGTTGTTATTGAGTTTACGAAAATAATACACTCGGATCGGAATGTTAACAAGAATATTTGAACAAGGTCATATTGATATTTGAAAATAGCTACTGATGTCATACTTCATAAGTAGCACGTTTTGCACCCAGGCAGAATCCGAATCGCAAATTGCATCCACAAAAATAGTCAAGCAGCCGTCCAATAACATTTCCATGGTTCAAATCTGTGCAATTACAACCACCGGGCATTAAAAGTATCATGGGTTTTATAGCACTGACTTGACATTTTATTAAACTAATTGCATAATGAGAAATAGAATAGAAAAGGTTTATTGACACAGTAAAAAAAGACACAATACAAAAAATAATGTAATGAATATTATGGATAAATCCTTAGCCACCACGCGCACTAGGCAGCCAGGCTGTAGCAGTCTAGTGCGCTGGAGGCCTTATTCTTACGTTTGGTCCCCAGGCTGCCTTAGCCCTGCTTGAGGGCGCCATCTCCCACGGCCAGTGGCTGATCCTTCAGAACTGCCACCTGCTGGTGTCCTTCCTGCGCGAGCTGGAGAAGCAACTAGAGCTCATGGAGAAGCCGCACCCCGAGTACCGGCTGTGGCTCACCACTGACCCCACGCCCACCTTCCCCATCGGCATCCTGCAGCGCTCGCTGAAAGGTGAACAATAACAGTAACAGCTGGAGAAGCAGCTGGAGCTCCTGGAGAAACTGCACCTCGAGTACCGGCTGTGGCTCACCACCGACCCCACGCCCACCTTTCCCATTGGCATCCTGCAGCGCTCGCTGATAGGTTAACAATAACAGTAACAGCTGGAGCTCATGGAGAAGCCGCACCCGAGTACCGGCTGTGGCTCACCACCGACCCCACGCCCACCTTCCCCATCGGCATCCTGCAGCGCTCGCTGAAAGGTTAACAATAACAATAACAGCTGGAGAAGCAACTGGAGCTCATGGAGAAGCCGCACCCCGAGTACCGGCTGTGGCTCACCACCGACCCCACGCCCACCTTCCCCATCGGCATCCTGCAGCGCTCGCTGAAAGGTTAACAGTTACAATAACAGCTAGAGAAGCAACTAGAGCTCATGGAGAAGCCGCAGCCCGAGTACCGGCTGTGGCTCACCACCGACCCCACGCCCACCTTCCCCATCGGCATCCTGCAGCGCTCGCTGAAAGGTTAACAATAACAGCTGGAGAAGCAGCTGGAGCTCATGGAGAAGCCGCACCCCGAGTACCGGCGACTGTGGCTCACCACCGACCACACGCCTACCTTCCCCATCGACATTCTGCAGCGCTCGCTGAAAGGTTATACGTCTAGCCCTTAACTCAGCCAGTGCCGGAGGTATGGGAGCGGCACGGGAAGGGTAACATTGTCATATTATGACGTAGACAGTAGGTACATAAATCTGGAGTGGATTCAGATCCACGTCAAAATTTAGCGTGAGTTCAGACTCATGCTGAATTTTGACGTTACAAAACTCCCTCTCGTGCCGCTCCTATGCCTTAGGCACTAAGGTAAGCGGTAAATCTAATAATAAGTACTCCCCCACCACCCTCTCGGAGTCTACGCCCACGATCTTCATATTCTTTATTTTACCTCATCTGTCGCCAACGTCCATACCACGTTGAAAACACCGGTTCTCGTCCGATCACCGAAGTTAAGCTACGTCGGGCGCGGTCAGTACTTGGATGGGTGACCGCCTGGGAACACCGCGTGATGTTGGCTTTTTGCTTCGATATTCATATTTTTATATTTATTAAAACATTATTGTTTTGTTTAGTGGTGACGGAGCCTCCGAACGGTTTGAAGCTCAACCTTCGCAACACTTACTTCAAGATGCGGACACATGCTTTGGAAGAGTGTCCTCACCCTGCCTACAAGAAGCTTGTATACGTGCTGGCCTTCTTCCACGCTGTCGTGCAGGTGACGAAAGAAAATTATGAGTGGCGTATCAGCGTATGTGCAGTTAACTAACAGCACACCAGACTATACATTTAAGTGTTGCAAAATAGCACCTAATACCTACCTACTTGATGCTACTGTGTTTAGGCTGATGTGCACTGTCGTCCGTGCAATTAGAACTTGTGACGTCACTTATTTATCGTCTCCCATCCTTCAACTATAGGTCTAGCGTATAACAGTCACTGCCTGAGGTATGGGAGCGGCACGGGAGGGTGTTCTTTGTTACGTCAAATGTCAGCGAGACTTCAGCCCCCCTAGACAAGTGGCACTTTTTGATCGAATCGAAAATCTAATCCGTCATAACTATACAAAAAAGGCCTTTCGACCATTTTTCGACTGGTTGCGATTTCAAAATGCACTTTGTCTAGACCCACACAGATTTGTATGCTATATCACGTTATAATGTCAAAATCATCCCTCCCGTGCCACTCCCATGCCTCAGGCACTGACCGAGTTAAGCGCTAGACCTATAGCTACTGTCATTTGTTAATTTTATTATCTTTGCTTTGTTATTTCTGATTGTAATAAATCTCTTTCGTTCAAAATAATTCTTGTTGAATCAACAGGAGCGTCGCAAGTACGACAAGATCGGCTGGAACATATCGTACGACTTCAGCGAGTCGGACTTCGTGGTGAGCATGCAGATTCTGCAGTGCTACCTGGAGCGCTGCCACGCCGCCAAAGGACCCATACCCTGGTCCACGCTCAAGTATCTCTTCGGGGAGGTAAGTTTTAAGGCGATTAGAGTCCTCAATCCGCGTCAAATGGGCATTTTGTAAAGCCTACTCCTCTTTTACTGCTGGACAGAAATAGTTGAAAAAAATATATGTTATACAACAATTCAAGGACTACATTTGTGACGTTTGAATTTTCGCTACGTCTCTTTGTTTTGGATTAAAAAAATAAATACGGGACATCGATTTTTTACTTAAATTCCCTACTCCTCTAAAACGGCTATGTTAATTTAAAAGATTTTTGCACGAATAGATTAGGAATTCTTTAATCTTTAAATGACACGTTGCGTTTTTCAATCGAACATTACTTTCATTCATAAATTTTACTTTTGATAAATTCCGAACGTTTTGCTGTTGAGGGGGCCTTCGCGGGGTGCGGGCGGCAGTCGGCCGCTGGCCTTCAGACGGGGAAATAACAGCTGGAGAAGCAACTAGAGCTCATGGAGAAGCCGCACCCCGACTACCGGCTGTGGCTCACCAAGGACCCCACGCCCGCCTTCCCCATCGGCATCCTGCAGCGCTCGCTGAAAGGTTAACAATAACAGTAACAGCTGGAGAAGCAGCTGGAGCTCATGGAGAAGCCGCGCCCCGAGTACTGGCTGTGGCTTACTACCGACCCCACGCCCACCTTCCCCATCGGCATCCTGCAAAGCTCGCTGAAAGGTTAACAATAACAGTAACAGCTGGAGAAGCAGCTGGAGCTCATGGAGAAGCCCGCCCCGAGTACCGGCTGTGGCACACCGCCTTTTTTAAGTTGCCTCAAGACACTGAGAGGTAAATAAGTAGTTACTATTATTCATGATAATTCATGCTAAATCATGTATTTCCTCCGCCATTTACCGCAGTTTGGCACCTCACGTCACATCATTTTACCGAAGTCAGCCCTATAGCTTCGGCGCAGTGCCGATCACTGACGTTTGTCAACAAAATGGTGCTTGACTCTTGAGACAGGCTAAATTACACCATATTGTTAATGACATTGAGCATACATTTTTTTAAATACTTTCGCGAAGTAAAACTTCTGTACGTAGTACTTATTATTATTCTGTGCTAAATTATAATATTTGTTTTATGGAAATTAAGCCAGTTTGAAGTTAAGTTTATTGGTTAGACTCAAGAGCCACTTTCTGAATCTACAAAAGTAAAGCTTTCTATCTCAGTATCAACCTAGACATACAATTGATCATTTATAGTGGACTTTTTGGTGGTGTTAAAACCTTTCTTGAAGGCAATTACGTCTAAATTATTCATTTATTTTGATATGGCGTTACAAATATTAAATCGCTGCTTTTGTAGAGCTGCCATTTATCAACGATATTATTTTTCTATCTATCAAGTGAGAATCAGTTATTACGAGATTGTTTTGCTTCCAGAATTACGATCTATTAAATTTTCAATTTCCGCGTCCATTAAGTTTTTTTCATTGATAACATTAAAATAGGTCGACAATAATTAAATGCAGCTTATTTTGAATAAAAAAAAAATGGGTCTCCTTCATAAATTTGAAAAAGAAATGAGTCGATAGTAAAAAGTGGAGCTAGAAACCTTATTTTCCCTTATCCATTTTATCTGGAGACATCAAACTGAACGTTCATTTGGGCACTTACAAGTTGCCCTAAAACACTAGAATCATTATTTTCGCAAATTTTGTTTCGCAGACCAAACTATACTACGTACATGGAGCTCTACATACGTATATGCCTGCAAGCATACAAAATTATTGCTCACGGAAAAAATATTTACTTCCAATCAGAAAGTACTACACCACCTCGTTAGGGTAGTACGGAAGAAAGTACATAACATTGCAGTTTTCTTTTTCGTTTTTTTATTTTAAAGTCGAAAATGACAATGTTCCGAGGGTTTCCNCGATACGATTGAATTAAGGCATGCTTGGACGCTATTATCTACCCAAATAGAATCTATTAGTGTAAAAAAAATCGACTCCAAAAAAACGGCACTAGATAAGTAAAAGTTGAAAATATATTCCGTTATTTATTTACTAGGCCTTTGCAATCAGTATCCAAATTAGGAGCGAGTCAGAATCAGTAACTTAATCGATTTACGTGAAGAAAACTATTTATATTTTTCATACTCGGCGGCGAAAAAAAAAAAGATAAAGTGGTATTGATAAATTGTTCTATAGAGCTTATTAAAAAATGTGGATACTGATTAAAAATGCCCGTATATCATGATTGATATTTTCGGAGTCGTTGACAGCCTTCCTTTTGGTGATTCGTTTTGGAGTTGGTTTTAATTTTTGGTGAAAATTAATTTATTTCATGCCTTTAGTAGACTCAATAGGTACTCAATAGACCTTGTGACTGACTGTCTCGTTATCCAACATCCAGTCTCCCAGACAACCTCATTTTCGAAAAGACGTTCGTAATAATACGTACATATTTAATGCTGCGTCAAATTATGCAGAAGACTGAAGACTATAATCAGTCATTATTATTGGCCTTTTTGTACTATAAGAAAACCTTCTTCGATTCAGTCAAGACCTGGGCTGTGCTACAGTCTCTTTAATGGCGCCAAATTGACTGCAACTTCTGAAGTATTTGTATGAAAACTTCATCATATCAGCCCTCCTCCAAGATCAGAACTCGAAACTTATCTGGTTGCTGCGAGGGTTCAGAGAGGGAGACACCATAATCTCGTAAAGTCTTCACTGCCTCCACTTAGAGGTTTTCAAGCTTCTGAGCTAGAGCGAGCTACGGCGAGTACATCACACAACTTCGACTCACTGACGATATTGTAGTTATGGCTGAGACCTTAGTAGACCTAGGTACAATGCTCCAGAGCCAATAAGACCAATTCTGGCAATAGATTCGCCACCGGAGCCACCGAAATTGCGCCACCGAAATTAAAAAACTGTTACAAAATTCAAATTATTAAGAAAACTATAATTCTGATCAATAATTTCTGTATGCAGATACAACAAAATACCAAACTTTAATCATGTAAAACAATCGTTTAGCATCTAAGTACCTAAGTAGTTTTCACTCATACACTTGTCAGCGGAATTGAAAAATTTTGTATTCCTGTGCCGCTGATACAGATATTTTCGTGTCTACTGGAAAAACAATACCACAAGTCGCAAGTCTTTATAGCCCGATCAGGAGGACACAGCTGAGTAATGCAGGGAAGAAGAACTCTACGTCTCTCAAAGCTTCTTTGGAGAAGTAAGAGAGTGTCGAAATTGAGCCACTGTAATTGCTTTTTCTCGTGGGACATTTTTGAAAGGCTATTTAAAAAACTTAAATAATGAAATATGACATTTCTTTCATATCATTTGGAAGTCTTATTTAATGTATTTTATGACTATATTATTCTTAAATTACTAGAATCCCCGAGAAAGAAGGAATAACACAATTTATGAGTAGAAATAGAGTCAGGACACGCCACCGCTATTAGATTTTGGGTCTTTGAAAATGTTTTCAGCACATAAAATAACTACCTATTTTCCTGAAGACTTTGCTGTCGTGTAAAACGCTGTTTAAACTATACACAGAAGTGCTCTAGTTAGATTTCTCCCATCGATTCTCAGCTCCGCCGCGTAAAAAACGTGCTTGGGATATTCACCCAAACCATAGACAATACTACTATGTGTTCCAATACCTACAGTTGTCGTCAGGAAGTTGGTCTAACAAATTCAGCTTGCAAGATTCCACCCGAAGTTACCTACATATTACATGTTCAAATTTCGAGAACGGCTGAACCGACAAAAACAGAAAATTTACGAAAAAATAAAAAAAAATATCCCGTACAAAATGTTCATGGATTGTGTTATTTTTATTAAATACCTTTACGCCTGAATTAAATGACACCGACATCAAGGTTCATCAATTCAAGTATAAAATAATAGGCAGTAATGTCATGAAAAAAGAGCTTCTATTCTGTATCTACTTATGCCCGTGTAATTTTGATCGGTGTCAAATCGGAGTTTTCGTGCGGGGTGCGCGGGTGTTTCGCGCGGCGTGAAGGTCAAACGCCCAAGGTCATTGAGGACTCTAATCGCCTTAATCACAAACTTCGGCCGCCAGACTGCCGCGTCAATTAGGCGAAAAAAAAGATGCAACTAAACAAAAAGGATAAATTAATTATTGGTCTCTTAATAATTATGTGAAGTAAAGAATACTAATGTCATAATAACAAGATGCAAAAAGCCAGCATCACGCGGTGTTCCCAGGCGGTCACCCATCCAAGTACTGACCGCGCCCGACGTTGCTTAACTTCGGTGATCGGACGAGANGGGTTTCCGGGATTCGTCCCTTGGTGATAATAAAGCTTATAATATGATGCATTACCTACATAATAAAAAAAAACATTTTTTTAAGAAAGCTTAAGAATAACGAATAAAATAAAAATAAATGTTGAGCTTCATACAAAAAAAAGTAATTATTGTCCATAACTTTTTAAATAATAACGATATCAAGAAAAGTTACATAACATAAAATATTTCTTTTTGGCCAAGGAACACATTGGCGTAGTTATTTTCACAAAATTTGGCAGTTATTTAAATTTTTTATTTTTTTTATTTTAAAGTCCAAAATGACAATGTTCCGAAGATTTCCGAAATGCGACACTTGGGGATAACATAGCTTATATGTTGCATTACATAATACAAAAGTCAATTTCTTAAGAAAGCTTAAGAATAACGAATAAAATAAAAATAAATGTTGAGCTCCATACAAAAAAAAGGAAATTGTCAATAACTTATTAAATAATAACTTTATCAAGAAACGTTACATAACATACAATATTCCTTTTTGGTAAAGGAACACATTGGCATATTTATTTTTCCAAAATTAGACACTTGATTTTTGAGCGATGCTAAGTCTATGAACTTATGAAGCTCTAATATCAGCCCACCGTGCTACGCCCTCAATATTCTTCCTTTATTTTACTTCGTCTATCGCCAACGTCCATACCACGTTGAAAACACCGGTTCTCGTCCGATCACCGAAGTTAAGCAACGTCGGGCGCGGTCAGTACTTGGATGGGTGACCGCCTGGGAACACCGCGTGATGTTGGCTTTTTACTTCGACATCCTTTATATTTTTACTATTTATTAAAACATTTTTGTTTTGTTTAGTGGTGACGGAGCCTCCGAACGGTTTGAAGCTCAACCTTCGCAACACGTACTTCAAGATGCGAACTCACGCGCTTGAAGAATGCCCTCACCCCGCCTACAAGAAGCTTGTATACGTGCTGGCTTTCTTCCACGCCGTCGTGCAGGTGACTATAAAAAAATCCATGATAGAAACAGTGTTAGAAGGACAGCAGAATCACGAAGTAATACGTCATAGATATCTGATGTTATTCTCAATATTTATGATCATGGCATGGTGATTTTGAATATTGTATGAAAAGCGGATCATTTCCGTTTATTCGCCACTTTGTCAATAACACTTCGGTTGCTCAACTTTGAAAAACAGAAGCTAGGAATGACATCATTATTGCCATACAAATTCAAAAAGAAACATTTACAGCTCATAAAAGTAATTTCTGTAGACAGATGGTTTCTGATTTCTGAGTCGCTACACATAATAAACTGCCAATACACGATTCCTAAATAGCTTTTGTAGAGCTATAAGAACGTGTGAAGTCACTTATTTGCCATCTCCTTTCATGTTTTCTTGCGCTACTGTTACGTGTTAAATAAGTGTCTTATGCCAGTTTTCACCATCAAGCCCTAATTTTTAAGTGATTCCTATGAAAACAAATTCCGGTTATTTACTAAGGGTTCACTAAAAAATTTGTGATTGTTGGTGAAAACGGGCATTAGGCCCTTAGCTCGTATTGAATAGGTAAATGTATTTTTCTTTTAATTCAACATTTACCATATTCAATGAAACAATCGTTCCCAGGAGCGTCGCAAGTACGACAAGATCGGCTGGAACATATCGTACGACTTTAGCGAGTCGGACTTCGTGGTGAGCATGCAGATCCTGCAATGCTACCTGGAGCGCTGCCACGCCGCCAAGGGACCCATACCCTGGTCTACGCTCAAGTATCTCTTTGGCGAGGTGAGTGCTTACATTATCAGTGTGCTTTGTGCTTAGTGCGAGTTTGCATAGAAAGTAGTCGCTAGCGAGTGCATCAAAAAATCTATGAAGATTTTAGTTCATGAAAGTATCCGCTAGGAACGCTCGTACTCGTATTACATAATTATGACATTTAATGTAATTTTTACGCAGTTTGATGTAAACTCGCACTAAGCCCCCTGAACAAGATAAAGGCGATAATATGTACCTCAACGGCTTCGGTATATTGTGTGGCTAGATTACCGCTTCAATTCGTTCGTAAAAAATACTGCCAAATCTACTATTTTTTCCAAAACTTACGACAAAATAAAAAAATGGTATCTATGTAAAATGAAGAAAGAAAGAATACAAATGTCATAAAAAAGCAAAAAGCCAACATCACGCGGTGTTCCCAGGCGGTCACCCATCCAAGTACTGACCGCGCCCGACGTTGCTTAACTTCGGTGATCGGACGAGAACCGGTGTTTTCAACGTGGTATGGACGTTGGCGAAAGAGCGTGCGAAAAACATCCTTTGTTTCCATTGTTCTTTGTAGTGGGCCGTGCGTAACAATGATGGAGAAAGAAAACCGGCTGAGTGTGAATCCGACACAACATTAAAAAAGAACCGCCTCATACAATTTACAACAGCTGCAATATATGTCAATTAATTTATTGGCACGGAGAAGTTTTTTTCTATAATACTTAAACTATAAAACTTGTTGTATTTTAATACGAAAATCACCCTGTTTCGGATTTTCGAGGTTATACACTTGGTAAATTGTTCATATTCAACCCCTACTCTTCCCGCGGGTGTCGTAAGAGGCGACTTAGGGTCCACACATCAAACAGAGAACGGGCAGCAGCGCTCTCTGAAAAACATCAATCTTTTAAACTGCGATCTCCAACCCGCCTGCCAAGCGTGGGGATTATGGCAAAACCCTCCAATACAGTGGAGGAGGCTCATAGTCCAGCAGTGGACTGTAAAGGGCTGTTGATGATGATGATGATGACGAATTTGTTCATAGGTGATGTATGGCGGCCGTGTGATAGACGACTTCGACCGGCGCGTGGTGCGGACCTACATGGAGGAGTATATGGGAGAGTTTTTGTTCGACAAGTTCCAGCCCTTCCATTTCTACCGGGACTCTGTTTTTGATTACGTCATCCCGCCGGACGGCGAGAGAGATCAGTACATAGGCAAGTAAGATTTTTTATTTTTTAAGAGCTATGTGTGTAAAAAAGTAAATAAATACGGTTCTGCCATGAACCGATACGATTGAGCTTAATCACCTGGGTGCTTATCCTTACAGCAGGGGGGTCTCCAAACTACGGCCCGCAGGCCATATCCTGCCAGCCACTGCCATCAATCCGGCCCGCGACAGCTTAAGACTTAGCCTATGTTTGCATAGTTGGGCAGAAAAATTAAAAATTTTATGGTCCTAGTAATATACCGAAAAAAATATTTATTATGGCCCCCAGGCTTCAAAGTTTAGAGACCCCTGTACCCCTGTTCTAAAGTCTAATGGAAACTGAGCTAGTAACTGAGGTTAGTATGTGTTATCAGAACAGTAGATCCTTGTGATGTTATCGTCTAATTTTGACTGCTAAACGCCGCGATACTGAGAATCCATCTGACAAACAATAATAAGTACTTACCATGAATTTGCGTTAAATGAACAAATATTGACTCATCAACGTTCGCTGGCGACTGAGTCTTGGAATTTGAGGTCTCAATACTCAATATGTTTATTGCTTCCTTAAGTACAAGGTCTTTTTGTTTATCTATACTAATACATATTATTAATGCGAAAGTAACTCTGTCTGTATGTCTCGCTTTCACGCCTAAACCAATGAACCGATTTTGATGAAATTTGGCAGGGAGATAGTTTGAGTCCCGGGAAAGGACATAGGATAGTTTTTATCCCGGTTTTTAAACAGGGACGCGCGCGATAGTTTTTCTGTGACAGACAAATTTAAAGACAAACGGAAAGCTAGTAATAAATAAGTGACTTTTTCCAGAATTCATCGACGTGCTACCCCTCGCGAATACTCCAGAAGTGTTTGGGCTCCATCCCAATGCCGAGATCGGCTACTTCAGCCAGGCCGTGCGCGAGATGTGGGGACACTTGATCGAATTGCAGCCGCAGACAAGTAACGTTCTGGCTCATTTATTTTGGCTATGACTTTCAGGGTGCATGGACTGTTCAGCAGTGAAGTTCCAAGTCTGCTTTGGTTTGACTATTTATAATTGTTACTATTTTTTTCTTTGGAACTATCTGGTAATAATCGCGGGAAATACCTGGATGCGGGCAGCGGCGCGCAGGACCGGTCCTTGTAGAAATCCTTGGGAGAGGCCTTTGCCTAGCAATTTTGGCTCAAACGACCGATTTGAAATCTTGTTTGAAATGTTCCAAGTAGGTACTCTTGGTCTCAAGTTAGAACCCATAATTGACATAATGATATTGCAAATTGCTACGGCCACAGTTTCGGTCAATGACAAAAACTAGAGACAGAACAAAAACCTTAAATTATGCCTATGATTCGGAAGAACGAATTATCATTTTTATTTACTTTTCATGCTGCTTTAGTCACCAAAGAGGAGGGTAAGTAATCAAATGGGTTAATAAACTAAAAATGCTTTTTTTTATTTATCTTTTATTAATAACGTCTTGATATTTTGTTCACGCTGCTTAGTTCGCGTGGTCATTGGTAAGTTGCTATTATATTTATTTACGAACAGGTTTTAGACTTGACTTATTCATTAATGGTACAAATATGTCTTGTTATGACAATGGTGTTTTCATACCGCAAAGACGACAGTCGACATGACTTAACGTGGTAGGGACACAACAATTTTAACATGTTTCAAATACTTATTTGCCATTAAGTTTCCTTCGACCTTACGTATTCATTTGTCATAAGGTCGAAAATTAATTAAAATTTTCACTATTAGTCCAGTCATTTGGTAGTTTAGCCTGGAAAGTTTTACGGGAGTTTTGAAAATTGGTATTTATATAGTTTTCTATGTACTCTTTCCCGCTTTCCGAATTTGCGACCTCCTATCGTTGCCGCAGGCGCCGCCATATTGGAAAAACTGCGCCTAAAAGATTTTGATTAATACCTACAAAATTAAACTACAGAAAATTTCCTGTTTTCGATATTCTGGTATTTTTTTTGTGAAATCAATCATTTAGGTGTAAGATCGCCGCAAATTATACTTCAGTATGCATTTCGGCTACTGTGGCTCTAAAAATGTTTTTCCATACGACAGGCGACTCGGGCGGCGCGATGAGCCGCGAGGACTTCATCGACATGATCGCGGTGGACGTGCTGGGCAAGCTGCCGCCGCTGTTCGAGATCTGGCGCGTGCGCAAGCAGTTCGAGATGAACATCACGCCCACGCTCGTCGTGTTGCTGCAGGAGCTTGAGAGGTTCGACCAGTGGCGGCGTAGCATGGGTTGGCACCCGGGGCGATCACNAGGATACCGGTATGGACGTTGGCGAAAGGCCATGCGAAAACATCCTTTTTTTCACATTATCCTTTGTTGTCGGCCGTGCGTGACAATGATGGAGCAAAAAAACCGGCTGAGTGTGAATTCGACACGAAAATAAAAAAACATACATACAGCCGAACATATAACCTCCTGCTTTTTTGAAGTCGGTTAAAAAGAACCGCCTCATACAATCTACAACAGCTGCAAACTTACCTACTTTATTTATTGGCACGGAGTAGATTTTTTTCTATAATGAACCGATACTAAAACTTGTTGTATTTTAATACTAAAATCACCGTTTCAAATTTGCGAGGTGATCACATGGTAATTGGTTCATAGGTGATGTACGGCGGCCGAGTGATAGACGACTTCGACCGGCGCGTGGTGCGGACTTACATGGAGGAGTATATGGGAGAGTTTTTGTTCGACAAGTTCCAGCCCTTCCATTTCTACAAGGACTCGGTTTTCGACTACGTCATCCCGCCGGACGGCGAGAGAGATCAGTACATAGGTAAGTAAGACATATACAAAAATACAGGGTGAACATGACTATACGACACCACCAGTAATTTTTAAGAGCTATGTATGTAAAAAAGTAAATAAATACGGTCCTGCCATGAACCGATACGATTGAGCTTAATCACCTGGGTGCACCTTATAGCAGGGGGGTCTCCAAACTACGGCCCGCAGGCCATATCCTGCCAGCCACTGCCATCATCCGGCCCGCGACGGCTAAAGACTAAGCCTATGTTTGCATAGTTGGGCAGAAAAATTAAATTTTTTATGGTCCTAGTAACATACCGAAAAAATTATTATGGCCCCCAGGCTTCAAAGTTTAGAGACCCCTGTACCCCTGTTCTAAAGTCTAATGGAAACTGAGCTAGTAACTGAGGTTAGTATGTGTTATCAGAACAGTAGATCCTTGTGATGTTATCGTCTAATTTTGACTGCTAAACGCCGCGATACTGAGAATCCATCCGACAAACAATAATAAGTACTTACTTACCATGAATTTGCGTTAAATGGACAAATATTGACTCATCAACGTTCGCTAGCGACAGGGTCTTGGAATTTGAGGTCTTTTCGTTTATCTATACTAATATTATAAATGCGAAAATAACTCTGTCTGTCTCGCTTTCACGCCTAAACCAATGAACCGATTTTGATGAAATTTGGCAGGGAGATAGTTTGAGTCCCGGGAAAGGACATAGTTAGGATAGTTTTTATCCCGGTTTTTGAAACAAGTTTTTCTGTGACAGACAAAATTCCACGCGGGCGAAGCCGCGGGCGGAAAGCTAGTAATAAATAAGTGACTCTTTCCAGAATTCATCGACGTGCTACCCCTTGCGAATACGCCAGAAGTGTTCGGGCTTCATCCTAACGCTGAGATCGGGTACTTCAGCCAGGCCGTGCGCGAGATGTGGGGACACTTGATCGAATTGCAGCCGCAGACAAGTAACGTTTTGTGACTATTTTGGCTATGACTTTCAGGGTGCATGGACTGTTCAGCAGTGAAGTTCCAAGTCTGCTTTGGTTTGACAATTTATCATTGTTACATTTTTTGGTAGATACTATCTGGTGAAGGTCGCGGGAAGTAACAAAAACCTTAAATTATGCCATAATAAGTCTGTAATTCGTTCTTATATACCTAATCAGTTTGATTCGGTATATAAGAACGAATTATTATTTTTATTTACTTTTTCATGCTGCTTTAGTCACCAAAGAGGAGGGTAAGTAACCAAATTGGTTAATACACTGAAGTACTTTACGTTTTATTTATCTTTTATAACGTCTTAACATTTTGTTCACGCTGCTTAGTTCGCGTGGTCATTGGTAAGTTGCTATTATATTTATTTACGAACAGGTTTTAGACTTGACTTATTAAACAATGGAAATAATGGCATATTTATGTCTTGTTATGACAATGGTGTTTTCATACGGCAAACACGACATGACAAACGTGTGGAAAAACAATTTCAACATGTTTCCAATATTTGCCATGCATATTTTCCTTCCGACCTTACTTGTTCATTTGAGTCGAAAATTATGAAAATGTTCACCATGTTGTGGCATAAAGTTGTATAAGGACTACAGCAGCGATGCTACTTTTAGCATCGATTTATATCGATGCAGCATCGCGAATTCGCGACTTCATGCGTTTGAACGCGGTATCGGATCGCTTTTTAGCGATGTTGCTGCGTCGAACTTCCGAAAAGAGACTCAATCGCCGTGTTTGGTGTTTTTAAGTGTGCGATGTAAAATGTGTTGGTCGCTGCATTCAGCTTCTAAAAAGCGACTAAATCATTGATCGCCGATGCTAAAAGTACCAAGTGTGAGTTTTTTAGACTGTAAGCTCTAAAAACAGTAAATATTAAAAAGCACTTTTACACGTCCCCGTATTAACCCTACCACTGTTTCGGGACAATAAATGGGCCCAGTGCTGAGAAGAAGCAGCGCATAATAAAAATGTTGTATGGCAGGCGACTCGGGCGGCGCGATGAGCCGCGAGGACTTCATCGACATGATCGCGGTGGACGTGCTGGGCAAGCTGCCGCCGCTGTTCGAGATCTGGCGCGTGCGCAAGCAGTTCGAGATGAACATCACGCCCACGCTCGTCGTGTTGCTGCAGGAGCTTGAGAGGTTCGACATTGATTTACTTACTAGCGGCCGCCCGCGACTTCGTGCGCATGGACCCCGTTTTACCCCTTTAGGGATGGAGTTTCATAAAATCCTTTCTTAGCGGATGCCTACGTCTTAACATCTACCTGCATGCCAAATTTCAGCCCGATCCGTCCAGTGGTTTGGGCTGTGCGTTGATAGATCACTATGTCAGTCAGTCAGTCAGTCACCTTTGAGTTGTATTGTATATTTAGATTTTTATCATCAGTAGGTCAATCCTTTCGTCATCATCACTTCAACCACAGGACTCGTTAGCCAGGCGAATTGAAGGCCTGATGTTCGCATATCTGCCCCTTTGCCGCCTTTTACGAACGCAAAATGGAAGTTATCCTGCAACTTAGGGCTGATTTTTCAATCGTTGGATAACTTTTAACTGAAGAATAAGTTTGGCATATTATTTACAGTTTCAGTATGAGAAATATGTCAAAATGACAAAATCATTCTTTAGTTAATAAAAGTTATCTGACGATTGCAAAATCAGCCCCAGGACTTCTATTCTTCTACCGTATAACTCGAGCGAAATCAACAACATTTTACTTGAGGATAATAACAAAAAAACATTCCTATTACTAGAAGTATATTTTATGTGATGATCTTTTATCATTTACACTAAGTCAATAGTGAAACGCTGTTTATTTAAAGTGGATTAGAGTAAATAGGCAGTGTCAATGGCAGACTATAATTGACTCAAGACAAAAAATGAATACATTAACTAGGCAAAAACTAATTTGTTTGCGTCATCGATTGGTGTCTGGGTTCTAGGGGACTTCCCTGCTTCTATGTACAATACAATAATTAACGTACCTACGCTCTTATTTCTTGCGATCAGTAATCTAATTGCTACCTATCGTCATCTAAGATATCCGGCCGTTTTTTGTTAATGTAAAATGTTTTTCCAACGGAATAGATTCAATCGCCTCGTGGGACGGATGCGTAGCACGCTATCTTTACTACGCAAGGCTTTGGCCGGCGAGATTGGCATGGACGCGGTACTGGACAACGTATCCTACAGCCTGTTCAACGGGCAGCTGCCTCAAGTATGGCGGAGCCTCGCACCCGCTACTTGCAAGGGGCTGGGCGGCTGGATGGATCACTTCACCACACGAACTAAGCAGTACACCGACTGGGTGAGTGTAAACTGGACTCCCTCCCCATAGTCTCATAGATGGTTCGATAGCTACTGCAACTATAGTTAGTAGACTACTTCACCGCGTGTAACAAGCAGTACACCGACTGGGTGAGTGTAAAGTGGACTCTCTTTTCTACAATTGGACTCATAAGCCATCCTTTGTGCTGTGCTGCTCAGAACTGTTGGTCGTTGGCTGTATCACTTTACCGTGCTCCAAGTAGTACATTGACTGGGTGATTGTGCGAAGAGAAGAGAACTCCCTTTTCCTCATTTCGAAGGTCCATTAAAGAGAATCTATGAGGTACGAAGGCTACATCTACGCCCAAAGTTTTCCTGTATTTTCACAATCTTCACGATATGATTATGAGCTGTCAAGGGTTGCACGCTGTGATACCTCTTAGAACTTAATTACCCGTCTTAATATGTATCACAGGCAACGATGGAGGAGCCGATCGTGATCTGGCTATCAGGGCTTCACATCCCGGAATCGTACCTCATCGCGCACATCCAGATCGCGTGCCGCCTCTACACGTGGCCGCTCGACCGCTCCACGCAGTTCACACGTGTCACTAAGTGGACTAACGCGGACGACATCGAGGAGCGTCCGGTCACTGTGAGTTTACAAGTTTTCTTTTGTTGTCTTTCCCGGTTGCTGAGCTAAGTCAGCTTAGCTCTTGGTCTGCATCCGGCAATAACCTGTAGCTTAGATTCGTTTCCCTAAAAATCCCCCGATAGAGGTTCCGCGCAGGATTAGGGAAACTTAGTGCACGCAAATCCGGCGCTTATAACTGGATCCATAACAAAGTTCCTATGTTCTTCTGATTAATTTCGTTGCGGGTCCACTGACAGTTTCACTTTCCCCCGGGACAAACTTGGCTTTCACTGGTTGGGTTTTATCGGCGGTCAAGCTGTAGATCCTGGCTACACAGGAGTTGTAGCGGTGGGAACGAGAGACGGAGATAGTCCCGATCCATAACAAAGGTTTGCCCATGCAAGGCTGCTAGGTTTCAGTGCACGCTATGGTGAAACTTATAACTTGACCAGTAACAAAGTTTGTTCCATGCAGGGCGGCTACGTGTTAATGCACGTATGCTGGACCTTTAAAACTTGATCCATAAGAGTTAGTTCCATACAGGGCTCCTACATGTTAGTGGTCACTATTTTGAACAAGTGTACACTATTTTGAACCTTGTAACTTCCATATAGAGGCTGCTACACGTTAGTACACGCTATTGTGGACCTTATAACTAGGTCCACATCAGAGGTTGATCCATGCAAGGCTACTGCGTGTTAGTACACGCTATATTAAACCTTATAACTTGACCCATAACAAAGTTTGTTCCATGCAGAGCTGCTACGTGTTAATGCATGCTATGCTGGACCTTAAAACTTGATCCATAAGAGTTTGTTCCATACAGGGCTCCTACATGTTAGTGGTCACTATTTTGAACCTTATAACTTCCATATNTCGCTAACAGGCAGAGTAAATACAAATGAGTAGGTTATCTTCATAGAAACGCACCGAGCGCGGTTTGTATGTGAGCGCGCCAATACGTATACGGCGCGCACGCACACTGACAAAATTCGGCGCAACTCCCCGCTAATCCACGTTAAATTTTGTCAGTGTGTGCGCTGTGCGTTCGCGCTGCATACGTATTGGTGCGCTCACATACAAACCGCGCTCGGTGCGTTTCTATGAAGATAACCCACTCATTTGTATTTACTCTGATATAGGGTCGTACACGTTAGTACACGCTATGTTGAACCTTACATCCTGATCCATAACAGAGGTTGTTGCACGCAGGGCTGCTACGTGCGAGGCCTGTATTTGGAAGGCGCGCGCTGGGACCTAACAGACGGCTGCCTGCGCCGCTCGCACCCCAAGGTGTTGGTCACCGAACTGCCCATCATGTACATCATCCCCATCGAGTTCCACAAGCTCAAGCTGCAGGTCAGACTTCCTTACCCTTTATAGCTACCTTAAATTGAACCTTATTCACTTATCATAGGATTGAAAACAGTTGAAAAAGTTGAACATGTCGTGCCTTAGGCCTTAGAGCAGTGTTTTTCAACCTTTTTCATGACGCGACCCCCCTGTATGAAAAAATATTTCGCGACCCCCCGACCGCTCGCTTTTTTTTTCATGCATTTTATAATGTTACAAAGATGTTGTAGGGACCGAATATTTCAAAATTTCAATCCATACAACATTTATGCATTTGTATAATTAGATTTCGGATAAATATATCATTATAACTTTACTGATTCTTTTACTGAGGTAGTTTTTACGACCTCTCGTGACCCCCCTACAGAAGCTTGGCGACCCCCCAGGGGGTCGCGACCCACAGGTTGAAAAACACTGCCTTAGAGGATAAAGCTAAGCGTCCACTTGTCAGTATCGTACGCAACGGACGCATCGTACGAAACACATCGTATCGGATGTGCGATGCATACGATGCGGACAGGTGGACGCACTTATATGAGTTTTTATATAAATAATTCTATGATCCGTTGCGTGCGATACGTCCGATGCGTACGATACCGACATGTGGACGCTTAGCTTAATGCAGCAGCGAAGCTTACAACGTGTCTATTTCTGAATGTAGTCCAAAGGACGTCCACTGAAGGAAATACACTTCCTCACAGGGATTGATGAGAATACAACTTCAATAAAAAAAAATACCACTTTAACTGGTTTTGGGCATTATTTTATCGAGTTTCCTTAATGTGTTTATCAATAGATTTCTTAAAATATAACTATTTGGCCATGACTCGGCTTATACAGCAAACATTGCCTAACCAACAACTATACATTATTATGTATGTTGACTTTGAATAAACCTTGAACTTTTCAGATAGCCCCAATTTCAAATACTCATTATTGAAGTCTCTCAATGTGCATTATTAATGAAAACCGTTTAAATATGAAAATCAAATATAATTATATGGAAAAAATCAACATACATGATGACAGCCAATAGCTGTATAGGGTACGGTTCCCGAATGGTGGTCCGCGGAACCCTAGGGTTCCGTGGAAAGGCCGCAAGGGTTCCGTAAAAAATGTTATCCCACGTTTCGTGACCGACGTCGTTCGCTCGCACCGACTTGTTTACGCACAAGGGAGGGGCAGGGCGTGCGGGCAGAGTAGTACGGGGGTTCCTCTAGGAAAAGTATAATCAATTAGGGTTCCTTGGCAAAAAAAAATGGGAAACCCTGGTATAGGGTATGAGTTAGTCACTGGGGCTGCTCTTGTACGCATCAAATCAATCATATTGTCTGTTCTTTAGAACACCCTACGGACGCCGGTATACACGACGTCGCAACGCCGCAACGCGATGGGCGTCGGACTGGTGTTCGAGTCGGACCTCTGGACCACGGAGCACTACAGCCACTGGGTGCTTCAGGGAGTCTGCCTCATCATGAACACTGACTGATTACATATAGTTTACTTCCAAAGCATGAATGGATCATATTCAAGCATGAATGGATCTTATTCTAATAGTTTTTGAATGCAAACAATGTTTGATTGCAATACTACATATAAATAAGTACACAAGATCAATGTTTTTAACTAGTCTATAGTTATACCATTAATGCTATAACATAAAGCTTGTGTGCAATGACTAAGTAATGTACCTGAAATTGAACTATTTTTAATTTTATTCAGTATTATTAGATTTATTACATTTAAATAGTAATAAAATAAAGGCTGATTTGTAAAAATATATTTCTTTAATTTCATAACACACATATTATACCTAACAATCAATCAATTTTATTTTTAGATTTTACTTGAGGTAAACATAGGTTGTAAAAGGATGAACTCAAAAAATCTTTTAGTGGCTGCCATTTAACCCAGCCTTTGCTTTGTAAGAACTGATTTGACTGTTCTTTACCCACATAGTGAGGATCCTGGAACAACAAAATGGATTTAAAAAACTATCCCATGGCTGGCTAACATAATCAATAATTCTATTTACTCAAACTTTAGAATAAAACCATTTTTATAAATTGTGGATAGATTGGTTAGACTAATCCAAGATATAAAAAGGTGGTAAGATAGATATGTATTTGATACTTACCACTACCAATAAACTGGCATCACCTTGTTGATTGACATATATTCCCATGATGCCTTTGGAGGAGCAATCAATGTCTCCGCCCATCATGATCGGGCTGCCAAATTGTTCAAAGTGGGTCACTAAAGTATTCACTATGGTTTTTAAATCTTCGCCTTTGTTTACATGCACTATTTTGCATGGTATGTCATATAGCTTGTCTATTACTAAACATACCTAGAAAAGGAAAAAATGAGACCCAATTAGTTTCAAAAGCATTCATTTGAAAGATTGAGCTACTTTTAGGCTCATAGGTGCTTAAATACGCACACCTAATAGAAGTACAAGTGGCAGCATGTAAGTTTAGCGTATAGGTCGGCACTACAGAGATTTGTGCTGCTACTTGTAACACAAAATAAAATAATCCAAAATTAAGTTATAGTGAATATCAGATTGTTTGTATTTTAAATTGTACTAGTATTTATCTAGGTGTGCAAATAGTATTTTTCGGAAGTAAACTCACTTCAAAACTGCCAATCCACTGTCTGGATCTCAAAAATGACTTCGGCTTATCCTCTAGCCCAACCAGAATTTCTTGAATTTGGTGAATGGACGGCACTTCACCATTTTCTTTATAGTTAAAGTTTATCCATGAGCATATTGTTTGGAGTGTTCTGTATCCACAGCCCCAACCCTTCAGAAATAAATATGTTTTTAGGTTATTATTTCATGTTAAAAAAGGTCTCTCTGTTAGAACTTCTCGGATGTAATTAGCTGATTTACTTTCTTAATTTAATTTATTTACTGTGTGTACTTAATACATGTGTGTATTAAAATGAAACATTTTAAATACATGACATACACAAATTACAAATCCAATTTAGGTTATGACGGGAAATTAAAATTCGCATCTGACTACCTATTTTAAAAACACGTACCCTGTCATCAAAACCATCGCATAAATAATGATAATATTCATAGTTTCCTGATACTAAATACACTTTTCCCAAATGTTTCTGAATTTCAAGTCCTTCGTGAATGTTTATCAACAATTTTGACGTTGTCATCTTGACATTTTGTTTTTTTTTATCACGCGTTTACTTTATTAATAGAAGGCATGCTCAGTAATGTGCCTAATTTAAACTTCCAAGATATTTCTTGACAAAATCGAAACAACGATAATGCAGTGTAATCGGATACAGCTTTGATGGTTTTAAATCTCATATCTTGGCAGGTTTTATCTGATTAAAACTTTGTAAATGAAACAAAATCTGCGACTGAATACAATGACTATTTAGGTATCCATGCACAGTGTGCAGTGCACAGCACACCCACCATGCAACCAAACCTGCTATCGGCATTATCAAAAGGCTGTCGTCGCTCCATAAGTAGGTACCTACTAAAAGCATGGCGGTCTCCAAGGTAAGGCTTCGTTCGTTTCAGCCAAATGATTTCCCCTTCTAGACAAGCCTTATTTACTTCGTTAGTTCTTTCGTTTCAGCCAAATGACGTCCATTGCTGGACAAAGGCCTCCTCCAAGGTTTTCCACAATGCACGGTCCTGCGCTGTCCACATCCAGGCTCTTCCCGTGACCTTTACCAGATCGTCGGTCCACCTAGTAGGAGGCCTGCCCACGCTACGTCTTCCAGCCCGTGGTCGCCACTCGAGAACTTTTCTGCCCCAACGGCCATCGTCTCTACGCATGTCTACGAGCTATAATGTGCTATGTGTGTGCGAGCTATGTGTATTATCTACTTGTAATTACATAATTCATCGCAAACAGAGTTTGGAAGAATTTATCTATAATATAAAAAAAAATGAATCGCAAAATGTGTTGGTAAGCGCATAACTCTACAACGCCTGGACCAATTTTACCAATTCTTTTTTTTAATGTTCGTTGAAGTCCAAGGATGGTTTTAACGGCGAGAAAAGTTCGAATAATTTCTGGGGAAACCCTAAAAAGAACTCGAAACTTCACCCCTAAGGGGATAAAGCGGGGTCCACATGTACGAAGTCGCGAAAGTATAGAAGTTTATAAATAAAGCGGTAGCGTTGATATCAGCACTGTAATGAATGGGGTCACGGGTTCGAATTTTATTTCCAAATATTAAATGGAATCCCTACAATATTATTTAAATACTCTCTATACACTTGTGAGCCTTATCACTAAAAATTACCTAGAATATTTAACAGAAAAATCTCGTTGAATCATTTATGTAGGTCGCGAGTGTATCAAACTCAGATTAATATAAATGGTGACATCTGAATAATGAGACTAGTAAACAACCGATTTTTGTACATTAAACATTAAACTTGCCTAAATCGTTATTCGTTTCCAACTATGAAAGCTGCTTTGGTAAGTAAACTATTATATTAAGTATAGGAAGTGATTAATAATTAGACAAAGCAATTCCTACTCTACAAAGTCTATGAGTTCATAATATGGTTTAGCCAAACTTTCATGGAATCCTTTCAATTTCAGGTTTTTCTGTCTGCTATGCTAGCACTGGCCTGCGCACAAAGCGGCAGTTCAGGTTAGTGTGTCTTACTTTTAGCGATTGTTTTTCCTATGTTTAGCTGTAGAACTGTTCACAGGCGCGGATCCAGCCACCAAAAATGAGCAAAGTGAGAGTTGGATCACTACATGCCCGGACAAGCCGGACATACATACATGCCTATCGATCTTATCAATAGATCATAATAAAACAAGCAAATTAGGGTTGTGGGCATGCCCACAGTGCCCACAACGGTGGATCCGCGCCTGACTGTTCAGCAATCCTGTGAAGCCGCAGACCACCGATTTTTAGTCGGCCGATAAGTTGGGTCGGGCTGTTAATCAGTACGGAGATGTATGAAAGTAAGTACGCACATCACACTGATTTGGTATCGGCCGATTCTTCATACTAATTAGAATCGGGTCCAACAATCGGCCAACTAAAAATCGGTGGTCTGCGCCTAGGCTTAAAGGATATTATTTTTTATTACTAAGGCTGTTAGATACTTATTATTAATTTATGAAGTTTACCTTATCTAGAGGTACCTACTAATTCCTTAAACAGTGTGTCCCAAAACTTAATTACAAGCGGGCTTATTTACTTAAATAAACTTACGGTTGTTTTGTTTTTTACAGTGAACTTCGTGGACAATAATCCACCTGCTGATTCTTCATTTGGTAAGTTACTACTGTACTTACCTATTTATACTTTTATTAAAATCTATCATTTGTGCCAATGTTGCGCAGTTCTTCTGCACTGAAATTCAAGTTATTCTGTTTATCTTCTGTTGCTGTTCTGTATATTTATATTAATTTAATGTTCTTACAGTAATTGACCCCGCATTTTCAAGGCCCAGTGTCCACGATAACCGTGAGTATAATATAACTAAATAGGTACCTACTTATAGGTAAAAGCTGTCTTATCTATGAATTGGTATACTTAGTAAACATTTTACTAACTACTTAAGTAACCGTACTAAATTTGCTTGCAGCTCCCAACAATGGCGGGTACCAACAACCAAGTAAGTTCTTCATTATCAGTATAAACTAGTAATTTTATTTAATAAAAAAAACTAAAAAATCATATTTTTTACATATTACAGGCTTCGGCCCCACCTTCGTGAACCAACCAGGTCAAGAACCATACCCGTACCACCACCACAACCAAAGTATGTAACCTATCTCAATAATACATTATAAATACTACTTAATCTTAGGCCATTTCCAGGGCGCTTATACAGGGTGTGGTTTTGTAAAACAACGCCCATCTCAGGGGTGGTAGTATACACGACGGAAAATTCCATGAAATCAGGAAAATGGTAAGTATTATTACGCGGGCGAGCTATCAGTCAGTCCCCCCGATCTCACGGGGCGGCGGCCGCATGTGCTCGGTGATGTAGCGGGGTACGCGGGGGTGGTGCGGGCGGTAACAAGCGCCGTCTCGAAAGTTTTAGGAGATGTTTGAACAAGGTTGTATACTAATAAAGTATACTTAGCTAAAATTTTATTTATATTTTTCTTGTAATTACTTTCAAGTGTAGGTACTACCACCCCTGAGATGGGCGTTGTTTTACAAAACCACACCCTGTATACTCGTCCCAAATAGCTTGCCTTACCACCACTTCTGTACAACATGTTATTATTATGAACCGGTGCCGCGGTCCTGGAGAAGGAGTGGCGGAAAAACTACTCAGTCACCTGACATCTACTCGTATCTAAATACTGCGACACTGTAGATACGCATTTGAAATGTAATTTTGAGCTATTTATTATAATAAAATAAAAACATGTGTAATTTGATATTCGGGGTACCTGAGCACGAATAACACTTGTATAAATGACCATTCAGTAGGTCGCATTCCTTTTTAATCGACCGATGATCGACGCTGTTAGAACGATATTCATTCGTGCTCGTGGTACTGAAGATTCGATCAAGTGCCAGTTATAGCTGTCCAGTTTTTAGAATTTTCAAAGTATTTCAGCCATTTGAAATATTTTTATGTTGTTTCAGACCCAAACCTTCGTAACAGCAAGTAAACCCGACGAGAATGGACGTCCCCCTGCTCGCAGATGATAACAACTTAACAACTGACCATTTGTTGAATTTCTCACGCTCTTGATGTTAAAAAGCATTAAAAAATAAATCTCTTGAATTCATTTGAGACTTATTTATTTTCCCGTAAAATTAAAGTTTTCCTAAAAGTTTAACAAAATACATATTTCTAACATTCTGTGTCTTTTCAAATTAACAATAAAGTTACGTTATATTTTATTCTTGCACTTAACGATAATAATAACAAAAACCATTGTTTTGTTTACAATATTGCAGTCTAGACAAACAGACGACACGCAATAAGTACACATGTGAACCTTATCAATTAAATCTTGTCAATAAATGTTTACAAACACTTGAGATTACCAGAATTTTAACAGGAAAATCTCGTCTTCACAAAACAATTCAATTACTTGTGTACATAACACCGACTTATGGCTATTTACACGAGCAGATGGCGAGTGTATCGAACACAGATTCATATAAAATGGCCCCATCTGAATTTTTGAGACTAGTTGACAACCGATTTTTGTAGAATCAACATAGACTTGCCTAAATCACTAAAAATTCAGCTATGAAGGCCGCTTTGGTAAGTGAACAATCGTTTGTTAAATCGAGGGAAGTGATTATGCTGTTACTATTGTTAGAATAAATTGATTATTATCGCCAGCATAACTGCATGCATTGTTATTAAGTGTAAAAAGTGTTAGCGTTATTCTTCTGCCATTTGCATAACGAGTGTTTTTGTAAAGTATTTGCTGTAAGTGACTTAAGAATATAGAGGCCTGAATATAAACTACGAAGTCACGGTCATTTTAATAATTAACTAAAGTTAATTTTAAGGTAATTGTTCGTATTGGCCGCTGCGATTTTCCTGCTTAGTGCAGAGACCACCAGAATAATTTGTAACTACAATGTGTCATTTTTTTTAGTAATAAATACTTTTTTACTTTTTTTTTTTACTTTAGTTCATAAAACCAACCACCATGGTTCCTGTAGACGTATATTTTAAATTTACAGATTGTTTTGTTCGCTGTGCTGGCAGTGGTTTGCGCACAAAGAGGTTCAGGTAAACTATAAGAGAGGATATTTTTTATTAAATACTAATTAGATCACTTTTTATAGAAGCAAATTATAAATTACCTAAATGTATACTAATTCCCCCTAACTCTGATAATTCCGAACATGTAATTAACATATAAGTAAGTTATTCATCCTTAATAACTTAATCTTACCTATTAAGTAGATCAGATCGACACCGGTATCGGAAATGTCAGTCGCTTGGTTGGCTATTCTTCATATCTTCTGCTCTTATTACGTGTGTAACCATCGACGTCTAGTAGCCTTAGAGAGATGCCACACGGCGTTGCCGCAGCGGCGTCGCAGCGGTACCTCACCGTAGTTTCTACAATGCATAATTCTAAACGACATGCCACACGGGGGTTGACATTGTGTTGGGGTGCTGCAACGCGCCCGTAACGCCCGTGTAGCATATCGTTCAAATTTTTCAGAACTACGGAGCGGCATCGCTGCGGCGACGCACCGCAACGTCAAAACCCGTGTGACATCTCTCTTATGCCCGTTTTCACCATCCCTAATTTTTAAGTGACCCCTTTGAAAACAAAATTCCTGTTATGTGTTACCATAGGGGTCACTTAAAAATTAGGGATTGATGGTGAAAACGGGCATTAGACTAACATTTCTATTTATTAAACTTTAGGTCACTTTCCTTTTTACAGTGAACTTCGTGGACAATAATCCTTCTGCTGGTTCTTCATTCGGTAAATTATGGCTTACCCATACTTATATTAAAATCCATCCATTCATAATGTAATACTGTGCCTATAAAATAATGCGCAGTTATATTTCTGTTTCTCGGCTGTTGTTATGCTTCGACACTAAAACATACCTATTTCGATGAAATTGTGGAATAATTATATTAGGTATTAATAATAATAATATTTTCGTCTTATTTTTCAGTAATCGACCCGGCATTTTCAAGGCCTAGTGTCTACGACCGTCGTAAGTACAATTTAATAAGAGTTATGTATTTTACTGTAATTAATTAGATGGATTATTCTCGCAAGCCCTTTTGAATTTGATTTTTAAGATCTTTATTATCTAAAACTCTTAACTGTTGGATTTTTATCAAGTTTATTTTGTTTGAGGTAAATAAAATTATAAATAACCGTACGAATTTTCTTCTAGCTTCCAATAATGGCGGATACCAGAAACCAAGTAAGTGTTAATTATATAATTAAAGTTCAAATCTCACTACATATATGAGTATATATTCTAATGGCTTCATTTTTAAAAGTCCAAAGACACCTAAAGGATGTAACGTGTAAGTTAGTAGCATAACCTTGTAATTCGAAATCGATATTTTTTTATCTAACAGCTGCTATGTCTAGAAGAGATCGCTTCCTAGCGATAATAGCACATAAATGGTGACATTCCCTCGTTTAGTTTACATACAGACACAGTCCATTTAAGTAAGTATGGAATGATTACGACCTCATTTTATTTAGAATTTGGATACTTATTGTTTTTATAGGAAAGTTTGTTGCATTTGGGCAGTAGAATCAATGGTTTTGTTTGATCCATACTTTAACGGACAGCCTGTGTAATATAGGTAGGTACTAGTGTTATATTACTGTGACAATATCCTCAAAACACATACTTTGTTATTACAGGTACCGGACCCGCCTTCGTTGGCCAACAATACCCACGGCCTTACCAGAGTATGTATCCCAAAGACCTCATAATTTATTACCACAGTCGATTCAAATCCTAGCAAAATCGGTCAATATTGTTAAAATGTTCAATCTAAGTAACTACGTACTTAATTCGTTTAAAGTAGGTTTATTAAGTTTATTAAGTAAAGTAGGTGTCTGACTGGCAGAATCAGTACTCGTAATTGTATTTACAATAATAATATACTAGCGAACCGCCCCTGCTTTACATAAATTATACTTAAAAACCTTCCTCTTGAATCACTCTATTTAAAAAAAACCGCATCAAAATCCGTTGCGTAGTTTTATAGATCTAAGCATACAGTCATAGGGACAGACAGACAAATATGTAGTGATTATCACTAATATTTAAAAAAAACTGTATTCATGTGCTCAAAAAGTGAAGATGGTATGAAATTCCATTAGGAGATGGGGTGTTGAAATTCCGGTAGAGGAGAGCATGAGGGCACGGGACCCTTAGGTTTTTAATATTATAAGAAGGCATTTAACGTTTTTTTTTATTGTTTCAGACCCGAACCTTCGCAATGGAAAGTAAATAAATCAAGTTCCTGCTGTTCCTGATTTCCCGCTGGTTTATTGAACTTGTATACTTACCTACTTATATGACAACACATTAACAAGGATTATTAAATAAATATCTTGAAACTTAATCAATGCCGTCTATTATTTAACTGTTTTACTGGCACATAGCTCGTAGGTAGAGCAGTAGAGCTGATGGCAGCTGGGGCAGAAAAGTTTTCGAGTGGCGACCACGAGTCCACGAGTCGAAAGACGTACTAGTGTGGGCAGGTCTCCCACTAGATGGACCGACGATCTGGTGAATGTCGCGGGAGGTGCTGAATGCGGGCGACATACAGAACCGGTCTTTGTGGAAAACTTTGGGGGAGGGCTTTGTCCAGCAGTGGACGTCTTTCGGCTGCAACGAAGGAATGAACGATTTAACTGTTTAATTTAATTGGAGCATTTTGATGTAGGTAGGTGGGTACTCTCAGATGGGTAAATATAGGTACCAATTCAGTTTTAAAGCACATACACACATAAACACTTAACTCTGGCAATTATTTCCTAATCACATCTCCCCAAAAATCGGACTCGTGAATGAATACGGATAGGACGACTTCTAAACGTCAACGACATTTTGATTTACAAAATAAATACGTGAATTTTAGGCCACTGTATAGGAACCAGGACGTGGCGCTAAAAATGTTTTCCTGAAACTGATAACTCTTTTGTTGTCATCGTATTGGGGACCTCAAACCGAGAAAAAAAGGTCATGTAGTTCAGCCCCGTAGGACCAACCCTCTGACCACTTTAAGCGATTTAACGATTTTTCAAAAAAATTCGTATTTTCGCATATCTATGCGTTATCTAGATGATGTCGAAACCAAGGCGAAAAGGTCATGTAGCCCACCCTCGTAGGACCCTACCCCGATCATGTTTAGAGACGAGTGAAGTTCTAAAGCGCTTGTGACCTAATTCACGTAACAAAACTTCGACATGCTAAGTAAGGTAGGAACGTAACTTTAAAGATGACAATTTTAGAAAGATAGATGATCTTTTTCTTATAGGAACATTTTAAGAAACACTCATATTAAATTATGATAGGATGGAGCGGCAAGAAATTGTCCAATTTTGCTTTTCTTAATGAACCCAAGTAATTAGATGTACTATAATTATTATCCTCAATTCAAATATTTCATACAAACGATTTTAAATAATATTCGAGGCAATGTTTACAAACATTGAGTATTTAAGCGGAATTTTGTAAGGAAAATGTGTTCTCATAAAAAATTCAGTTCGCATATCAATGTGTACTTAGCTAATGTTTAATCGTGGGTCGCGAGGTGTTATCTATAGTCATAAAAGGTTAACATCCAAATTTTTTTGATTAGTACACAACTGATTTTTGTGAAGTGCAGTACATTTTTACAACAATGAAAGCAGCTTTGGTAAGTAGGACACGAAAATAACTATGCACAACGTGTTGACGAAGCAATGGCATACCTGTATAGTTACGATAAATATTGATTCCAATATCTATATTACTTGATAACGCAATCAAACACTGCTGAAACGGAACAGTGAAATGTCTGTGTTAATTTCGTCATAGCAAGTAAATAAAATATAACTAACTATAGTACCTTTTCACTAAGGACGATTACGCACAAACTCTACCCTATTAATTATTGTGCCTTATGAGACAAACTCAGATTCGAATCAGTTGCAGTAGCTATTGCAGCAGTACGTAATGAGTGGCTCTACATTATTCCATGCTGTGCTAATCGTGTGAACTTGGTCTAAAATAATACACTAGCTTAGGTATGAGCTATACATATAATCCTTGAAAGAAAAAATCCTGTTTTGGTAATGAAATTTCTTGGGGACAAACGATAGGGACAAATTGATTACCCCAAACTTTATTATCCGTCAGAGATTATAAATGTTGATAACATTGCCCAATGCAGCGGTGAGTAATCTACGTAAATCCACTCAGATGCCTAATATAATGTTCATAGGTAGGTAATTAATGTAATGTGTTTTTTTTATACTGAGCGGTTTTTTTTTAAATATTTTTACAGATTGTTTCATTGGCCTTGATGGTGATGGTCACCGCTCAAGAGCCCGGTAAGTAAACATACACACAAAGAAATAAATAGGTACTTTATTTCATCAAATTAGTACCTACATCACTAATTACATACTAAACTCACTCGGATGTCTATGTGTCGATGACAATTAAGAAAGTAAAAAATTAAATTTTGCACATCACTGAACTAAAGTTATACGTTTTATTTTTGTAACCCTACTTTTATAATCATCTAATCTTTTAATTTTTCAGTGAACATTGTGGACCCAGCCCGTAAGTAACCTAGGCGCTTTCTTTGGTAAATGGGTTTGGGAAGATTAATCGCTAATCAGCTAGTGGTGCAAAGAGGCAAAGCATGTTTGTAAGATGGGGACAGCGGTGCGGGTTGTACAATAACTAAATGTCGATGTATAACTTTACTGCATATCTGAATTGTACAATTGTTTGTTATCCTAAATAAAATAAAATAAAATAAAAATAAAATAAATTAATTATTTTGTTAAGAGCAATTATCTTAAAAACGGATTCTGATTTTCTTAATTAATTAGAATTATTAGAATAATTTCCAAAATAAAACGTGCGAACGGAAGTAATTTTGTCTAGACTTTAACAGACAGACTTTTAAATTTTCATAGAGGCACTAGACATATTTAAATTATTTAGGTATAGAATAACGATTTTATAAGACTTACCATCATAAAACATCATTTATTTAATATTTAATCATTGTTCCACAGTTTTTGATCCGGCCTTTTCTCAACCCAGCATCTACGACAGTAAGTAAATAATATTGAAAAATTTTACCTGTTGAAGTGTTGATATTTAATGCAAATTGAGATTACGAATCTATCATAGTACGCTCCTTCATCCTAGAGTATTCGTATGTACCATCGGCAACAGTGTTAACTATCCATTGCCTGTCATGTCGTCTCGTTCTATCCCAAAGAATCGCCATTTGATGAGAGCGAGAGCAAAAACGGAAATGTATAGTTAACAGTGTGGCCGTGTGTACAGGTCAAGCACTTAACTCAGTGAGTCTGAGGTAAGGGAGCGGCATGAGGGGGGGTATTTTTGAGACAGCGAACGTTATCGAGACTAAAGTTGCTTACATAGCCTGACGGATTAGCAAGCTGAAGTGGCAATGGGCAGGGCATATAGTACGCAGAACTGACGACCGATGGGGCAGCAAGGTTCTGGAATGGAGGCCGCGTACCGGAAACGCAGCGTGGGACGTCCACCTACAAGGTGGACTGACGACATCGTAAAGGTAGCAGGGAAGCGCTGGATGCAGGCTGCTACCAATCGATCAACGTGGAAAGCATTAGGGGAGGCCTATGTTCAGCAGTGGACGTCCTATGACTGAAATGATGATCATGATGAACGTTATCGAGACTTCAGCTAGGCTTCAGATTTGTATGCTCTGTGACGTCATAATATGTCAAAATCACCCCTTCCGTGGCACTCCCATACCTCATACACAGGCTGAGTTAAGGGCTACCTAGATCATATTGCAATGCGAGATTCCATTTTTCAGCTCTGCGAGAAGCAATTTTACTTTTATTACGCTAAGCTCTGCATAAAGCTCTACATCAAATCTTGCATCGTTAGATTACATGCGAATGCTCCAGAAGAGGTACCTTCTCACTCGCATGTAATCTAGTAATTACCCACCTTAGAAACATATTTTTTTTGTCAACAGATCAGAACCAAGGCGGTTTCCAAAACCCAAGTAAGTTTTAAAGTTTTTACTGCCCGAACTTTAACCGTTAACTCTATTTTCTCATAAGAAATTAAAAGTGTAAGTAGGTTAAAACTGTAAAGAGAACCAACAAGATTCTATTTTATGAACCCGCTATTGTGTATCTGAGGATTGTATCTGAAGAAAGCCTAATTTACATAATTATAGTTTTTATGAGATGAGATTGAAGGACTAAAATTGGTTTGTGTTGTGATTTCTATTCTTTTCTTATAGTTGACCCTGCCTTCTCTCAGCCCAGCATCTACGACAGTAAGTGATTTTAATTTATTTTCAAATATACGGTATGTACTTTTCTTATATGTAGATTTTCAAATATACGGTATCGTACTTTTCTTATGATTTCCAAAAATATTTTATATCTCAGTCATGTGGCTCAAAAACACAAATCTCTCCATTCGTAGATCTAGGTTCAATTTCTAGATGAGAATGAGACACACAAAAATTAAACCTTGTAGTTAAACAATTGACNGACCATGCCACGCACCAAAACGTCCGGAAGTTGTAATAGTATTATAGAATAAACGTTAAAAGACTTATTTATTTAATTTTTCAATGCTTAAGTGTCCATTAGAATGAAAGGGTGCTTAATGTATTAAAAAAAATAGAAAATAATTATGATGGGTTAATGTTTTTGGGCGGTTTTTTAGGCGGTTTCTGACAATGTCCTTTAATGCAAATTGAGATTACGAATCTTTCATAGTACGCTCCTTCATCCTAGAGTATTCGTATGTACAGGTCTAGCACCACTTAAAAAACTCAGTCAGTCTGAGGTAAGGGAGCGGCATGAGGGGGGGTGTTTTTGAGACGTCGAATGTTATCGAGACTTCAGTTAGGCTTCAGATTTGTATGCTCTGTGACGTCATAATATGTCAAAATCACCCCTTCCGTACCTCATACACTGGCTGAGTTATGGGGTAGACCTAGATCATATTGCAATATGAGATTCCATTTTTCAGCTCTGCGAGAAGCAATTTTACTTTTATTACGCTAAGCTCTGCATAAAGCTCTACATCTAATCTTGCATCGTTAGATTACATGTGAATGCTCCAGAAGAGGTACCTTCTCATTCGCATGTAATCTAGTAATTACCCACCTTAGAAACATATATTTTTTGTCAACAGATCAGAACCAAGGCGGTTTCCAAAATCCAAGTAAGTTTTAAAGTTTTTACTGCCCAAACTTTAACCGTTAACTCTATTTTCTCATAAGAAATTAAAAGTGTAAGTTGGTTAAAACTAAAAAAAAAGAGAACCAACAAGATTCTATTTTATGAACCCGCTATTGTGTATCTGAGGATTGTATCTGAAAAAAGCCTAATTTACATATAGTTTTTATGAGATGAGATTGAAGGACTAAAATTGGTTTGTGTTGTGATTTCTATTCTTTTCTTATAGTTGACCCTGCCTTCTCTCAGCCCAGCATCTACGACAGTAAGTGATTTTAATTTATTTTCAAATATACGGTATCGTACTTTTCTTATGATTTCCAAAAATATTTTATATCTCAGTCATGTGGCTCAAAAACACAAATCTCTCCATTCGTAGATCTAGGTTCAATTTCTAGATAAGAATGAGACACACAAAAATTAAACCTTGTAGTTAAACAATTGAGGGCTGATTTTTCAATCGTCGGATAACTTTTAACTGAAGAATAACCTTGTCATTTTGACATAATATGAAAAATTATTTCCCATACTAAAACAACTGTCAATGTGCCTAACTTATTCTTCAGATAAAAGTTATCCAACGATTGAAAAATCAGCCCTACAAGTACCTAAGTATTAAGCTCATTGTTTTGTTTCTTTATGTTTATAGATAGCCAAGGCGGATTCCAAACTCCTAGTAAGTAATTTCTTTTTGAATTTGTTACTCGTCTCACTATTTATTTTAAAGTAACCTAGTAATTCGTTGTATTGTATCTAATTATTTAACAATGTATACAAGTTAGTGAAAGGCGAAAAGAGTGAGCCAAAATATGAATTTTAATATTTTTTTTACAGATATTGACCCCGTCTTCGTGGAACATTATAATTCACAAGGTACGTCCAAGGTCCCTGGGACTATAAAGAGTTTTAAACATTTATTTTATCTATATTTATTTTATTTATTCTATCTATATTAAAGATCCGAAAAATAATTTAAGGTCTACCTACTGTCAGCATCAATAGTTCGTGACATCCAAAGTGGCAAACAAATTGATAACACAACCTTATTGCAATTATTGTAACAAAGACGTGTTGCAAACTTAGGCTGGCTTGCATCATCTTACTTTAACTTTGACAAACGTCAAAAATCTGTCAAACTCCATACAAAAAGCACCGGTTATCGATTTACGGTCAAAGTTAAGTGGTGCAACTCAACCTTATTGGCTACTATGGGTCTCACGAACTGTTTGACGCTGACAGTGTGTACTAGGCAGACTTGAGTCAGANAGACTTGATTGCTGCTTAGAAAACATAATTTTTAATCGTTATCCATCAACGTTAGGCCAACGAAATCTTTCATACATAAATTTTTAACAAATCAAACTACTTTATTTACAGATGCGATGGCTCGAGATGCCTGAATGCGACGTAACCTGAACTACACATGCTGCTAGATTGGCATCACATTCTCGGAACCCTACAACAAAATTTTGAAAGCATTGTAATAAAACACATGTTTACAATTTAACTGTTTCTTTTTTTTCACTGCAACTCTAGCCCCAAACAGTTTAAAGTCATAGGATTTTTTTCTGCTAAAATAGAATGAATGGGATTAACATGACGATGACTTCAAATTCTATTAGTAGCTTCTGTTTAATTGTATTTTAGTTAGCCATAACGGAATTAGTCACATTAATGTTACTTCAGTTGTACAAACATTATGTTATTATGATTCAGTTAGCATTATATAATTTTCAATTTTATAATTTTGTACCTTGAAATTATAAATGTTTGTACAGATGACCTAAGACGTAATGATAAGTAAAAATAACAGTAAAATTGTCCAAAAAAATCCTACAGTTCTACAAATACTCCGAAAATGCAATATTTTTAGAGTTCTCTGACAACCAAGATATTAAGATACTGTTTGGGAGAGCCTCGGAAACCTAAGAACGATATCGCAACAAAAATGTAGATAATCTGAGTTGTAAGTCCTCTCTCTGACCAATTTTTGTAGGCAAATGCGTACTTAAGTTTGATTTGACAACGTAAAACAAATTAGGTACTTTGAAGAGGTTTTTGAGTTAGAGAAGGGTCTAAAGTGGCACCAAATGGTTCATGTACCTAATATTAGGTACACTCGGCGCTGGCTAGCTAGTTCCTTTACTTGAATTTGGCTTGACATGCTGCCGCGTGTCTAGATCTAAATGTTAGGTACATAATATGATCGCACCCTAATTCCAATCAATTCAAAGTCTTTATTTGCACAATAATTACAAGCTTTTTTAAGTTTTGTAATATTATGTGTATCTGCTAATGCGTCGAACTCTTTTGTATGTAGCGATGATTATGTAATCACTATACACCCTTAATTTTGTATCGGACTTGTGAAAATCACAGGAAGCGCCTGGATGAGGGCAACGAAGCTATGAAAATATACAACAGGCAATGGAAATCCTTGGAGGAGGACTTTTTCCAGCAGTGAACCTGAACGTGTTTGGGTTGATCGCTATCGTAGTTCGTAGTATAGTGATAGAGATTTATTACTTCGGCTAAAGAAAAATCTTCATGAACATAGTGCTCATTTTAACAATTGCATCTTATGATGATTAAAATAATTTGTTTTTTTTTTTTAATTCTATTGTTTATTGTAAAAAAAATCTTTATTTTTCTTTCACACACAGGCATCATCAATAACAGTTTCAATTAACATGTACAACAATTTATTTTTTAATTAATATGTTCGCAAGCTCATGTTAGCTCAGCTTGTTAGAAGCATGTGAAGACACTGGTCTTCCGCGGACACCACCGTTACTTACGTAACTACGAGAATGACTGAAGCATCTACATTTCTAGAATTGGTGACGCTCACACAATACAAATATTTTGTTGGGTAGGTATTTCAACGGCAACGTTAATCCACGTCAATTAATAATTTATGTACAAACAATATCAAACACAATTGGAGCGGAATCCACCAAATTCTATGGAACATCTGTTATTTTTGTGCTATATTTGGTAATCAAACATCAGTTTAAATGGTTTAAACCGGGTATAAAAGCCAAAGATACCGGTAACCCATCACTAAGCTCCATACAGCAAGCAAAGGTACAACCAGCTCCACCATGAAGTCTTTCGCCGTAGTAAGTATCACTTGCTTTTATTTTTATTACTTGTACCACTTGTACTTACTAATATTTCGAGTTCTGTAATATTCTGCGCCTTAGTATTAAGCATTTTATAAAAATAGACTGCATCATAGACACCACCCACCGGTCTAGGTCCACCCAATGGTGTCGGTGTCGGATCAGAGGTGGAATTGTGTAAAGCAATCGTAATCATTTGACAGTTCATAACGTACGATAAAGTCAGTTAAACAAAGTGTTTGACAGAATAATCGTACGTTATGAACTGTCAAATGTTAACGATTGCTTTACACAATTCCACCTCAGGTTCGATCCTCGCTGCGCTTATGAACTATTGTTGTGAACCCACTCGTAACACAAGCATATTTCGCTTGCCACAAAGGTAACGGGACTTCTTCTTTTCGTGTCGACAACAAACCTACACAGTGACTGACTTGTACTAATATTCTATCACAATCGCATTTCTACTTGGTCTTAACCAGGTCTTCCCTAATGCCTGCCTTAAAGTACAAGGGTAAATAAAATACCTTTCAAAAATTCACTCTAAAGCCAATGTCCACCCAATGTCATGTACGCAGTTTGTGTACAGTCAAATGCAAAAGTTGAAGATCAAAATCAAAAACTCATACTAATGATGTACGAAGTTTGCGTCCAAACTGTATGTTGTTAGTAGCGTAGTACTTATAGGTAATCTACTTTAATATCATCTCAATGCTACAGATAAGAGTTCTAACGCGAATATCGTTCATTAGTGTATTGAATTTCTAATAATCATCGACTTATTGCTGTTGACTGTACCTGATGAGTTAACGAGTAGCTTTCCTGGAAGCGATAATGAAGGATAACGCACTCACACTTGTAAAGAAAGTTATATGTAGAAGTTACATTATTTGTTTGTTAGTTCCTAACCGAATATTTGTTGCAATTTCAGATCCTTCTTTGCACTATTGTTGCCTGCTCGGCGAGGCCAGGTACGTTAATTTATATAATTGTTGCTTGCAATTTGCAACTTATTATCGTATGTTATTATTATTATCGTTCCTTTGTTATATTTATGGTATTTTTCCAGAATGGAATGGCTACCAAGGTTGGAACCAAGGGTCAGGTCTAAACAACGCTAACCAAGCACAACAAGGCGTGAACAATGTTGCTAATCAGCCTGCATACCAAAACTTAAACAACGTTGCCAATCAAGGAGTGAACAACATTGGCTACAACAACCAAGCCTACAACAATGCTGCTAACCAGGCCTCATACCAGGACGTAAACAACATCGCTAACCAAGTGTATCAAGGTGTAAATAACGGCGCTAACCAAGCCCAACAAAAAGTGAATAACAATCAAGTCTCATACCAAAACGTTGCAAACCAGGCTTCATACCAAAACGTCAACAACGTTGCCAACCAGGAAGTCAACAATGTTGCTAATCAGGCCTCATACCAAAACGTCAACAACGTTGCTAACCAGGCCTCATACCAAAACGTCAACAACGTTGCTAACCAGGCCTCATACCAAAACGTAAACAACGTTGCTAACCAAGCCTCATACTTGAATAACCTGAACAATGCTGCCATCCAAGGCTCCCAAAGAGTGAATCAATGGCAAGGTATTCATAATGTTGAGCATATAAATGCATTAAATATTTTTTGAAACTTTCAATTCATTATTCTGATTAATTACTTATTTTTTTATACAGGTAAAAATTGGAACGTAAATCGCTACACAGGACAGCAAGGTAACTAAATAAGCTTTAAATTACTATTTACATAACTTCATATTTACAATTTAATATATTTTATACAAGAGAGACAACTATGTAGTTAACACGAGTTTTTTAGAAATTAATAAAATTGTGAATACGAACTTGGCGGCAAGTGTCAGTCATCTAATAACATAAAGCAAAAAGTATCATTCTTTGTATTTAATACTTAAAAAGATTTACTTGTATCCACAGCTGAGGAAACCGCTACGTCCTGGCAAAACTACGCAAGCGATGGTATGTCACGGAAACATAATCTAGCCAAAAGTTTAAAAAACATTTTAGCTGTAATTAAAATCGACTTTGGTGCTACGTTTCTAAAAAATTGTGTTTGGCGGTGAGTTTAAATGCTTTTTTTCGTTACAGTTACTAACTTTGCCAAGAACGTCATTGCTGAATCCAACCAAGCTCAACCTCAATCTCAACCTCAAGCTCAACCTCTAACTCAACCTCAACCTCAACCGCAACCTCAAGTTCAACCTCAAGTTCAACCTCAAGTCCAACCTCAAGTTCAACCTCAAGTTCAACCTCAAGTTCAACCTCAACCTCAAGCCAAGGAACAGTACGCAAACCAAGGTCTGTGAACAATGAACAAATTATTCAAGATATTTTTACCAAAACACATTTTTTTCGAATTGCTTGCTTTCATTTGTAACCAAATATTTTTATGATAAACCCTAACATTTTTTTTTAAATCGAGAAAACTAATCGTCTCTGCATTTATTTTCAGTAAGCCCTGTCGCTTACCAAAATTCGTACCCAGTCGGAAACCAAGCTGTGAACCAAGGCGCTTACCAAGTTCCAAACCAAGCCGCGAACCAAAATGCTTACCAAGTCGGTAACCAAAACGCTTACCAAGCCGTTAACCAGAACGCTTACCAAGTCGGCAACCAAAACGCTTACCAACCATTGAACCAAGTTGGAAACCAAGCCGTCAACGAGAACGCTTACCAAGTCGGTTACCAAAACGCCAACCAAGTCAGTAACCAAAACGCTTACCAACCATTGAACCAAGTTGGAAACCAAGCCGTGAATGAAAACGCTTACCAAGTCGGTAACCAAAACGCTTACCAAGTTCCAAACCAAAACGCTTACCAAGTTGGTAATCAAAACGCTTACCAAGTTCCAAACCAAAACGCTTTCCAACCCTGGAACCAAGCTGGAAACCAAGCCAGAAACCAAGTCGTGAACGAAAACGCTTACCAAGTCGGTAACCAAAACGCTTACCAACCCTGGAACCAAGCTGGAAACAAGGCCGTGAACGAGCCAAGCCAAGCCGTTAACCGAAACGCTCCCCAAGTTGGAAACCCCGCCGTGAACCAAGAAGCTGCTCAAAAAGAAAATCAAGCTGTGAACCAGGCTGACCAAGAATACCTTCAAAATTAAAACCAAAACCAAGGTACACATGCTTTCTGATTTAATATTGCTAATTTTATTCTATGAAGGTTACCGCTTCTTCGGTCAAAATTACTGTAGAGTAACTATTTAGTATTGTAAATTGTTATTTATGCTGATATTAAACCCTTTGACCCATTATTACATCCTATGTAAAATCGATGNGTATAGTATAGTATACTTCCCTCTCAAATTATTCAAGATATTTTAACCAAAACACATTTTTTTCGAATGCTTTCATTTGTAACCAAATATTTTTATGATACACCCTAATATTTTTTTTTTAAATCGAGAAAACTAATCGTCTCTGCATTTATTTTCAGTAAGCCCTGACGCTTACCAAAATTCGTACCCAGTCGGAAACCAAGCTGTGAACCAAGGCTCTTACCAAGTTCCAAACCAAGCCGCGAACCAAAATGCTTACCAAGTCGGTAACCAAAACGCTTACCAAGCCGTTAACCAGAACGCTTACCAAGTCGGCAACCAAAACGCTTACCAAGTCGGTTACCAAAACGCCAACCAAGTCAGTAACCAAAACGCTTACCAACCATTGAACCAAGTTGGAAACCAAGCCGTGAATGAAAACGCTTACCAAGTCGGTAACCAAAACGCTTACCAAGTTCCAAACCAAAACGCTTACCAAGTTGGTAATCAAAACGCTTACCAAGCTCCAAACCAAAACGCTTACCAACCCTGGAACCAAGCTGGAAACCAAGCCGGAAACCAAGCCAGAAACCAAGTCGTGAACGAAAACGCTTACCAAGTCGGTAACCAAAACGCTTACCAACCCTGGAACCAAGCTGGAAACAAGGCCGTGAACGAGCCAAGCCAAGCCGTTAACCAAAACGCTCCCCAAGTTGGAAACCCCGCCGTGAACCAAGAAGCTGCTCAGAATAAAAATCAAGCTGTGAACCAGGCTGACCAAGAATACCTTCAAAATTAAAACCAAAACCAAGGTACCTACACATGCTTTCTGACTTTATATTGCTACTTTCTATTAAGGTTACCGCTTCTTCGGTCAAAATTACTGTAGAGTAACTATTTAGTATTGTTATTTATGCTGATATTAAAGCCTTTGACCCATTATTACATCCTATGTAAAATCGATTAGCCAATACGATTTACTTACACTCTATATGGTGCCTATCTATTATTATTTAACCATTATGATTACATGAACTTAATAATGACTCTATACTCTATATTATTGATACTTGCTAAAAAAGATTAAAAATTAATGCTTTTAATATTTTCAGGCCCGCAGTCGTCCTACCAAGGCTACCCCCAATATAACCAATGTGAGTAGTAACCGTATACTGTAGCCGTATACTTTATCTCAGCTGTATTTGGTTGGTCGGCCGTTTGGTGTAGTGGTTTCGATACGGACTACTATGCCGAGAGGTCCCGGGTTCGATTCCCGGCCGGGCAGAAATTGAAATGATGAATTTTAATTTCTGTGATGGGTCTGGGTGTTACTATGTATAATATGTATGTATTTACAAAAAAAAAGTATTCAATTATGTTTATATCCGTTGTCTAGTACCCATAGTACAAGCTTTGCTTAGTTTGGAACTAGAAGCGTAGTGTAAAATGTCCAAGGATATTTATATTTATATATTTATCTATAGTAGAGGTTCAGTATTTTCTGAAGGTTAAATTTTATTGAATGTTATTATATTATAAACCACTTTGTGCTTTACTGGTCAAAGGCCAGTCATAGCCTTAGCCTCTTTTTAAAAATATAGTATTACCGCATAATAACTTTTCTTTTCTGAGAACCTCTGTTTTTGTCTTACATTTTTTTATCAAAACTAGATTCATCATTAACTAGTTCTTGTAACGAGCATAATCATTTGGTTTCATCCTACCCATTAGATCAGTTTCACACGACCTCCAGTTTCACTTATTTATCTCATCACGTAAATAATTCAATATTTTCTTTACAGATTCAAATGGCCAGCCTGCTCGCTATTAATAAATAATTAAATTAACTAATTAGCTATAAGTGTTCACTGTTCCTGTTGTAAGGAAATAAATTATTATATTTTATAACAACAAAAACTTTATTTTTACCTTCCTGAAATTATTCCATTTATAATTTTATACCAAAACTTAAAAATTGAGAGCTTAGTGAAAGAGGGTTTTTTAAAAGTCTGTTAAACTCCATACAATAACACCGGTTATGGGTTACGGTTAAATTAAGATAGTGCAACTCAGCCTAAATTGTTGTTCACAAATCCGTGGATTTTGTACCATAGCTTAAAATAATTAAATGTAATGTTGAATGTGAAAGTTTGTGAGGATACTCTTTTATGCAAAAACGGATTTTGATGACTCATTATTGTTCTGTACGTGTTTAAAAAATGTTTTTTGCTATTATCATTAAATTAAGAATATTAACTGAAATACGCGTGAACTCGCACGTGCAGCCTTTAATTAGGCAATTAAGAAATGTAACTTCTATTGTTAAGTTTGTAATTGGTTTGATTGGTATTGTCAGATGACACCAACACGCTGTTCTGCGTCCTATACATTAACGACATACGCAGTGCCTAAGTAGACACACGTATTATATTTTTTTTATTTTATATTGAGCTATGTTTTTTTTTATTACGGCATCACAACTTTAAGTATTCTTTAGGCTCTATAAAAGTTACAATTCCATTCGAGTTTGCTACATCAAACAATTAAATTAACTATGAATAAAATTTATACCTGTCTAGCTACTTATGGTAACTACGAGTATTGCCTTTGAGATCAATTCCCAGAGACATTTACGAAATGAGTTTGTTAAAAACACATCGACATGAAGTCCCAACAAAGTTGGATAGTTACATTTCATTACTTTACGTTATTTATTTTTTACATGAATCTATCTTCATTTAATTATACGTAATAACCATGTTCCTACATGAACCACTATTTGTCGAAGCAATTGCATTGTTTTTGTGCTAATTACTGTTCTTATTGTGTATTAATTAATGTCTCCTGGAAAATGCATGGGTAATGGATGGGTATAAGAAGTGTGCTGCGAAGTGCTAGCCACTAGTTCTTTATCAGCAAATCTCCAAGATGTCTCGGGTTGTGGTGAGTTTTTATCATTTCTCTTTTTATTTTTGAGTTACTTCAAACACAACATAAACTAAGGCGCACAGATCCATCGATCCATGTATGTCTCGTAAAATTTATTCGGCGTTACAAAAAACCGATTTTATGGAAAACTGTTACCAGAAATGGTTTTGATTTACCTTTGCTACGAGTTTAACTATTTATTTTTGATCTTACTTACGATAGGCTTCCAATAAACTTAGGTCAAACTTTTTACTAACTATTGTCACTATATTTTGTAACATATCAAACGCAAAATATTCGATGATTGTCTTGAAGTAGACTGACTACTTGGCAATCGTGATAGTTGATAGTTGAGGACCTACTCTGGAAATTAAATAAATTAATGTAACAATGAGATATCCAGAACCCACATCCAAGTCACCTACAGCCAAATTAAAGACACCCATAGAAAAACAATATTACCTACTTGTAGAACTATTCATTAGAATAAGAAAAATCAGTTTCTACTATTTTAATGAATAGGTATTATTGTCTTTTACTTACCAACAATGACATTTGCAATTGTCTTGCGAGCACCGATGAGGAAAACTATCCTTATTGAATGTCATATTACTCTTCATCTGTTACTTTGGATCATCCTTAATTTTTTACACATTATGTGGAATCTCTTGACCTGCTTATCACCTTATGAAAGTGATGATCAGGTTTACGGTGGAAGCGAACTTCACCCGGAATCCTCAACCACACTAACATAACTGTCAGAACACAACAATGCTATACATTGTTGTTATGGCAACAGACTTAGGTAAGATGGTTGTAGCTAGTCAGGCGGACATAAAACTACCCTCACTTTCCATTCCAATCCAATCCAATCGAACCCAGAACCTCTGGGACTGAAACAGGTGGTTACCACTAGGCCACAGAAATGGTTACCACTAGGTCACAAAAGTGTTTACCACTAGGCCACAGAGGTGTTTACCACTAGGTCATGAGGTGGTTAAACTGTTCATTGACTTACAATCTGTTTGTAGATCTTCGTCTGCTTACTGATGCTGGCGTCAGCGGTGGTGAGCCTGGACCTCCCCGGAGGCATCAAGCCGCCCAGTGAGCTGCCCAAAGTGCCAGACGCGCCCAAACTGCCCGACGTCCCTAAACTGCCCGACGCCAAAGGACTCCAAGACCTTGGAGGGAATTAACTAACTACTGAAAACTGAAAAATCTGAAGATGCAACCGACCAAAGCTTGATTAATATTATTTATGTAGTTGAAGCAAATAAATGGAGCTCCAAATTGTGTTTTTTTCTCATTACATTGAAGGTACCTTTAGCAGCGCCAGCTTAACTCAGACTTTTCAGTAAACGTTTGCAAGTTGAGAGTTGACTCGTCAAACATGTTTTAAACCACTGGACTGATTTCAATAATAAACACACAAATACTTCAATTATTTTATTAGAAACAAAATATTTAAAAAGTTAGTAAAATAACTGAAAGATGTCAAGATGTTTTCAAGATCAAATTAAAAGCTTCAGTCCTATTTTGCACATTAAAAGCTTCAGTTATAATTGACATCTACGTAACTTATGTAGGTACCTCTACATTATCTATTAACATAGAGTTACTTAATCAATTGTTTACGACCCGGATGAAATTAATATCAACTTCAGAAGGCCTTGCTTATAATTCTAACTATTATAAAATTGTGACATATGACCCTAAACATAAACTACAATATGGCTCACGTTTATCGCACTGGACGATAACAAGACCAAAACATGGAGGTAATCAATCACTTCTAGAATATCTATTCAGTGGTCCGAGCTACAAATTATCTTACGTAGTTACTTATGTTAATAGCTAATGGTAAGTAACTACTTAGGCGGGTGAGTATGCTCGTTCTCACCATCAATCCCTAATTTTAAGTGACCCCTATGAAAACAAAATTCCTGTTACGTGTTACCAAGTTACCATAGGGGTAACTTAAAAATTAGGGATTAGAGTCCTGAAATACAGGATTGTCAGTATCTTTCAGTTTTCTCTGGAGTATCTTAATAAGTATTCCTAACCCGTTTTGATGATAGTACTCTATAAGAGATACAGAGATACTTATCACAAATATTGTCTCCAGGTTGGATTCCAATAAAAAATGCTTTCATTTTGAATTAGGGCTAATCCCTAATTCAAAATGAAAGCATCTTAGGTATACTTCAGATAAAACTTCAATTTGTTTGAAGATTATTGACTCTATCTTATTGAGAGTAGTATAGAATGAAATTCTTATCCAAATTAAAATAAATAATAATCGGTAGGTTACTTTCAAAGCACTCGTACCAATCCTAGATCTTAAAACAATAAAATGAATTAAATGTATGAACAAAAAGCGTTTTTATCAGGAAATTATCATTAACTTCTTTGTTTATTGGATATTGAAGTGACAATGAAGTATTTACTCGTATTATGTATAAAACAAACAAATGAAAGTTACAGAAGTCCATCTTAGGCTAAGTAGCATCATTTTAATTTAATAGTGACTGTAATCTCAACCGGTGAATTTTGTATGGAGTTTGAAAGACTATTAACGTTTGTTATATTTAAAGTAAGATGGTGTAACCCAGATGTTCAACCAGTAAACACTTTGTCCATTTGCTTTTAGCTTGGTAAACATTATTATTAGATACTAGATGACGTAATAACTTGGTAAACAAGGCACTACACGTCATCGGTGCTCGCACTAGAAGTGTTATTGCTAGTCTTCGGGCCATCAGAGGTGGTTGAACCATCTTTGTAAGGTGCGACGGTGGCGAACAGATCCTTTTTCTGTTCTGTGGGTGCGCTATCACCCTGTGGCGTGGGATCTTCAGTAGCTGTTGAAATGGTGACCAGGAGTAACACGGCGAATGTGAGGAAAACCTGAAATTCGTAGATAGTGGAAAATTTTAAGTCAATAATCGAAATCTACCTATTTTCATGAATAACGAAATCTGTTGTAGCTAATCGCAATCTGCAAAAATCTTAAAAAAGAGAGAAGGAACCAAAAAAGAAAAATTAACTGTATGAAAAAGTAACTGAACTGTGAATTGATCGGTATCCACAGATTCTACGATTCTGTGATCCAGTTTTAAAGCAGACTCTCGACTGCAAGATTTTATTTCGATGAAATGTTTCGAAGATATTTTACAACATAAACTTTGAATAAATAATAATCTATAGAAGACACTATAATGTAGATTATTATTTATTCAAAGTTTCGTGTCGTAAAATATCAGGTACACTGTAAGCAAAAATCTTAATTCAGAACACATAGTTACAGAACAGAACGACATAACATGATTTAATTAAATTGTGCAAGCACTGTATAATATGATGTCACTGCATGAAAATTATTTTCCTGAATGGAAACTCAGTGAAAAACGATGTCTACAACTTCTTACGTTCTGTACTACTCGTAGTTACCTACTTAATTAAATAAACCGTAATTAGAACTTTACTTACCGAAAATCGTGCCATTTTAATCCAAGTTAACAGGACAGGGAATAAGAACGAATTTGCGCTAACCTTTAAAATTATAGCAGAAGAAGGATAGTAGTAGCTCAAGTAAACTATGATACACTTTATATACCTGGCGACAGGATACATGCGTGTGGCAAATAAGATAATAGGGTCATTCCACCGGCCAAGAAAATCACGTGTCCGGGGCCAAAAAGTACCCGAATATCATAAAATTTTAGTAACAAATATTTTTATCTAATAGTATAACTTTGGTTCTTGTTGTTAAACCACAGAAATAGTTAATAATAGTTAATTAAGTAATTTAAAAAAAATCGTAAGTCGTCAAAAATTGATTACCACGACGTGTCCGCGCTCCCGATTTCAGAACAAATTTGCTCGTATAAATTTATCCGTTATTATTACCGCTTTNTTGATTACTCGGTGACAAAAGTCGGGGTAATCAAGGTCGGGGTAGTCAAAAAATTAAGGTTTATCCTGAGCCCTGCCCAATCTGTAAGTTGAATCCCATATGTTTTAATACACAAAAATGCGGTTACATGGACCATTATTCCTGTACATTCTCAAGAACTTTCCATGTAAAGAAACCTAAAAAAACAGGATAGAGTAAATCAATCGTGCACTGAACCAAGGTCGGGGTAATCATATTCTTATCTCGATAACTCCGAAATCCTGCGACGAGTTGCATTACCGATCACCTCGGCACGCAGGCCACCACTAAAGGTTCACGGGGGAGGATAGAGCTCGTTTCTAAATTGCGTAGCTAGGGACGTAGGCGCACATTAGTGACGTGTCGGGGTAATCACGGTTAACGCCCGGACACAACTTCAAATAGTTATTTTACAAAACCTTTTAGTCATATAGTTATATCGTATTTAATTTATCAATGTTTATTTAATCAGTAATCGATTACATAAGCATTTAAAGCGGTAATAATAACGGATTAATTTATACGAGCAAATTTGTTCTGAAATCGGGAGCGCGGACACGTCGTGGTAATCAATTTTTGACGACTTACGATTTTTTTTAAATTACTTAATTAACTATTATTAACTATTTCTGTGGTTTAACAACAAGAACCAAAGTTATACTATTAGATAAAAATATTTGTTACTAAAATTTTATGATATTCGGGTACTTTTTGGCCCCGGACACGTGATTTTCTTGGCCGGTGGAATGACCCCTCTACATTATCTATTAAGATACAGTTACTTATTCAATTGTTTACGACCCGGATGAAATTAATATCAACTTCAGAAGGCCTTGCTTATAATTCTAACTATTATAAAATTGTGTCATATGACCCTAAACATAAACTACAATATGGGTCACGTTTATCGCACTGGAAGATAACAAGCCAAAACATGTAGGTAGGTAATCAATCAAACAGTGGTCCGAGCTACAAATTATTTATGTAGTTACTTATGTAAATAGCTAATGGTAAGTAACTACTTATGCGGGTGGTGGGACTTACACCCGTATTCACAAACGATACTTGCTTAAGTGAAGTAGGAAATCGAATGCACAGCATTGAATAGAGCTCTGTGATTGGTTCGTGTGTGACCCTGTGCCTGTGCGTCCACGCACACTATGAGACCTCATAGTAATGTTTGAGAATACGGGCGTTAGAGTCCTGAAATACAGGGTATTACAGGCCTTATTTTAGGCTCTCCACACATTTATGTCAGAGTCTCTTTTCAAGTATCTTATTAAGTATTCCTAATCCGTTTAGAATTTTAGATGATACTCGATGAGAGATGCTTATTACAAATAGGTATTGTTCTAGGTTGGATTCCAATAAAAATGCTTTCATTTTGTTTTAGGGATTAGGTATAGTTCAGTTCACCTCAGATAAAACTTCAATTTGTTTGAAGATGATTGACTCTATCTGGGGGCACGGCAGTGCCCCCACCAAGTCGAGCAAAAAAGCGGCACGGCCGTACCATCCTTTTCTCGAAACAATTCAGGCCATTTTCGACCGCCTGTAACTTCGTTGTGGATAAAACTAGAAGGCTGAATTTTCATTAGCTATGCAGGCATTGTAAAGACACGGTATATTTAAAATTTCATTCAATTTGAACCAGTAGTTTAAGAATTATAACGGGTCAAAGTTACTTAATTTTGTCACTCACTGACTGACTCACTGACTCACTGACTCACTCACTGACTCACCGATCATCAAAACTCTAAGGCACTTCTAGCAGACCTAGAAGCTTCAAATTTGGAATATAAGTAGTGTTTGGTGTATGAATCAAGGAAAAACTAAAATATTTGGGGGCACGGTAGTGCAACCGCCAAGTCGAGTAAAATTTTTCAATTTCGGTCCAGTTTTCTAGATACATAACTGCTGTCTACAAAATACAAAAAGAAATGAGATTTGGGGGCACGGTAGTGCAACCGCCAAGTCGAGTAAAATTTTTCAATTTCGGTCCAGTTTTCTAGATACATAACTGCTGTCTACAAAATACAAAAAGAAATGAGATCCCATCAAAAACAATACTTGTCAAAAAAACCAAGTCTCGCAACTCAGTTGTTCTACGGTAAAAAGTTGTGAGATCCATGTAATACCAAGTCCAGGCCAGGAAATCTTTAACGTTTTACATAAATATATTGACTTGGCCATCGCATGAAAACACGTGTAAATTAAATTATTTAGTGCGATGGCCAAGTCAAATATTTATGTAAAACGTTAAAGATTTCCTGGCCTGGACTTGGTATTACATGGATCTCACAACTTTTTACCGTAGAACAACTGAGTTGCGAGACTTGGTTTTTTTGACAAGTATTGTTTTTGATGGGATCTTTTTGACAGTAGTATAGAATGAAATTCTTATCCAGATTAAAATAAATAATACTTTCAATGCACTCGTATGCTAAATCATAAAATAATAAAGTTAATTAAACATCAAAAAGGGTTTCTAATCAATTAAATATCAGCAACTTCTTTATTTGGTGGAGATTAAAGTGACAAGGAAGTATTTATTTGTTCTCACAATTTATCTATAAAACAAACAAATGAAAGTTACAGACGTCCATCTTAGGCTGAGTTGCATCATTTTACTTTAATAGTGACTGTAATCTCAACCGGTGAATTTTGTATGGAGTTTGAAAGACTATTAACGTTTGTTATATTTAAAGTAAGATGGTGTAAGGCCTCAGCCTCGAACTTAGCGGGCAGCGGGGCGGCGGCGGCGGCGGCGCGGGAGCGGGGCGGGCAACGCAGACCCGTTCTCGAAACCAGCGGGCAGCTCGCGCGGCGCTTTAGCGGCGAAGTGTTGTGTTCGGGGATGTGTTGTCGAGATATTTGTTTTTATTCGCGAACGAAATGTCTGAACAACGGCGACAATTTTATTTCGATTCAAATTTATTCCTTACGCTCGATTTATTGTGGGCAAAAGAAGGAGTGCGCTGCCCGCTCGTTGCCCGCTCCCTCGCCGCTACCCGCTCGTTGCCCGCTCCGGCGCCGCCGCTGCCGCGCCGCTGTTTTCGAGAACCGGTCTATTTGATTTTACGCATAAGATCCTGCCGCTCCCGCCCGCCGCCGCTCCCGCCCCGCCGCCGCTCCCGCGCCGCTGCCCGCTAAGTTCGAGGCTGAGGCCTAACCCAGCCAGCCTTAGAATGTTCAACCAGTAAACACTTTGTCCATTTACTTTTAGCTTGGTAAACATTATTATTAGGTACTAGATGACGTAATAACTTGGTAAACAAGGCACTACACGTCATCGGTGCTCGCACTAGAAGTGTTATTGCTAGTCTTCGGGCCATCAGAGGTGGTTGAACCATCTTTGGAAGGTGCGACGGTGGCGAACAAATCTTTTTTCTGTTCTGTAGGTGCGCTATCACCCTGTGGCTTGGAATCTTCAGCAGCTGTTGAAATGGTGACCAGGAGTAACACGGCGAATGTGAGGAAAACCTGAAATTCGTGGATAGTGGAAAATTTTAAGTAAATGATCGAGTTTCATGACTAACGATATTTGTCGTAGCTAACGCAAATCATGAAAAAGATCTATTGAATAAAACTATGGCAAATGCCATAAGTTCATCTCCTTAAGTAGAAAATAAGCACGCATAAGCTTTAATTTCATACCTAAGTAGAAAATGAACACGCTCAAGATAAAAACCTCAAAACAGGACTAGCATACCCCTTTTTGAAATATTTGATTGTCACTGTATGAAAAAGATTTCCCTGAATGAAAACTCAGTGAAAAACGATGTCTACAACTTCAGACGTTCTAAACTACCTAAGTAATTAGATCTTTACTTACCACAAATCGTGCCATTTTAATCCTTGGGATAACAGGACAGGGTTTGAGAATGAAATTGCGCTAACCTTTAAAATTATAGTAGAAGAAGGACAACAGATAGTAGCTTAAGTAACCTGTGATACACTTTATATACCTGGCGACAGGATACATGCGTGTGGCAAATGAGATAATAACACACTACTAACAGGAATCCAATTAGGCTGACGATTGCGCACGATTGCCCACGCGCATCCGTCGCGCATGTATTGTGGTGCTCTCCCACATTAGTTACAATTACAAGAAACGCATAATGATGATTAAACAATTAATCATTATAATCATTACTAATTCTTCGATTCGTGTTAAGTAGTGCCCTCTGAAGCATGGAATATTGGAAAATCACTTTGTGTTTCTTAATATTTATTGAAGAACGATTCAAGCCTAAAAAAGTAGGAATACCTACCTACACAAAACTGATTTTCAATTTTGTGCAATACCTGGAAATTGAACCCAGGATAGGAATGGATAGTTAATTATGATACAAATGAGTTTTTACGTTAATTTAGGTGTGCTAATTTAAACTGTTCCAGCCTCAGATTCTATCATAGAAGGGAATGATCTGAAGTTCCAGCTTTTTATGAATAAGGTTTGATAAGTTATACTAACTCTCCATTATTGCTTATATTTTACTCATTTACCTACGAAATAAAAACAATGAAAGTTATTGTGATTATACATTTATTTAAAAATCATTTTTAGTTCAGTCGATCAACACATCTCGATAATACAATTGTTCGATAGTCCCAAATTAGTAGCCGTGTTCCTGGTAGCCTCCATGGTGTTGTCCGTGACCTCCCTGGCCGAAGCCCTGTTGTCCGTGACCGCCCTGACCAAAGCCCTGTTGTCCGTGACCACCCTGACCGAAACCTTGTTGTCCGTGACCACCCTGGCCGTATCCTTGCTCAGATTGGTGACCGAAACCACCCTGACCGAATCCTTGTTGCCCGTGACCACCCTGACCGAATCCTCCCTGTCCGTGGCCACCTTGTGATCCAGGGCCACCGAAGCCGCCCTGAGGACCACCGAAGCCGCCCTGAGGACCACCGAATCCACTTTGTCCGCTGTGTCCTCCCTGACCGAATCCACCTTGTCCGCTGTGTCCTCCTTGACCGAATCCACCCTGTCCTTGTCCGAATCCACCCTGGCCTCCCTGGTTGTAGCCGCCGTTACCGGGGCCACCGCCGTAGTGAGGCATGCCTGGTAAAAAAAAAATGAAGTTTAAAATACTAAGGTTTTATAACCTTCACTACTTGTTTCGTTTTTAACTGTACGATTTCGTTTTCAGACTTTTTGTGGTATTAACAAGGTTTGATGTAGGTACCTATTATTTAAAAAATCTAAATCGATATTATCTTGCTACTTATAAACAAAACTGGATTCTTTGTAAAGAGTTTTATTATAGTAAAGTAAATAATGTGTAAATTGTAGGTAAAAGATCAAGGTTAGATAAGTATTAGGATAAAAAGTTAAAAACTTACCGTAGCAGGCGACAGCCAACGTCAACAGTACACAAGCAATCTGAAAAATTAAAAACTGTTAAATAGTGTTCACTTAAATATTGGCTTAATATAAATAATAAGGTTTATAAATATTTCTCTCCGTGAAACAAAAGAGCAAAGAGAAAGAAGTTTCTTGGTCAAAATCTCTTTACAAATGAAATAGGTACCAACTGAATGTAAGACAGACATATTATTATTTTATTATTAAACAGCGATAACCTCTGGTAGTAAATAAACGTCGATGACATAATTTATTGTTGTGGACTAAATAAATAATTACTAAATAATTTTCCACGGAGTCTTATCCACTTAGGCTTGCCTTCGGATTTGCTCACAAGGATTTCGTTCGACCCTCAAAAACTGTGAGGATTACCAGGGAAATATGGATGGATGGAGTTCTTCCTGAAACTATTTTTAGGATACTGACACAATCCTTACTATCTTTTTTACCAAATTGATAAATGTAGCTTAAATTAAATAAATAAACAATTTAAGATTAGGTACTCTCTGCTCTACAAATAAATAAATAAATGGAAGTGCGATAAAACTTTACATTTCTTAAACTTAGGTATCCCTTTTATAAATAAAGAGTACAACAATTGCAAAACTAAGTACTGTAAGTAAGTAGGCCAATTAAGTTTAATTTAATTAAGTCTTAAAGTCTTAATTAATTAAAGCTTTAACCTAAGCAGTGTTGCATCATCTTACTTTAACTTTAACAAATGTCAAAAACTGTCAACCTCATAAAAAGCAACGGTTATTATTATAGTTACGGTTAAAGTAAGTTGGTGCAAATCAGCACTAAAGTTAATTTTACTGAATCAATAAGGTATATTAGGAATGGGAACTCACCTTAAATGCCATGTCTAGTTCTGGAGTAAATAATACTTTTACACACACTGTCTGTTTGTTTTTGTAACAAGATAATGCTACAAACCTTTATATACGATTTGTTATCTCCAGAATTCGAACGCTTGACCCCACCGGCTTTTGTTTATAAATATGAAACAGTTGTATTGGTGTCTCTACTAAAATATAGTTACCAACTTTTGTCCGTAAGTTTATCACAAAATTATATAACAATGTTTCATTAACGTAACTTTTATCTTAATTAATAATTAACTATATAAATGTGATGAAATCCATTTTAATCTTACAGCAAAAGTTAAGTTGGCTGAAGAAAAAGCTTAACCCAAACGAAGTCCCGAGCGTTCGCTTTAGTTTTTTAATTTAAACTTTAATAAACAAAGTATTTTGTACCTACATTGTTGTCTCTTAACTTTGCTTTTTTCTATGAGATATTCTATGAGAAAATCAGACAGGTAGGGCACAGGGTGGGAGTGTTCCCATTGGTGTTAATAATTTCCTATGGTTTGATTGATATTTTTTAAACAATCATTACCGAATTCATGAAAAATACCCAAGCAACATACAAAGCCGCGTTACTATATTATATGAGTTATCATGAATTATGTATTTATCGTGTTGACGCGATGCAAATGATCCGTGGAGTTGATAATTATCTCGAGTGCGATGATCACGCGTCAACGTTCTGTTTCGGCGTTAGATTTATGAGTAATGGGGTTTTTTAGATGCTATTGATAAACGACACTGACAATGGATTAATGTTTTGGAAACTGAAAACCCGATTTTGTTAAAATTTTCAGATTTGACCGATTCTGAAAATTTTCTTCTAGACTGTTCCAGGTAGTCCAGTATGGACTGACTGATCACACCTCAAATATACTCGTACATATGAAAGTTACATTACGTTTCAATAATACTTCCAATTAGTTTAATTTAATTCAACAAAATAGGTACCTACTTCGGCACTTGATCATAGTTATGACTTATGATCATGTTTTATCATTGTAATAAAACATTATAATTAGATGTTGTATTACATTTCAAATACTCGTAATCAATTTAATTTGTAATACAACTAACTGTAAGTAAGTACCTATTCTATCGAAGCTTTTGTTTGTTATTTTTCCTCATTAAATATAATTAGAAATAAAAAACAGTTCAGTGATATGCTACGTTTTATTATAACAAGACATAGACTATCGTAATTTTGGAAAATAATATTTACATCACCTGACCAAATCTACTGAATGCCGCTAACCATTTCTGTGTAAAGAACGAAATGGATGTAGAATTTTGGTTGTATTGACTATGGAGAGTTCACTGGAGTCGGTATAAATAATTTGTCGTTTAGTGTTTGCCGATGCCGATGCCGTAGCCGTAGCCGTGTCCGTAGCCGACTCCGGCGCCGTAACCCAGGCCGACGCCGGCGATGCCGCCGAGGCCGCCGACGGTGACCAGGCCGGGGCCGCCGACCGCGACTAGGCCGGGGCCGCCGCCGAGCAGCAGGCCGCCGGCGTCGTGCGCGGTCCTGGCGACGGAGTCAGCCACAGCCTGAGCCTGGGCGGCGCTGGATGCGACAGCAGCGGCCTGCGCTCTCGCGGCGTTGGCGATGCGGGAGGCCTCAACAGCGCGGGTGTTGGCGATGGCGACGGCCTGCACTCGGGCGGCGTGCGCCAGGCGCTCGGCCTCCACGGCGCGGGCGACCTCGGCGGCGCTGGCGGCGGCGGCGCGTCTCGCGGCTTCGATGGCCCTCGCGTTCTCCCAGGCCGCGGCCTGAGCTCTCTGGATGTTGGCGACGCGGGCGGCGTCGAGAGCCTGGGCGTTGGTGATGGCGTTAGCCTGTCCGGCCCTCGCGGCGGCCTCGGTCACACGGGCACCCTGGATGGCGGCGGCGGCGGAGTTGGCGATCTGAGCGGCTTGGACGGCCTGGGCGTTCTGGATGGCACTAAGCTGGGCGGCACCGACGGAGCCGGCGTTGTTGAGGGCGGCTCCGCTTCCGATGGCGGGGCCGGCGACGAGAGCGGGACCGGCGACGAGACCGGGACCGGCGACGAGACCAGGACCGGCAATGACGGCGGGGCCGGCGGCGATGATACCAGGACCGCCAGCGATGAGGCCGGCACCGCCAGCGATGGCTGCCCCAGCGAGGCCAATTCCGTGGCCGGCGCCTAGAGCGGTGCCATAGTATCCAGATTGTTCTGGTTGAGAGTCTGCGGCCTTTTCCTTTGCAACTCCTGTTGCGACAAAAAAAATGTTATTATTCTCTTAGTCAATTAACTTGTTAAATATATTTTTATAACTGTATATATTTTCAATAATTACCTTCTCCAACTACCTCATACGCTACTGCGATGACAAATAAGATCTGAAATAGTAAATATCATAAGTTGACATTTTTATTTGTAAAACTTTTAAATCACACCATTGCACTTATGTTGTCCCATCACATCTTACCGTAAGTCGAGACATAGCTAAATTTATGTTTTAATGCTCGCTGCAATACGACACTAAATCACGCAGTGCGTTGCAATTATGTTCCATTACACAAAAATGCTTGCACTTTTATACCCCCACGAAAATTATTAACATCACATTAACAATGCTAAACAGCCGGCCGATGCCGCCCTATTTGAATATCATTAGGTTGTCCAGTAAAAACTAATCGTCGGCAAGCGCGGGTTGCAATCGAACAAACGCTTGCAAGAGATATCAGACCATGTCGGATGCGCGCACATCCCTTGCGGCTGCGGTCGCGAGAAATCAGCGCTCGTTGTCCATTGCAGCCCGGACCAGTGGAAGCTGATTCAAGAACGGGCGAAGTTTCCGTAAGGCCCTTATTACGTATGCTCATATCCGCCTGTAATTGAAGGTTCAATTGTGATGACAGGAAGCGCTCCAGCGAGCGGTACAAATCGATTCTTTAATCGGTAATCTGCATAATAGGTTCCTTTGCGAACGCAACCGATTTGCATGTTACAAGAGAGCTGTCAGACGGTAACTCGTATTGCTGGCGCTTAATAAATCGCGTCCACGCTCGGTGCGTCGGCCTACTTGACCGCTTCTTTGCCCAAAAACTGCATGTCAAACGACTCCACGTTACGTACCGTCGGGAACAAAAAATTATAGAGCGAAAACTCGACTTAGTTGCACATTGCGTGTCATTGGTATTCACCTATTGGGTAATCGATTTTACAAATTGCTATCAATTTGTGTTGATTAATGCCAACGCAAGTAATGCCACAATCAAGAACCATCGAAAAGTGTCTTCATTATGGGCTACTAAGTGTTTGTGTAAATCGTGCTCATTACCGCCCACGTTCATATAAACCTTGTTTATCGTGCAAAGGGTGCACATGCGCCTGCACATACTTACTTTTAACACCTTTTAACTCTATTCAGCACCACTTAAGATTTACAGTACTGTATGTATTAGTCATCATTAAGCAGTAGTTTAACTTCCAGAAATATTTTTCAAAAGTCAAAGTGTCAACTTGTGAAATTTCTAAATTTGAATAATGATGATTTAAATCTAATCATCAATCAATCATTTATTTTCATCATCGATATTATTGCAAGCGAAAATGTGTTGGATGTTGCATAAATTAGTGATACTCTTTCAAAATGATTTTAGTATCTTGTTCTTACGTATCTTTTTACGTCGACGAAAATGACTATCTTCATCTTAAATCAGTGTTAGGCAAACCCATGGGAAAATCCACCGAAAATATCCAAGAAAGTGATATGTTTTTGTTTCTTTACTCTTATAAAACTAACAGTGTCACCTGGTTTTGCTCTCACAACTTCCACTTCAAATAAAACTGAGGTATTTTTTGTATGATATTTTATTATCATAATGACATTACATTCCAAGCCAATAGAAATTAGCAATCCTGTCTATACATTGAAACAGAAACAAAATGAGATGTTCATTAAAACTCATGTCCAAGGTTGTTGAAGTCTATTGGCGTGTAATAAGTTAATAAATATTACATTTAAATTACGCTTGTTTTAGTACATTACATTATTTTGGTTCTGAATGACTAGAGTGGCCTAACACCAACTTTAAAAGAACCTAACGCTTTTGAATCTCAGTTATAAACTACTTCCATGGTGGGCCCTATAACCGCTACAGAGGGAGGGCAAGGGACTACTTTAGGACGTGGCGGCACCACGTATTTAGGGACTTCCACATATTTCGGGACCTCGACGTATTTAGGGACCTCCACGACTGTGGGGACCTCAACTACTTTCTCGACTTCCACGACTTTCGGGACCTCCACGACAGTTGGGACTTCGACGATTGTGGGGACCTCGACAACTTTAGGGGGCTGGACGACGGTCTTCGTGGGCAGCAGTGACAGCAGAAGCTGGCCGACAGCGGCGCTTTTGTTCACAGCAGCAGCGTGGACGGCGCCGAGGAGACCTAGCACTCTACCTTTGATTGCTGAGAGACTGGGCGGGCTTACGACTACCGTGCTTTCTGGAACCTGAATAAAAATAAAATTGGTTTTAATTATAAAAATCGACACGATAAAGTATTTAAAGACGCCCGTATTCACAAACGATGTTTGCTTAAGTGACGCAGCAAATCGAACGCACAGCGTTGGATAGAGCTCTGTGATTGGTTCGTGTATCACCCTGTGCGTTCACGCGCACTGTGAGACCTCATAGTAATGTTTGTGAATACAGACGAAGAATGAAGAGTCATTTACATGACTCATCTTGCATAACATGCCAGTAAAATACCATAATGCTCAAGATCGTATTTTAATTATAATTAACTTTCTATGCCAATGTATTTGGTAGCAATTTTGGTAATTAGTATTTTAAGTTCTTGATAAAAACCATATATAATATCAGAAGCTTTTAGAAAACAGCCAAATTGCCTATTTGATGTACCTTAACAGGAGTGGCAGCGACTACAGCGGCGCCCACACCAGCCTTGGCAGCCAGCACCTTCGAAGCGACGGCCTTGGCACCCAGCGCTACGGCTCCTGAAGGAAGACATCAATTTGTTGATGATATTCAACTTTTCTTCCACGTAAATCTAATAGGTACTAATCATAAATCAAGAGACGAATAAAGACTTAAGTGTACATAAGGTAATAAAAATGTTGTGTTAGAGTTAAGAGATTGAAGAATGTGGTTTTCGTAAGCGGTCTATCCTACGTAAAAGGACTACTTTTGCGGTGCAATTATAGCGCGTGCTGAGCTTGGTATAAAGTTTTAAGAGTCTTCTTAATTTCATTCTTCATTTTTGTCGGCTTCCATCTCACAACAACAGTTACCAACTGGCCCTTGGCATTTGGGGGCAGATACGAGTATTGCCTTTGCCTACCTTTAACGGCGAGTCCCTTAGCAGCCAGTGCTCCAGCGCCCAACAGGCCGACGCCCTTCACCGCCGCCGCCTTAGCGAGCAACGCTGAGCCATGGGCGGGCGGGACGAGGCACGACAAGCATGCTAGCTGGAACAGTAAAAACGACGTTAGTAAAAAGCTAAGTATTTATAATTTGATCAGCTAAAGAAAATAAGCAAAAATAATAGGTATCACTGAAATCTGAATTAATTTAGCGTAGTTACCAACTACTTATAATTTTATAAAAATTCCATATTTTAACCAACATACTATGAGTGTTAAAACTGATGTTAACGTATAGGCAAACACTCTTACTGCAATCACATTATAGGTGAACGTAGGTGGGCGCTTAACCTCTAGTGTAGACATTATTTTACTGTAGACAAGTGCTATAAAGGTAACAGTAGGCGTTATGAAGTTAGTTTGAAAGGATGATACATATTCGTATTGATAATTACCGTTGTCGTTAGAGAGTTGGATTCTCTCAACTCAAAGATTCAGGGTTCGATATCCAGGTGGAACAAATATAGTTTAATAATAATAATATTATACACTTAATAGTACCTATAATAAATCGTAAAATCCTGACCTCACTCATTCCTAAACCAGTTTTTAAGTAAGTATCTAGGTGTAAGTATAAAATGAATGCCTTAAAAAGCCCATAGGTTTTAACTTACCGACAATATCACCAACTTGAGCTCCATTTTGCACTGAGTGCCCTTCAAGGTGAAGGGCGCTCTTTTATAAAAGTACTGTTGCAACAGTAACTTGTCTTTACCAAATTGCTACAAAATATCTGCTTAAAATACCAAATCAAACTATTATTTTGAACTCTATCGTAAATCAATTACGCGTCAAAAGAAATTGACAGCACAATAATTACAAGTGCTACGATCGTATTATACAGGTTTATTAATGAAACTGCGTAATTACCGAAACCTGCCGATATACTCGTAATTACAAACAGTCCCATCGTGTGTCATAATTTTGTAACAGTTAGGTACCTACATAATTGAAGCAATTTACGCACAAAACAAAAAATAAACAAATTATGAATGAATGGGACTCTTTCATTACTTTAAACATTAATAACGGTGAGATGATATTTTTTTAATGTTTGCGACAATTAAGAAGAAAAATATACCTACTGAGATAAACGATAGTTATCTGACTTTTAAGAATACCAAGAACTGTTTAATGGTTATCAATATTTTTTCCTGGTCCCTAATATTGACAATTATTGTGACTGAGTTTTTTGCGCTGCTTCTTAGTACTGGCCCGTTTATTGTCCTGAAGCAGTGGTCGGGTAGATAGTACTGGGACGTGTAAAAGCCTTCCTGAAAAAACAAAATAAGCTTTATGAGTACACATGCTACATTGTTACATGCTGGATTTGATTGTTTCTTTGTGTATTCAGGAAGGAAATGTATCTAGGTACTACGGCTCCCTCTTCTATTTCGACAATATCGAGGTGTGCACCTTTAGACATTGCATACTAGCCTAAAATCATAGTAAATTTTCAACGAAAACCAAGTATAAGTACGAGTATATTCTAGTGCCGTTCAAGATGAAAGTATGACCAATGACTGTATGACCGTGTTAGTGTAACTGAGTGTGCTCGCAATACCCCGCTAATCAAATGTTGACACTCTATGACAAGGAATATGTAGAGTTGTTTTGTAGATGTTTTTTTTATTAAATAAAGACATGGAAGAACCTAAGATATAAAATTTCGATTGTTCATGTAAGACTAGATATTGAGCCAAATTAAATTAGAGAAGTTTAGTCATTCTAACTCTACATTTTAAGCACATAGATTGTCTGTGTCACTAACTCTACCTGATACTTATTTATCTATCTTACTACGAGAATAGCACTCGTAATAATAATTCAAATCTATGATTACCAGCCCAACCAAAAATATTTTGATACAGCGTGTTTTTTTGACAATAAATAACAAGCATTAAGATCTTAGTGGATCAAAAACACGTCCTATTATTTATACAAATCGATGCCAGCAATTATGCCCGATATAAAAATCTACTAACAATTATTATTTTTTATTTTGAATAGATCACGTCATCACGTTGCTTTTTGTTTTTTCTACAGAATTATTTAAAATTTTGAGATAAAACGTATAAAGCTACTCCAAGGATATTTTGTTCAAGAGACTTATTTTCTAGTAGGTCATTTCTCACGAACTATCACTATAAATACGAAAATCAAGTTCAAAAATGGTTTACTTGCCCATAGAAAATTGCAACTTGTGTGCAGATTTGGCCTCAGTAGGCTCTACATTAGAGACTGAGCGAGTTTGTGAACATGAACAACGTCCGTCTCTACATTTTGCGGGTGAGTTAACCATTTGAATAAGTAAACGTGACCGGTATCAGTACGCAAAGCACAAACAAATATCGTTCTTGTTATGTTTTTATGAAAAACATGTCGCTATAGCTGTATTAAAAAATATGATCACGAGTTACGACAGCTATTCGTGCTCAGGGTGGTACGAACGAAAGCTTAAAAAGCTATTACAAATTGCATAGGTATAACCTACAATTCTGTTAAGAATAAAATTAAAACAAGGTTTATATTTCTTAACAGAATGTTTTTTCATTTTTAAAAACATCTAAACCAATTGAGAAAATGACTGTATTTAAATACGAATCAATGGCTTTTTAAGTCAAATATTAAGAAAAAGGATAGTAACTGTATTATGTATGCTAGACTAATATTTTATACTTATTTTGTAGCTCGTCCTCGCATGCATAATACTGAACGCGATACTTGTCGCTGAGGCCAAGAAAAAACATCACAATGTTCCTGCTACCACAGCTGTCCACCAGGCGTCAAAACACCAAGATATTTCCAAAATTAAGAACATTCACAAACCCAAACATCCAAAGAAGTCAAAACGAAGTACTTATAGAAGGAGCTGGTCTTCTAAGGAGTACAGCTACATGCCTCCATACTTGGTGTTCAACAGAAAAGTAGGCGCTTACTACCCATACTACGTGAATCCCGAAAATAACAACCGACGAAGCATGGTTGCTAGACAAGGCTGAAAAACTATGAAAATTCTGTATTCATTATGCAAAGGCTGAACTTATTGGTAATTTTAGATAATTTATTAAGTTTTATTAGTTCTGTTTATATTCTAACTTGATTAAAGGGACCTAACAGTTGTACTTCATCATCATCATCACCATCTCAGCCATAGGACGTCCACTGCTGAACATAGGCCTCCCCCAATGCTTTCCATGTTGCGCGGTTGGTAGCGGCCTGCGTCCAGCGCCTTCCTGTACTTAATTAACTACTTTTAAATAAGTAGAGTTAGGTCACTTTAAGAAACAATAACATTTTAAGTCTTACTTTACTATATAACTTATATGTCTAAATGTATGTTTGTAAATAAAATGTTGGATTCAAAGTGTTATTTTTATTGCATCTTCTTCCGCCATGTTACGAATAAATGAATATAAATTGAAATAAATATTTCCTCAATCAATTTTTTTCTTACATAGTGTTTTGTACTGTACTTATTATAATTGTCAATATATCAATCCCACGCGGACTTGGATAATTCACAAGTACTTGTAGAAGTCATTAACGGAAAATTATTTATTGTAATTAGGTAGATATATGACGTAAGTATGAATACTATACCTATCGAAAACTGTTTTACGACAGAGGTTGTGCGTAATCTACAGCTGCCAAACCGCCTACTATTACTCATCAAATATGTTTACTTAAATTAATGACGTTATTACAGAAATGGCTTTCAAGAAAACTTCCAATATCCAGATTATGGGTAAGTCCCATTGGCAACATGGTGGCGCCACAAAACTAGTCTAGGTGACATCAACTTACGAGGTGTCGATGCCTGGCTCTTTACGCACTGTATTCGGTATGGAAAAGAGTTCCGTATATTATAGTTAGTACATAGTAGTTTACTACTGATTTATGCTGAAGTTTAAGCAAAATAAGTACATATTATGCGAGGCTTATTCTCGGTGTTTCTTTACATGATCGAATCAGAAATGAGGAGATCTGTAAACGAACTAAAGTTGCTGACATAGCCCGACGGATTAGCAAGCTGAAGAGGCAATGGGCAGTGCAAATAGTACGCAGAACTGATAGCCGATTGGGCAGCAAGGTTCTGGAGTGGAGGCCACGTATCAGAAAACGCAGCGTGGGGCGTCCACCCACAAGGTGGACCGAGGCGCTGGTTGCAGGCCGCTACCAACTAAGTACGCGATATGGAAATCATTGTTCAGCACAGCAGTGGACGTCCTGTGACTGAAAATAATGATGATGACGATGATTATGCGAGGACTACCATTTGAGAGTTTACTCACCTATTCTTTCTAATGATTCAGTAGTAGGATGTTAGTTGGTAAGTAAGTACATTAGGAGGTATAATGGTCCTTTCATTGGCTCCAGCAAGCCTTTCAAGGGTCTTGTTGTAGGTACCGCTAGACAACCAATGAAGTGATCCTGTAAGAACTAATAAGCTTTTTTTCTGAAAGAAATGCTGATTTTCCAAGCAATTTGGACCGTTTTCTTGTGATAGCGTACGTAATTAATGCACTAGTCACACTTAACTGTTTTTTATGTGTGTGTGTTGTGCTATGTGTAATCGTCCAAAGATTTATTTTATTTATTTATTTTATCAGATAGCTAAAATGATATTTATAGCAAGGTACAATTAATACAACTACTATTAGATAGATATTAAAAAGGAATTAATATTAAAAGAAACAGTAACGGTATAAAATTTTTGAAGCATATAAAAATATCGAAGGAACCTTAAATCAGGTTTGGATGGACGTTAATTTTTATTATTGTTATTTGCATAACAACAAAACCAGTTTAGCATTTTGTTTTGTTTACAAAAATTTATTGGTAGGTATAGGTTCAGGAACATCCATGCATAGTTACAGTACAAATTAAAATCATATAATTTACAAAACTTCTGAAATTTTCATAGTATTTCAGAAGAATAGTAATTTTCAGGTAGAAAACACTTCATCTACTACCAAAACCAATTTTGATGAAAAATTCCTACTGCTAGAAGCTAACAAGAGATAGGGTAAAATAGAAATGGCACGTTTTGGGGGAAGCCTATGTTCGTGGACTGGTTATAGGGTAATGTCATAATCATCAGCATTTCAGCCACAGGACGTCCACTGTTGGACATAGGCCCCAATGATTTCCACATCACCCGGTTGGTAGCGACCTGCATCCAGCGCCTTCCTGCTACCTTTATGAGGTCGTGGGTCCACCTTAGGGGTGGACGTCCCATGTTGTATTTTCCGGTTCGTGACCTCCACTCCAAACCTAGGGTGATGTGATGATGATGATGCAAGTCTGCAATAGGTAGGTACTATCAATTATTGTACCAATATGAGTAACATAAGTACCTATATTTTATATTTTCTAAGGCTACGGTTCTATTCCTATCATTAAACACAAAGATTCTTATCGATAATCATTTATGAGTAATAAGAATCAACGCTGACAACCATATTTACAACAAAGTTGAAGAGTATGTTTGTTTCTTTGAACGCGCACGCAGGAAGGCTACTTAGATAGGTATCACGCTCCGATCAATAGGAGCAGAGCATCAATGAAAAATGTTGCAAAAACGGAAAAAGTTACTTAAAAACAGGAGTATGAAGTCACGGGTAGATACGGCTAGTTTGAAATAAGGCTGTAAAGCAGTAAAATACTTCAAGACATTGTTATGACTTATTTAAGTTGCAAGTAACTAAATTGTTATTTTATTAGTACTTAGTTTTTTAACACAATCTATGACATAAGTGCTATGAAATAGCAACACTGTTGCCCCGATCAATCGCTTGATCTTTTTAACCGACTTCAACAAAAGGAGGAGGTTCTCAATTCATTTGGTATATTTTTTTTTTCAATGTAGGTACTTATTTAGTCTATCAAGTATCGGATAGATCCGTAACATTCTTGATCAATATCTGGCCATTTCAAAAACCTGAGGATTTTCCTCAATTGACCGCTACTAGCCCCACAAGTTCTCAACGAGATGAGATGTCAATTGAGGTCAGATTGGGAACGCACGTACTGCTCTACCACCTATATAAGACGAGTTCATCAAAATTTACCCACAGTTCTTGTGTGGTTTTCAAAAGACAACAATAACATTAAAATGGCCAAGATTTTGGTAAGGATTTGTATTAATTGTTATTCCAATTAACTAACATTTAGTTAAATACCTACCTCCTTCTTTTCCACCGCAAATTTTTAAAGATATTTCTGATTGGTTTCTTGTGTTGTTAATAAAAACTACTTAGCTTTTCTTCTAATCACAGGCATTTGTTCCCATTGTCCATCCCTTTTTATGTGGCTCTATACATAGGTTCACCAACATGGGGAAATTTACAACCAAGCTTAATTCATTAGAACATCCATCACTAAGGAGGATGATCCCTTTGCATAGGTCATTAAGCCTTTGTTTTGTCACCTGTCATCCTCTTTGCACTGGAGGGAAGTGGAACCCTAACTTCGAACTCCTCATAGAAAATATTTTCTTCTGATTAATCTCGTTGCGAGTCCAATGATAGTTTAATTTTGCCCCGGGACAAACTTGGCCTTGACTGATTGGATTTTTATTGGCGGTCAAGCTGTAGATCCTAGGCTGGCTGCACTGGAGTTGCAGCGGTGGGAACGAGAGGAGAGAATAGTCCCGTATGCGTATATCTAAAGTCATATTTTTTTCATTTTTTTCCAGATTGTCGCATTGGCGCTAATGGCTGTGGCGTTAGCCGCACCAGGTTGGTACAGTTTCCCTCTTAAAAGTCCTTCTCTCATTCGCCCTGTTTAATATCTATTATGCTATACGTGGTGCTTAACAACTCTACAAACAAAAGTTAATAAGTCTGTAACCTATAATCTGTTTAGTGAAAACCACAGTACCTACCGCAATTAATGAGCAGTAAAATAGCTATGCAAGGTTTTTCTTGGTTATTTATTTATTTATTTTATATTGTTTGGAAAACATACAGTGAAACAATAACAGATTAATAATAACCACTGATACTAATCGCGCACAAATTTTATTTTAGGTTACGGTGGCGGCTTCGGGGACGGCTACGGCGGGTATGGTGGCTTCGGACCCGGCGGGCAGGGTGGCTTCGGACCCGGCGGGCAGGGTGGCTTCGGACCCGGCGGGCAGGGTGGCTTCGGACCCGGCGGCCATGGTGGCTACGAACAGGGTGGGCATGGTGGCTACGAACAGGGTGGGCATGGTGGCTACGAACAGGGTGGGCATGGTGGCTTCGAACACGGCGGGCACGATGGCCACGAACACGGCGGTCACGGTCACGGACTTCACGAACTAGTTCACGACCATGGTCACCACGGCCACGAACATGGACACCACCATTTGGACCATGGGCACCACGGGCACGGTGGATATGATGATCACCACGGACACTATTAATTAGATAATCACCGATTTCCAACTGACTGTATAAAAAGTATGAAGTGATAAAAATATTAATTATAAGTAGGAAATAAATAGAATACAGTCAAGCTCAGTGTTTTTCTTTGATAGTCATACAATGTAGCTAGCGTCACTGTCCACGGTGGCGTGTACTAGACTAGTAATAGACACGCGTACGCGTCTTTGTACGCATAATCCTGTTTGCAGCTTACATACAAAATAACATTTTCTTCGTGGACAGTAGCACGTAGCAACTAGCAGTACATCCTGTACAATACTTGGTACCTACTAATATGTGTTGCAGTCACCTACCACTCGCGAGCAAAAGTATGGAATCAGCCAATTTGTTCCGATCGTAAGAAATATCTACTATATAAAAATAAGTCGGGTTTTCCTCCCTGACGCCATAACTCCAGAACGCACAAACCGATTTCCACGGTTTTGCATTCGTTGGAAAGGTCTCGGGCTCCGTGAGGTTTATAGCAAAGAAAATTCGGGAAAAGGGGGTAAAACAGGATCCACGCGTACGAAGTCGCGGGCGGCCGCTAGTAGAAGATAAATAATAATTATTTATTTACTTTAAATTAATTGATATCATAAAATAAATAAATGCAAACCTGCATACTCATTAGGAATCAAACAAAACGGGATGATTCCATACTTTTGCTCGTAAGTAGGATGTAGGTATCTACACTAATATTATAAAGAGGAAAACTTTGTTTGTTTGGTTGTAATGAATAGGCTCAAAAACTACTGGACCGTTTTTAATTCTTTCACCATTTGAAAGCTACATTATCCACAAGTAACATAGGCTAAATTTTATTTTGGAAAAAATAGGGTTCAGTAAAATATGTAGATAATGTAGTCCACGCGCGCGAAGCCGCGGGCGGAAAGCTAGTAATGTATAATTTAATAGCAAATTCCTTAATCATGTGATTGCCACTAAATTTTTGACAGTTAATAATTTACAAATAGGTGGCTCTGTATTTTATTTCTTTTCCGAACCAACATCATCAAATTGTACCGTCCAAATGCAACCATTTATATTATTCTGTGATACAACGAATTTTTTTCATCGTTGGCTTAGTGCTTTGGGCGAAAAGAGTCTATGGATAAGAGTAGGCGCACCGCACACCGTTGATTTTTAGTAGGCCGAACTCAAATTTTTTTTGTCAGTGTGGATAACCTTTGAGTTATCCACACTGACAGAGATTTATCAACGCAGAGCCCAAACTACTAGACGGATCAGGCTGAAATTTGGCATGCAGGTAGATGTTATGACGTAGGCATCCGCTAAGAAAGGATTTTACGAAACTCTACCCCTTAGGGGGTAAAACGGGTTCCACGCGTATGAAGTCGCGGGCGGCCGCTAGTTTTAGTCAATAAAATGCCAAAACAATGACTAATGCCCGTTTTCACCATCATTCCCTAATTTTTAAGTGACCCCTATGGTAACACATAACAGGCATTTTGTTTTCATAGAGGTCACTTAAAAATTGGGGATTGATGGTGAAAACGCGCATAAGTATCGTTTTTATGCTCCACATTTGGCACCACTTGCACTGGTAAGAGAGAGACCTGACTCTACAGTGGCGTCCGCGTCATCCTGGTAAGTGAAAATGCTATTGTCCTCCTACCACTTTAACGCTCACCAGTTGGCGTCACCAGTAGCACCAGCAGTAACTGGACCTTACTCTCCAGTAGCGCCAACTTGAATCGAATCGTAGAACAGTTTTCTTAAGATTCGGATTTCCATATAGGCTTAATTTGATTGTTTATTAATTTTTTAGTTTATTTTTAGCACAACACCTAGAGATCAAAGTTTAAAATAAAACCAGTTCAGCATTTTTTGCGAAAAAATCTAAGTAGGGGAAAGTAGTACGAGTTGATCCCTTGGGGTAAGATAATCTTTCGCGATTGTGCTGAAACCACTAACGTCATTTATGTTCTTTAACTGGTAAAACATAGCTCTGGACACCTCCCCGCCTCAGTCAAATCGTAATGGTGGCGTGAGCGATACATCGAATTTGAAGAGAAAAAAGAAAAAATGTGTAGTTCTGATCTAAAAAATAGGCATGAGTTTGAGCTTATGTTACTTTTATTCTAACAATGTTAAATGTAATTACTGTTGTGGTTAGGCTTTTTATTATGTTTAATTTTAATATTTTGGCCATAAAAACGTAGCCGCGTACTTGTAGATTATTTTAGTAAATAATTTGACAAAAAGTGGGACTTGGGTCAAGATTATCCCTTCCTATATGTAGGAGATGATCCCTGGGAATGAAATCAAAAAAGGCAATGGAGTAGGTAAAGGGAAGTCAAATAAAAGAAAGAGAACTTCATATAACTCACCTGAGTCTGAAGAAAATGATACTGAGTGGCTGTACTGAACAAAAAAAAATTTCAAGCGATACCAAGGGTGAAGGATGAACATAATGTTGTGCATGTGGAAAATGGGGCCATAAAGCATGTGCTGGGGTAAAGGGTGATGAAGCAGGTGAATTTATTTGTGATATATGCAACCCAGCTCAAGCCAAAAAGCGCTTAAATGATTTAAACGTTAGGTACTCAGAAAGGAATACAACCAGAATAGAATATATCATAGAATAGAATCATAGGGATCATCTTACCCCTACCTGGGGGATCATCTTACCCACAGGGGTGTACAAGATGATCACTTTGTAAGGTTTTGCAAAAAGTTAAATATTTTAATGAAACCTCAATTCATTTCTGGTTTTGAGTATAAGAAAAGTTGGATAGATAAATATACTAGTAGTAATCGTCTTTATTTTTGGTTTACCTTGGAAAATATGTATTTTACAGCGATTCCCGCTTAAGGGGATCATCTCGTACTACTTTCCCCTATAGATCATAGTTACAGTACAAGATGAAATCACATTTTACAAAAGATGAGAGCTTGGATAAAGAAGAAAATTCGTAATTAGCAGTTATTTTTTAATTGCAAGGCAGGCTTTTGATTAGATATATAAAAAAAAATTAGTGATAGTAAAAAAAACCCTCAATGGGGTAAATATTTATGTACCTAAGTTTAGAGCTATTCTGATGTAACAAAAAAAATATAGGACAGGGTTTTACCAGTTTTTGGAATGGGGACAAGCACGCAATTAAAACTTTCTGTGGCAGACCGAAATTCACGCGTAGGTACGCGGTCGCGGGCATACTTAACTTATTTAAAATAAATCCCTGTAGATACTTAATATGAAAACTAACTAGGTACCTTTATCAAAATATCGAGCGACCACTATTTTGTTAGCGTAGCAATTTCATGATCAAACTTATACGTTTAAAAGGCTTGAGTTACGGCCATTTAGAAAACTTGCTGTACCTATTCTAAAATAACTGCAACATTCGCGACTAATTGATAAAAAACATAATCAGATGTTAATTGAAAACAGAGGAACGCAAATCGTATATAAGACGTGTCCATCAAAGTTAACCCATACTTCTTGTGTGGTTTCCCCATAGGCAACAATACTTACGATATAAATATGGTGAAGGTTCTGGTAAGGATTTATTTTTATATTCAAATCCTTTTTACGGCCCTATAGCCATTTTCATTTGCCTTCTACTTTTTATTGAAATCATAAATATCTAATTACGTTAAAACCTGTTATAACGACATCGAAGGGACTACTCATATTTAGTCGTAAAAACCGATAGTTGTAACAACCAGTGACAGGTATTAATAGGAAAAATAATATGTATATTTTATATATTATACAGGGTGACTGGAACTGAACCCGCCATAGCTAATACGCGTATAGAGGAGGTCATTTGCTATTTATTGAACCTTACTTTCGATGGCTAAAGTTTTATAGTTTAGAAGATATGTCAATTTTTATAAATTTTTCAGATTTTTCCGAAATTGGACCTCAAAACTGCTTAATTTTTTTTTCTCGCATGATTTTAACCGATTTTCTTATCTGACACTAATATCAAATAAACCTTTAGTCAAATAAAATAAATTTCAGATCCAGATAATGATTGAATAACTAGTTACGAGCCGCCAAAGTTCAACAAAAGTACAAACAACGATAAAAAATTCAAGTTCGAATTCGATTTGAAAAAAAACTAATACTGATAATGGATTGCCAATGATCTTAAAAAAATCGCTACTTTCTCTTCTTTCCAATGATATATCACACGTAGTAATTAGATATTAAAATTTATTAAAAATTCAAAGTTTATGGAAGAAAATGGAGTAATAATACGAAAATTATCCATACAAAGTTTCTTCAAACATCTCATATTTTCTGCTATACTCCTTTTCATAACTATTTTTGTGTGTTTTTTGAAAAATGAATTTAAAAATAATAATCACATTATGAAGAAAAGAGAATAAAACAATTCAAAATCAACTTTGTATAGATAATTTTTGTATTATTACTCCATTTTCTTCCTTAAACATTGAATTTTTGACAAATTTCAATACCTAATTACAACGTGTAATATGTCATTGGAAAGAAGAGAAGCTAGAGATATTTTTAAGATTATTGGCAATCCATTATCACCATCAATTTTTTTTTAAATCGATTTCGAAGTAGAAATTTTTATCGTGGTTTGTACTTTTGTTAGACTTTGGCGGCTCGTAACTAGCTATTCAATCATTATCTGGATCAGAAGTTTATTTTATTTGAATAAAGACATATTTGATATTATTATCAAATAAAAAAAACTGTTGAAATCACGCGAGAAAAAAATTTAAGCACTTTTTAGGTCAAATTTCGGAAATATCTGAAAAAAGTATAAAAATTGTCATATCTCCTAAACTATAAAACTTTAGTCATAGAAAGTAAGGTTCAGTAATTAGCAAATGACCTCCTCTATACGCATATTAGCTATGGCGGGTTCAGTTCCAGTCACCCTGTATAGGAAATTAAACCACATTTTGTTTACTTCAATGCAAACGTATAATATAAAGGAACAATATCATTTTCCATCATTTTTGTATGCATAAAATCTATAATTTTAGTTAGTTTGGAACACTTCTGTCGTGCATACACATTTTGTAATTCACGTTGGATTTTAATCAACGTATCATCACCATTTCCCTGCATGTGGAACAGTTCATTAAAAAGAACAATCTTTCGTAATACACTAACAGCATTGAGACCGTCAATCAAAGTTGGCACTGTAAATAAAATTGTTCTTCCGAGTCTTCCTGTTCGTTTTCATTTTCAACCGACTTCAAAAAAGGAGGAGGTTCTCAATTCGACCCGTATGTTTTTTTTTTTTTTTTTTCTATGTTTGTTACGCGATAACTCCGCCAATTATGAACCGATTTGAACAAATCTTTTTTCGGCGTATAGGTATTACCTCAAGGGTGGTCCCATTTAAATTTAATAATAAAAAAACAACCCCCAAGGGTGGAAAATTGGGGATGAACTTTTTTATACGCAATATCTCCGCCGATTATAAACCAATTTGAACGATTATTTTTTTGTTGAATAGGCTATAGTCCGATTTTTAATTCGACGGAATTCTGACAGCTGTCATTTTTTGACAATTCAGATGTAATAAGCCTTTTTTGCTTTGAATTATTAATAAATAATATGAAATGAAATTTCATCAAGTACAATTTACAAGAATGAACTATTTTTTGTTTTGTAAATTCAATGAACACTAATTATTATGTACATTTTAGAGATTAAATAGAAAAAAACGTGTTTTTAACGTAGTAAAACAACATATTATCTTAAACGAAAATATGTATTGATCATCAATCATCATTATCGTCATCATAATCAACTTGGATTATAAAATTGGCATCTTGTTAAGTTGATTATTTTATGAAGCTAAGATTTTATTAACAAAAGGATTTTCATAAAAAAGGTTTGTAACCCATGGATTATTGGCCAGGGAGACCAGTAATAGAAAAATAATTTCCCAATTTTTTTTGTAACTTCAAAAGTATGATAATAAAAATTCAATTAACCATTTTGAAATGATCGGTACATTTTTAAGCCTTAGTTTTTCAAGTGAAACCTTAAATTCAAGAAAGGATTATTTTTTAATTCATGAAAATGCTCTCCATTCTTAGTGGGAATGTTTCAGTGTTGACAACACTTCTGAAATGTCAAAATTCCGTCGAATTAAAAATCAGAGTTTAGACTAGTACTAGACACGCGTACGCGTCTTTGTACGCATAATCCTGTTTGCAGCTTACATACAAAACAAAATTTTCTTCGTGGACAGTAGCACGTAGCAACTAGCAGTACAACCTGTACAATACTAATATGTGTTGCAGTCACCTACTACACTCGCGAGCAAAAGTATGGAATCAGCCAATTTGTTCCGATCGTAAGAAATATAGCAGATAAATAATAATAATTTATTTACTTTAAATTAATTGATACCATAAAATAAATAAATGCAAACCCACATACTCATTCGGAATCAAACAAAACGGGATGATTTCATACTTTTGCTCGTAAGTAGGATGTATATAATGTATAATTTAATAGCAAATTCCTTAATCGTGTGATTGCCACTAAATTTTTGACAGTTAATAATTTACAAATAGGTGGCTCTGTATTTTATTTCTTTTCCGAACCAACATCATCAAATTGTACCGTCCAAATGCAACAATATATATTATTCTGTGATACAACGAAATTTTTTCATCGTTGGCTTGGTGCTTTGGGCGAAAAGAGTCTATGGATAAGAGTAGGCGCACACCGTTGATTTTTAGTTGGCCAATAGTTGTGCCCGATTTTAATTTGTATGAAGAATCGGCCAAATCGAATCTGCGTAGTGTGCGCACTCCCATACATGCCCATACTGATCAACTGCCCGACTAAACTATCGGCCGACGAAAAATCAACGGTGTGCGCCTACTCTAAGAATTAACAACACGTACGCCCCCTATCGTGACCACACAACGCGATAAAACAGAACTCAATGCGCTCGTGACATGTAATGCTTGCTCATGACCGATTTTTTCAGGCTTGATTCAATCCACACTGTCCGAAAAGAATAAGATGGGATATGGGACCTCAGTTGGTGCAAATCATTTACCAGAAAAAGATTTTAAAGAAGATTGCTTCAGTTACAATTTATATCGAGTAATCTATCTAAATACTCGTATATACGGGGTGTCAGAGAATGGGTGAATCAGACTGATAGGGGAGGTAGCTCTACTAATGTACTATCCCAAAAAAATATAAAAATTTTTTTTTTTTTAATAGTGAAAATAAATCAGCTTTGCCTAAGTATCTGGCTATAATTGCTGCGTTTGGAGTTTATTTGTACTTTTTTCTTACTAATATTAATGGTACATGATCGCTTCGTTTATCTGTAAACAAACTTTTGAAAATTATGACTAATTTCGAGTTTAGAGCACTTTATATAAAAAACATTTCGAACTCAAAATTTTTTTTCCATATTTTTTTGGGATAGTACATTAGTATAGCTACCTCCCCTATCAGTTTGATTCACCCATTCTGGGACACCCTGTATGTTACAGTCAAAACTCATAATCGATCAAAACCACTTTTGAATGCAAAAAATCAGTCAATAGTGCTTTCGTCTGATTTAAAATTTTACCAATCAGTCCAAACTTCATACAAAGTACTTAATGATTTTGCTTATATTTCGCCCCACAAATACCTAGATTTCTTAAAAATATGATAAGAATTAAAAATCAACATTACAGTAACTAGTACCTATTAGATTTAATCTCAAGTTGCAATACCCTAGCAGGGTCCATGTTTTGGGTCTATGTCTATATGTAAGAACTTTTATATACCAACATTGGAGCAATAAATAATTTGAATTTGAATTTGACCTAAGGTAGGTGTAATCACGTTGTAGGTATGCACAAATTATATTAAAAAAATATACTTTAAAATGGTTTTATAACACATTTTTAATGATTTCCAAGTAATGTTCACTAATCATAACACTTTGTATGAATTAAGACTGATGTTTTGCAGCTAAAAGTGGTTTTTGAGTAACGCATTTGTTCAAAACCACTTTTGACTGGAAAAATCTGTCAAAAGTGATATTGACCAAGAGCATCAGTCAAAACCACTTTTGACTGATTTATGCACTCAAAGTGGTTTCGACCGATTATTATGAGTTTTGACTGTAACATATGGATAACTCAAAGGTGACAGTCAGTCACCTTTGAATTATCCACACTGACAGAGATTATCAACGCAGAGCCCAAACCACTAGACGGATCAGGCTGAAATTTGGCATGCAGGTAGATGTTATGACGTAGGCATCCGCTAAGAAAGGATTTTACGAAACTCTACCCCTTAGGGGGTAAAACGGGTTCCACGCGTATGAAGTCGCGGGCGGCCGCTAGTTAGTCAATAAAATGCCAAAACAATGACTAAGTATCGTTTTTATGCTCAACATTTGGCACCAATTGCACTGGTAAGAGAGACCTGACTCTACAGTGGCGTCATCCTGGTAAGTGCAAATGCTATTGTCCTCATACCACTTCAACGCTCACCAGTTGGCGTCACCAGTAGCACCAGCAGTAACTGGACCTTACTCTTCAGTAGCGCCAACTTGAATCGAATCGTAGAACAGTTTTCTTAAGATTCGGATTTCCATATAGGCTTAATTTGATTGTTTATTAATTTTTTAGTTTATTTTTAGCACAACACCTCGAGATCAAAGTTTAAAATAAAACCAGTTCAGCATTGTTTGCGAAAAAATCTAAGTATAGATCACAGTTACAGTACAGGATGAAATCACATTTTACATAAGAAGGACAGGGACAAAAACAGAGTTAGCCCCAGTCATGCAGAGTAGAAGCTTCACTCATGGCTATTAAAGCTGGTTAAGTATTTAAGTTTCTAAGTGGTACAGGAGTACAGGATACTTCTGCTATTAAACGGATTGAGATAGTATAATTAACTTTTAAAAAAAATAAAACCGACTTCAAATGCGTGAACACAAAAAAAAACTAAAAATTAAAAATATTGCGTATAAAAAAGTTCATCCCCAATTTTCCACCCTTGGGGGTGAAATATTTTCTTCAAATTCGCATGAAACCACCCTTTTGATAATACCTATTCAACAAAAAAATAATCGTTCAAATTGATTTATAATCGGCGGAGATATTGCGTATAAAAAAGTTCATCCCCAATTTTCCACCCTTGGGGGTTGTTTTTTCTATTATTAAATTTAAATGGGACCACCCTTGAGGTATTACCTATACGCCGAAAAAAGATTTGTTCAAATCGGTTCATAATTGGCGGAGTTATCGCGTAACAAACATAGAAAAAAAAAAAAAATAAATACGGGTCGAATTGAGAACCTCCTCCTTTTTTGAAGTCGGTTGAAAAGATGAGCGCTTGTGTAAAGAAAACTCGTAATTAGCAGTTATTTTTTAATTGCTTAGGCAGGCTTTTGATTAGATATTAAAAACAATTTAGTGTTAGTAAAAAAAGCCCTCAATGGGGTAAATATTTATGTTACCTAAGTTTAGAGCTATTCTGATGTAACAAAAAAAATATAGGACAGGGTTTTACCAGTTTTTGGAATGGGGACAAGCACGCAATTAAAACTTTCTGTGGCAGACCGAAATTCACGCGTAGGTACGAAGTCGCGGGCATACTTAGCTTATTTAAAATAAATCCCTGTAGATACTTAATATGAAAACTAACTAGGTACCTTTATCAAAATATCGAGCGACCACTATTTTGTTAGCGTAGCAATTTCATGATCAAACTTATACGTTTAAAAGGCTTGAGTTACGGCCATTTAGAAAACTTGCTGTACCTATTCTAAAATAACTGCAACATTCGCGACTAATTGATAAAAAACATAATCAGATGTTAATTGAAAACAGAGGAACGCAAAATGGTATATATAAGACGTGTCCATCAAAGTTAACCCATAGTTCTTGTGTGGTTTCCCCATAGGCAACAATACTTACGATATAAATATGGTGAAGGTTCTGGTAAGGATTTATTTTTGTATTCAAATCCTTTTTACGGCCCTATAGCCATTTTCATTTGCCTTCTACTTTTTATTGAAATCATAAATATCTAATTACGTCAAAATCTGTTATAACGACATCGAAGGGACTACTCATATTTAGTCGTAAAAACCGATAGTTGTAACAACCAGTGACAGGTATTAATAGGAAAAATAATATGTATATTTTATATATTATACAGGAAATTAAACCACATTTTGTTTACTTCAATACAAACGTATAATATAAAAGAACAATATCATTTTCCATCATTTTTGTATGCATAAAATCTATAATTTTAGTTAGTTTGGAACACTTCTGTCGTGCATACACATTTTGTAATTCACGTTGGATTGTAATCAGCGTATCATCACAATTTCCCTGCATGTGGAACTGTTCATTAAAAAGAACAATCTTTCGTAATACACTAACAGCATTGAGACCGTCAATCAAAGTTGGCACTGTAAATTGTTCTTCCGAGTCTTCCTGTTCGTTTTCATTTTCCTCTTGAACTTCACGTACAATATCGTCGTCCGTAGCTGGTGCACAAATTGCAATAGACTGATCTACATCAATGAACTCGTCTGCTTCAGTAGTAGATAAAGCAGGTCGTAAATTTTGGGCTAATGGAGCCAAAGAAATATTGTCCTCTTCATCATCGTCAATCAAATCATCTGAGGTTCTTCTTATAAGACTTGTAAGATATTTAAAACCTGCATGCCCAAAGCAGTTAGCTATAGTTTTTTGTGAAACTTTTTCCCATGCTTCTGATATCATCAAGAACCGTAAAGCTGTTCTGATTAATTATTACTGTCAATGCTTTGTATTAACTTTAACACTTGCAGTCTTCTATAATGAGATTTTAAACATCTTATTACACCTTGGTTCATAAGTTGCAGTACAGATGTAACATTTGGTGGTAAGAACACGAGTTTAATGCACTTCAGATTAGTAACAGCCGGATGAGCAGGACAATTATCAACTAAAAGAAGAACTTTTTTATTGTTTGCTTTTAATTCAGCGTCCCAGTTTCGTACTTGACTTAACTTGTTTACAGTACTTACCGGCAGTGAGCGTGTGTTTTTAAAGCATCTTGGTTTCTTAGATTTCCCAATAACTAAAAGCTTCCTTTTACAGGATCCTGTCATATTTGCTGCAACCATGATCGTTAGTCTCGTCTTGGACATTTTTCCTCCCGAACAATTCTTAGACTTTTAAAGTCCTGTCTGGTGTCATATTGTAAAAAAGTCCGGTTTCGTCCAGTTTCGTCTGCATTATAAATGTCTTCTGGACTGTAGCCTTCGCATAATGTAGGCCACTTTTGCGCCATCCATTCGTTTACAGCACCTTTATCACCACTCACTTTCCCGCCGACAATGCCATGTCGAGCCCGGAAACGTTGAATCCAACTAGACGAGCAAACAAAATCTTCACCAAGACGTTGAGCAAAATCGTTTGCTTTTTGTTGAAGAATTGGTCCATTTATTGGGACATTATTTGTCCTTTGATATTTAAACCACTTTAACAAAGCTTCCTCAATCTTCGTATGCCGCGTTGTTCTGGCTCGTTTCATTTTCAAAAAATTCTTGTCATAAAGTATTTGAATTTTGTCCCTTTCTTTCCAAATGGTTGAAATTGTCGAGTGTGATACAATACACTTGGACGAATAAACCACGTGATACACCATATTCTTTTGTCAGGTCTTTGTTTGGAATTCCTTTCTCTAGCTTTGAAATAATACGCGATTTTTCTTCGATATTGATTTGTTTTCTTTTTATTTTATTATAAGAATACTAGCACTTATTTCTTTTGTTTATTTCAGTTTATCGCAATGGCGCTGGTGGCTGTAGCGTTAGCCGCTCCAGGTTGGTACCATTTACCTTCTAAATATGCCACTATACACTACTACTACTACCTCATGAATGTAAAAAAAGAAACAATTATTACCTACGTAACTAATGTACGTAATGTACGTAATGTAGATATAATAGTAGGCCTACGTATTAAAAATTATTAAAACAGAGAATTTTGCCCCCACTGGAAAACAAACCCGAGATCCCTGAGTCTGAAGCAAGTGGTCTTCTTAAGTTCTTACCACCAGACAATTGAGGCGGTTAAAATTGAAAAAACTGTCAGTTTTTCGGATGTTTAGCATCCATTGTAATAGTGTAGAGCCGTGTAGCAATTTCATGATAAAAGCATGTTCGTTACATCAATTTTAAAACTGAAGCTACTTTTCGAAATTAACAATATCCTCCATATTCGAATTACAATATTCATCTTATTGTAATTTCTTTGTATTTCTTTCAGGTCACGATAACCACGACAGTCACGGGCCCCTAGGAAAAGTTTATCACAACAGCCACGAACACGGTGGTGCCGGCCACGGGCCAATAGGAAAAGCCCATGACAGCCCTGTAGAAAAAATTGTCAAACACGGTATTGAACACAGACTAGAGAGCAGTCACGGACACGGGGGTCACGGTAGCGGACCTGCAGGAAAAGTTCTGGAACATGTCCATAAACACTGATACTGAAGAATCGCGATAACCGACTGACTGTATAACAATGATATAAGTTTGTAATATGGAAAATACATAAGTTATTAATTTTGTAAGAAATAAATATACATGTAATCTCAACAACACAATTTGTCTAACTAATGGTATATGTTTTAGTATACAGATATTGTTTTAGTACTCGTACCTACGAGTATAGGCTTTCAAACCTACCTTATTTTCTGTACAAGAATAGCGAAGAGTAGAGTAAGCATTCAGTTAGACAAGGAGACTTCATGGGATACATTAATTGAAAATAAAATCAATTTGTTATAATTATCACGCACGCATGCAGGCAACCTTTTTCCGAAAAGCATGTTTTCATTTCGATGAATACTTAAGTAAGTACTTAACAGAGGACAATAGTGAGACAGAGTAGTGATTCATCAGTTGTTGAAATTCACATAACAGAAAATGAAGAAGAAGATCGCTTTATTCACAGAACTTTAAGGGTGGGTTCGAGCAAACAAAAGTAAATATTAATCTCTGAATAAATCGTCAAGTTTTGACATATTTCCCATACTGAAACTGTGAATGTGCCAGTTAGTTATACCAGGAGTAATTTTCGGATAAAAGTTTGGTCGAATCGGACCTAAGTTGAGTAGTCAATGCCAGAACCATTTGATAAGTAGTAGATTTCATACGTTTTCAAATCGAACCATAGAACAGTTATCGTAAGGTTTGATATCGCCTATAAGGATTCACTGGTCATTAATGTTTTATCTATTTTTGGCATAAGACCTCGAGATCAAAGTCCAAAATTAAACCTGTACGCATTGTTTTTGCATAAAAAACATAGATCAAAGTGCACGGTTACAGTGCAAAATTAAATCACGTTATTTACAAAAGATCATCATACCTAGTCATAGCAACTATAGTGATCGACTTAAGTGAAATGGATAGTAGAGCCAGGCGGACTTAGAACAAGCCCTACCACCAACCGATTTTGCCCCAACTGGGAAACAAAGCCGAGATCCCTGAGTCTGAAGCAAGTGGTCTTCTTAAGTTCTTACCACCAGACAATTGTGGCGGTTAAAATTGAAAAAAGTATCAGTTTTTTCAAGTTTTTCGGATGTTTAGCATCCATTGTAATAGTGTAGAGCCGTGTAGCAATTTTATGATAAAAACGCTCGATTTACAGAATCTGATATTTTCTTAAATGACCGCAACATAGGCATCTAATATACAAAAAACGAGTTGATGAGAAAATTCAGATTGAGAAGGGTAATCCACCACCTATATAAGTCGTGCCCGTCAAAATTATCCTACAGTTCTTGAGTAAAGACAACAATAGATTATAAATAATATGGTCAAGTTTCTGGTAAGGACCTATTTTTTTTTTATTATAACAAATTACATAAATCCTACGAGACGACTGAATCTATGTTCGTTCGTTCGTTTCAGCCAAATGACGTCCACTGCTGGACAAATGCCTCCTCCAAGGTTTTCCACAATGTACGGTCCTGCGCTGCCCGCATCCAGGCTCTTCCCGCGACCTTTACGAGATCGTCGGTCCACCTAGTAGGAGGCCTGCCCACGCTACGTCTTCCAGTCCGTGGTCGCCACTCGAGAACTTTTCTGCCCCAACGGCCATCGTCTCTACGAGCTATGTGCCCCGCCCACTGCCACTTGATTTTAGCAATTCTGCGAGCTATGTCGGTCACTTTGGTTCTCCTGCGGATCTCCTCATTTCTGATTCGATCACGCAGGGAAACTCCAAGCATGGCCCGCTCCATCTATGTATCCGTGTCCATCCGAATCTATGTATTAAGATTTAATAGTTAATTTAGAGATAAAATTGTTATGACTATTCATTTCAGATTATTGCTATGGCGCTGGTGGCTGTGGCGTTAGCCGCCCCTGGTTGGTACCTTTTTGTACATGTTACTATTTATTTGACCAAAATCGAATTCAATAAAAAACGCGCATGTACTTATCTAAGATTTTTTTGTGTTGCTTAGCCCCTTCAGAGTAAAGGGTAGATCTTTAATTTAAATACCCAAAATGTGCAACCCTGAAAACCGTACTGCTAGAGTGCGAAAATGTTGCCTCATTTTCAGTTTTTTTAAAAATCTTAAGCGTTTCTATACTGTGTACAGCTAACTTTGCTATAGATAGTTTATAGCTAATTTAAATATTTACTTTAGGTCAACCGAACTAACAACCGCCGGACTAGGTACTACCATGTATTACTGCCACTGCCAGTGAAAAATGGGCTACCTATTTACTTTTTGATTATTCTCTATCTATTTTTCAGATGATGATGACCACAAGAGCCACGACAGCCCCGGATTTCTTGGAAAAGTTCTTGCTCATAGTCACGAACACGGTGGTGTCAGTAACGGACATCTTGGGAAAGTTCTTTCTCACACTCACGAAAACGGCGGTGCCAGAAACGGGCCTGTTGGAAAAGTTCTTTCTCACATTCACGAACACGGCGGTGCTGGTGACGGACCTGTAGCAAAGGTCCTCAAACATGTCGGTGATCACAAACACAGTGATTCCAAAATTTCCAATCCCGGAGTGCACGCACCAAATGTCCACGTCCAAGAATCACGATAACCAATCCACTGTTTAAAATGTTTGATTCTTAATGTGGTAAATACTATTTAATTATTAATTTTGTACTAAATAAAATAATAATACATCTAACCTCGACGTTTTTCTTTTATGATTGTCTTATAAATAGTACCTATGGTCGGGAGGTAGGTTTTCCTAGAACCGCACCCAGAACATTGTTTTTAAACAGTACTATTGAGTAGTCAACACTAGAACCCAGAACCATTTGATATGATGTAGGTATTGAATACTTTTTAAATCGAATTGTAGAAGACTCATAAGTAATCGCTTGTAAACTTAACTCGAGTAAGTACAAAGTTCAAAATCAAACCAGTTCAGCATTGCTTTGCATAAAAAACATAAGTTCAACGTACAAGGTTGCAGTACAATATGAAATCACACATTTTCAAAAGATCTGATAATGTCATAGAGTTACTATTTCATAAAGGATTACATGAAACTTGCTATGTTTCTGGCTATTCTGGAGCTTTTTTGGTCATCTCTTTTGGTAATTGAATGCAAACAGATTTTATTTCTTTTATTCATTCATTGTGAGAGAAATAAATAAATTATTATTATTATTTAGAAATGGGGAGATCGAGTTAATTGAAACATTACTTCTTTTTCAAAATTTCGTGCGACCACTTTTCTTTTAACATAGCAATTTCATGATGAAAATTATTATCAGCTACTTAAATTATGTCTAGCCATTTAGAGAATCCCATATTTTCTCAAATGACCGCGACATGTTAAGAAGACTTCCGTACCTGGTCTACCACCTATAAAAGCCGTGCTTATCAAAATTATCCCACAGTGTGTGGGATTGTGTAAAGACAACAATAGGATTTTAATATGGCCAAGGTCCAGGTTCTGGTAAGGATCCATTTTTTATTTATTCCTTTTGTATAATAAGCTTTTCTTATGACCTCAATTGCCGTTTTTTGTAATTTTTCACTGTCTATCTTTTCTCGGTTCCGGTTAACTTTTTTTTTTCAAAGCATTTTTTACGTATCTTCTCTCTTCATAAAAGATTGTAATGCGTGGATACGCACGCGGGACGTGCGGTAAAAGCCGCGCCTATAAAAATAGCAATCCGTGATGAAATCCACACGATCACCACAATAACCCAGCGACCACTAGATTCGGATTCGACGACACCGACAACTTTGGGATAATGTCGCTTCAAACTAGAGATATACCTATTATTATAATTATTTTTATTTTATTTCAGATTATCGCAATGGCGCTAGTAGCTGTGGCGTTGGCCGCACCAGGTTGGTAACTGTTCACTTTCCAGTCATTAACCATATCAAGCAAAACCCTGTTCGACGAGATATACTCGTACCAATTATTCCTCTACCGGTCGACAATTGGGAATTATCTTTCCAGTTGTCGACCGGGTTACACATTTTCCCAACTGTTCCCTTCTGATTCGTGCCAGAGCAGAGGGGACAACTGGTGACTTTTATCACAGCTTTTATGTTCAATTGTCACCCGTGACACCGGAGGGGATGAAAATTGCTAAGATTCTTTTCCATTTGTATGGGCGACGGTAATCACTTAGCATCAGGTGATCCGTCTGCTCGTTTGCCTCCTGTCACATAAAAAAAAATTGTCCACTTTTATCATTGCGGGGATACAACTACTTCGTCAAAAATTTGCAATGCTTTTTTTTCACAGTGCTTTAAATTATTTCTCTTATTTTTTCAGGCAACGATGACCACAACAGCCACGACAGCCCCGGGCTACTTGGAAAAGTTCTTGCTCACAGTCACGACAAGCAGGGCGGTTCCAGTAGCGGACTCATTCCAAAAGTCATCAAGCGTATCCATGATCACAAGGAAAATTCCAATTCCAACTCCGGACATAGAAAACTCACGATAACCAGACTGACTATTTAAGAAACTTTGTGATATGTATCGTAATATTAATGAATTAATTTGTAGGAAATAAAAAATCACATCTCATCTCGCCGCCTTTCTTTTAAGATTCTGTTTAAGTATAGATGGAGATAATTACTATGCTATGGCGAGTTTGTTAGGTAATATGTACGTTTAGCTGCTCGTCGGCAAAACGTAAGGCACGAGCATACGTTCGAGTAAATACATAATCGATCTATTTCTCTGCTGGATCGATTACCTATTTACAATCGATCCAGCAGAGAAATATAGAGCCCCGACTCAGAAATAATATGCAATTTTAAACGTATCTGCGCGTGCAAGGTTTTGAAGTAAACGAAATGAAAATCCAAATTGAAAAACAGTATTATTTATTTTTTTATTAATATAAGGGACATAATTTCTCCTATCTGTTTATCTATTATAATTTTTGCTTTACAATAATTTAAGTCTTCTCGAATCAACTAAAGGCAACTTAATGTGAAGCACAACTTGTTTTACAAACTGGTTTGTATGAGAAATCTACTTTTCGTAAATAGAAAAATACACGTCCTCAGTGCTTTATTTACTGCCTAACGCTACTTGACTCTCCGTGTACTATCCTCGATACTTTATTATACACTGTGCACATCGTCGTAAACTGTGATTATAAAATTACATACAATGTTCAACAATTGCACCTTTATTGATGTCCTCGTAACTATTGATTAATTTATGATTTTAAACGTTTATTCATCCCAACATAAGTTAAAAATCACAAACTGCGTTGTCTAAATAAATATATTTAATATCTACTATTTACAAACACTAACAATTATATACACAGATCAATAATTTATCAAAAAAGAAAACAAAAATAAAAGCGTTATCTATTTTTTTCAACTAACATTAAAGCATTTTAGAAGGCGAATAAACGAACACTATTTATTTATAATATAATTTCAAGATAATTTCAACTCGCACGCCCTCTTTCGTGGCCATACAATATAATACATAAATATCTATCCGAATTAACAATAGCCGCGCGCCCATGTTAGGTTACCCTGTGTGGCGAAACGACAGTCGCGAACAAAAATAATGACGGTCTGTATAAAAATAAATACAAAATGTTCCCCACAGTACACAGCACAAATAAGTTAATAGCAACCTATAAACAATATGAATATTTATTATGATTTTAACAATTATTTGTTTATGCATTGTCGACGAAGAACTAGACTCCTTTTGGCTCAATATGAGTTACTAGATAACATACTTGTAGTCCTGTACTGCGTCACAAGTTCTTTTTATGTTGAAGACGACACAAATTAGTTTATAGCCACGTTATCACTATGTTAACGAAATTGATCACTACGTAAACGTATTTCGATCTCTGAAAACATCATGGCATATAATATCACTTTAGGAAAAACGGACAACTCAAAACGAAAACAATAACAGATAATACCAAGAAGCCCCGATAGATTCTGCGAGACATCAAAAATCTGTAAAATTATCTTATCAGGAGCAAACTCGCAGTGGTTCAGAAACGAAATAAATGGCGGAAATACAATAAACATAATATTCGCCTCTACAGTTTTTGCCTCTTGTGAAATTGATCTAAATTGCACCAAACAAAATTGTATTTAATCGAAGTAAATACATTTTTTCCCAGTTATAAAAATAACTTTTTGTGTGGCCTTTGCACAATATAATTGAATCTAATTAGACATTGCATTTTTTAATTTCTTAGAAAATCTTTTCTTTTGCATTTTTTATCCGTTTTCTAAACCACTGTGCCTCTCGTCTGTAGTTTATTAAAAATACGTAACTTTTTTATTTTATTTATAACTGATTGATTATTTATAATTTTAACAATCCGGAATCGAATGCATACAAACTGTATTTGAAAGAAATAGTTCAACAACACCGAACGACATTTAAGATATTTTATATTCAAACATCAATATCACTTGTGTGATATGCATTTTTTAAACAATATAATTATTGTTTCAAACACAGAATGATCATTAGTCGCATCGTTTTTCGAAATGATGAGCAATATGAGGAATGTCGATTAAACAAGCTTGATCAAATAATTCGATACAAAATTACAATCTCGTTTTATTTATTGTGAAACGATAATAAATTATGTAGCATTAGATTTGTAAACTTAACATTAATTTTAAATAGGTATATGTATGTTGTACACATACGTTTTTAACATCATTTGGTTACCAATTTTGAAATATGCATATAAGAATTGAATTTTGTTTATATTTTTAGTATACTCTCACGTAGATAATAATTACGTTAATTTATATGCTAAACAAGCATGTAAATAAGCCATCTGTCAAAATATATTAGAACGCCAAACTTAATGATAGGTATCCGTATTATATTTAGGAAACATGAATTTAACATTTAGCTTATAATATCGTTTAACAATACATGTTTACTATAACATTTTCTTAGCAGAAGGTAATAAAAAAGTAACATTACAGCTGATCTTATTACTTCCTGCAAGAAATAATTATGTTATATTGCCAAAAATAATTACGAAAATAAATACAAATCTCGTTTCAGAACGTAACATTCCTCGTTAAAAAATTGGCAATCGTAGTTTGTGCTAAAGAAACTTACGAAACCTAATCTATTAAAATAAATACTAAAATGATTAGACATAAGTTGGCAACCCGATTTAAACTTTCCGATCATAAGAACGCACCTAGGCCTATCGCTGAGAATTACACAATTTCGCTTGGAAAGAACAGATTGGTATTAAATTAAATGTTATTATTGGAAATTGGAATTTATTATTAAATGCTCAAAAATGCATGATGCGATAGTACTGTTCCGAAGCAGTAGTAGGATTTTTATTATGCATAACAAGGAAGGTATTTGACCACTATCGCTCCTGATGTTAAGTGGGATGCAATCTAGGATGGTACACATCTGTCTTAGTTACTGTTCCGAAGCAGTAGGTAGTATGATTTTTTTTATGCATAAGAAGGCAGGTATTTGACCACAGTCGCACCTGATGTTAAGTGGGATGCAATCTAGGATGGTACATTATCTGTCTTGTAACATGTAACTGCCTATTAATAATGCAAAAATAAGAACGGTCAAAAGTGGCACCAAGTCGCACAGAGTAGCACTGCTCGGTTTGTTTTCATTTTATTATTTTTTCTTCGTGTTTCCTTGTCAAAATGTATGCCACTGTTACTGTACTATCGGCAACAGTGTTAAAGAACTGCCCATTGCCAGTCATGTCATCTCGTTCTATCGCAAAGAATCACCATTAGATTTGAGCGAGAGCAAAAACGGAGATGGATAGTTGACAGTGTGGCCGCGTGTACAATCTGTGACAGCCTGCTGCAATATGTGCGTAATGTGCGTCTTTACACCGATCAAAACAAAAGACAATCGTCATTTGCTTTCCTCCATCGAGTTAAAACAAAACACAATCGTCGTTTCCAAGCGAAAAGCGCCCTTAACCGTTTAAATATACGTAGGACAGTGGTCTAAGCTGGTGCCGCAGGCGTCGCAAACCCTCGCGTCCCGTCGGTTGACGAGCGTACAGGCGGGGCATTCGCGACCGCCTGAGGTTAGCGGCTGGATCTCAGGCCCTCGCTTGGACTTACCGCACATCTCGCAGGCGGCCACCGTGTCTTTGTTGAGGTAGGTGCATGTGGAGCATTCCCATCTGGAAGGAAGATGAGGATAGTTTGGTTACACTTATCAATCTACGACTACGATCGTGCAGAATCAGAGCCTAACTTCCAATCGCTACCCTTAATCCATAAACATACTACATTCCTCAATATTATTAAAATATTGTGTATTGTTATTGTTTGTTACACTTCGAACGTGCAACAACGCGCTGAAAATATTTTTAGCAGACTGGTATCTTATAGGGAAACTTAGCAGCTATTCAACCACTGCTTGACCTGATAATTGGCATATTATGTAATCTGTTTTTTCTTTCATCGTTTCTTAGTCTCTAATTTGACCAATAAGCTGACGACCAGAATACCAGCTAGCCGAGACTGTGAACAAATCAGAAGATTATGCTTTTTAAAGCATCTTGAGAGGCTCTTTAGAACGTCTTGAAGTGTAAATTGTATGTATAATTGTCTGGTACCCACCAGCTGGAAGCACCAGCTTTCCAGCTTAGCTCAGCTTAGAACTTGTCAACTTAAGCGATAAAGGCAAAGTTGTAAACAAGAAACTCTTTGAAGTGTGTCACACCAAATTTGAACGCGGGCCCGCGCTCCAACCGCGCCGCACTGCAACTGCCTGACAGAAGCGGCGCGAACGCGGGCCCGCGCTGTTGTATTACTATGGCGGCCATATTAGCATGACACACCGGACGCAGGGCGGTAGCAGCGCGTTGAAAGCGGTTTTCGAATATTGAATTTTTTGACAACCGCTGGCGTTGCAACTGCTTGAAACTGCGCTGCCTTCAGTGTGTCTCAGCCGCGCTGCAACTGACCCGCACTGCTTCTGACCCGCGTTTGGTCTGTGGAAGCCTTAAAAGTGTAAAATACCCTTTTATAGTCTACTGACCTATCACGCTTCGCGGCTGAGGCGGGGCGCGGGGGGTCCCCGTTGGCAACGGGGCGCGGCGGCGAGCGGCGCGCGTCGGGCTCGTCGAGCGACACTATCAGCTGCGCTTTAAGGTCGTAATTCGCTTGCGGCGGTGCTGTGGAAATAAGAATAGCCTTAATTCCTCAAGATCTGAGCCTGAAGCGTTCGATTTGGATTTAAGATCGTTACCGTTTTGCTACATCTTATAAGTTACTTGTAAAATAGTTGACTTATGCGATTTAATCGAATCAAAATATTTACTACTAGCTTTCCGCCCACGGCTTCGCGCGCGTGGACTACATTATCTACATATTTTAAGGAACCCTATTTTTTTCCAAAATAAAATTTAGCCTATGTTAATCGTGGATAATGTAGCTTTCGAATGGTGAAAGAATTTTTAAAAACGGTCCAGTAGTTTTTGAGCCTATTCATTACAACCAAACAAACAAACAAAGTTTTCCTCTTTATAATATTAGTGTAGATGTAGATAGCGAATGTTGTAGTGTCTAAACCTGTGATTTATTTATTATTCACAAAGACGAAGATTTAAGTTACTATAGCCTACAGAACAAGAAGCAGAGAAAAGGTATTTTAGTAGTATTTAAAAAAAATAATATTCTAGCTGAAAAACAACTTAGTATAATATTTAGCCTTAGTATTATATTTCCAGTTAAATCACACAAAATGGTCAAGAAAAGGCTTTAAAGCGGGTTTCTAATAGAACCAAGTTTCAAAACCATGTCTTAATCTGAACTGAATGTTTTGCAAGAATAAGTACAGAAAATAAACTTACCAGGCGTCGTTTTCGAATTATGGCCGCTGCTGTGTCCATTCTCCAGTGGCTTGGCGGGACGCGCGGGCCGCTCGGCCTCGGCCGCGACGAGCTTGGCCGGTTTCCGCACTTTCTTGGCCTCCACACTTGCCATCGACCCGTTCATCGAACTCTGCTGCTTTATCACCTCTTTCCTATCTTTCACGTCCTTCTTACTTAAAAGTTTGACTTTGTCGGGCGCCACTTTAGTCGATATCAACNTGTAACTGTCTATTAATAATGCAAAAATAAGAACGGTCAAAAGTCGCACCAAGTCGCACAGAGTAGCACTGCTCGGTTTGTTTTCATTTTATTATTTTTTCTTCGTGTTTCCTTGTCAAAATGTATGCCACTGTTACTGTACTATCGGCAACAGTGTTAACTGCCCATTGCCAGTCATGTCATCTCGTTCTATCGCAAAGAATCACCATTTGATTAGAGCGAGAGCAAAAACGGAGATGGATAGTTAACAATGTGGCCGCGTGTACAATCTGTGACAGCCTGCTGCAATATGTGCGTAATGTGCGTTTCTTTACACCGACCAAAACAAAAGACAATCGTCATTTGCTTTCCTCCATTGAATTAAAACAAAACACAATCGTCGTTTCCAAGCGAAAAGCGCCCTTAACCGTTTAAATATACGTAGGACAGTGGTCTAAACTGGTGCCGCAGGCGTCGCAAACCCTCGCGTCTCGTCGGTTGACGAGCGTGCAGGCTGGGCATTCGCGACCGCCTGAGGTTAGCGGCTGGATCTCAGGCCCTCGCTTGGACTTACCGCACATCTCGCAGGCGGCCACCGTGTCTTTGTTGAGGTAGGTGCACGTGGAGCATTCCCATCTGGAAGGGAGTGGGTTTGGTGTTAACACTAGATCCCAGGTAAAGGCTGAACAAAAAAGGAGATCATGCACTTATGTAATAACTTATGGGCTACCAACCGTTTTAACGCTCACCAGTTAGCGCTATTATTAGGTGCTGTCACTCGCTAATGGTACCAAGTAGTTTTTTTATGCAAAACAAGGCAGGTGTAAATACGGCCCTCATTGTATCACATTGTATCAGCATTAGTTGATAACGGTGATCCTACGTGATACAAGCTTTGCTTAGTTACGGGCTAGAGGGCGCTGTGTAAAACATCATTTTTAAGGCCCGAATACACTACTCGCAAAGTCGATCGAGCATAATTGAATAAGATTGTCAAGAAACGAATTACACTTGGTTTCGTGCAATACTAATCAAACATTGTGGATGCATTAAATTATAATGAGTATCGAGCATATTCTTTGAACTTCTGCTAACTTCTTCGAAACATCAAATTAAATAGTTTTTCAGCACTTAAGCTTCAACCACACCAACGCATGCAGATCTTGAATCTTTAGGCCTTTTCCTGGGCACTTGTACATGTCCCAAATAATAGCTTGCCCTATCACCACTTTGGGACAACATTATGGGCTGGTGCTGAAAAGAAGTGGTGGAAGAAACTTAGTCATAGAAGCGAGCAAGTGTATTAAGAGTTTATATTGACTGACCTGTCGCGCTTCGCGGCGGAGGCGGGGCGAGGGGGGTCCCCGTTGGCGACGGGGCGCGGCGGCGAGCGGCGCGCGTCGGGCTCGTCGAGCGACACTATCAGCTGCGCCTTAAGGTCGTAATTCGCTTGCGGCGGCGCTGTGGAAATAAGAACAGCCTTAATAGGGATGTTTCCTTGGTCAAAAAGCAAGAGTTTTAATTAGTCCGTCAGTTAACTTATCAAAAAATACTCTATACGTATTTTTCACTTTTTCAAACTAATGAAAATTTAAAGAGATAAAGCGCGCCAAAGTTCATAAAAGGAGGCCCGTGACGTCAATGCGTGCATAAAAGTGCCGCACGTTGTGACGTCGTGCGGAACTTCAACGCACCATAACTATGTAATTATTTGTTTGATTGACAAATAAAAATATATGTGTCCAATATTTTTTGATATTAAACATTACGGACTAAAAAAATTTTTTTAGGAAACTAGCCTATTCCTCAAGATCTGTGCATGGAGATGTAAGTACATTGGATTTGATTTGAGATAGTGCCCAAATTACTTGTGAGGCAGTTGACGTAAGCGACTTTATTCCATGGAAATTTATAAATGTGGTAATCAAGCTATACATTTTCGTTGCAAAGTCGCCCCTATCGCAACTACGTAAGATACCACAGTGTTTACGTTGACGTGCTGTTGACCGTACATGAAGTCGAACATTAGACTTATTACAGCATACACCAAAAGCAAAGAATAAGGTCTAACAAATGAATTTTATTTACCCACAGAAATTATTATAGGGACAGAGAGTCCACTAGCTTTATTTTTCACAGATGGGAAACATCACAATAACAGTTGAACGAATGTCGTCACAACACAATGTCATCAAGAAAACTAATCATTTATTAGGTAAAAAAGAGAAATTAATATTTTCAAAGAATAAGTATACATAAAATAACTCACCAGGCGTCGTTTTCGAACTATGTCCGCTGCTGTGTCCATTCTCCAGTGGCTTGGCGGGACGCGCGGGCCGCTCGGCCTCGGCCGCGACGAGTTTGGCCGGTTTCCGCACTTTCTTGGCCTCCACACTTGCCACCGACCCGTTCATAGAACTCTGCTGCTTTATCACCTCCTTCCTATCTTTAACGTCCTTCTTACTTAAAAGTTTGACTTTGTCGGGCGCCACTTTAGTCGATATCAAAGCGTCGGATTTAATAGGCTCCAGTTTCTTAGGCTTTCGCTCGTCCATCTGCTTTCTAGCTAACTGCTTAGCTCGCTTCAACTCCTGCTCCTGTTTCAATCGCATCAAATTCTCGTTCACTTTCGCCGTCCGGTACGCATCCTCGTCATACGATCGGTCGATGTTTAGCGCTTGCAATCCGTCCTCCAAGTCGAGGGTGGTCGGCTGATACTTCGCCCGCCTCTCCTCCCGGTCTAACCGGTCCAGCGTCCGGGAATCCCGATCTAGAGACGGGGAATACCGGCTCCGAGTCTCCCCGTCCTGCTCTTTGCTCGAAAGATTCCGAAACACATAATCCCAGCTCTCGTATGTTCCCATGCCGTCTTCCCTCGCTTTGCTCAAGGCTGGTTGTGTGTCAGACCGCGGCAAACTAGGGAGCGACACGTCACTGAATCCTGACTTTGAAGTGCTATTCCTTCTAGAACTTTCGGGCTGCCTGCTTCTCCTGTGACTTCGGTCGTCGTCCCGGTGTTTGTCAAAGCGGCCGTTTTCGTAGACGGACGGAGAGTCGAGTTCGATGAGCTGGGCGGTCGGTACAGAAGGATACCTGTTATATTGTGTTGTGGGCGGGTATCCGTTGATAGGTACGTTGGTGGCTTGTTTGATAGGCGCGTAGACTGGTGTGGGGATCATATAGGGCGCTTGGACTGGGTAGTAGTAAGGGACTCCGTAGGGGGTCATGACGAGCTGGCTGGTGACGGTGACGGGGATATCGTGGGGCAGGGGGTACATGAGGTGGGGGGGCACCGCGTAGGGGGGGTGCATGGGAGGGAGGGGCTCGTCGAACGAGGTCTCGTTGTAGCGGGGGTACCGGGCATCCACTAGGCGGCTCCGGTGGTGAATGTCGGTCACCGTCACGGGTATGTTTGAATATATTTCTGAACCTGAAACAAAGATTTTTCTATTAAAGTCAGACCGTCCACATTCGGAATTAGCTGAATCTTCAGTTTGGCAAAATAGTCAGTGATATCTATTTTTGATGACCCAAGAAATGATTCCAATTATGTATTGAATTAACTGACTCTGTCAGCCTGTGACCACGGCCGGTTTATATTTCTTTAATTATAATTAGGTGAAACGTACGAAATAAATGAAGACACTTGCACGAAGCCTAAGTTCAATAAAAAATTAAAACAGACTGTACTCTCGACACTGGTAAGCAAAGTGCACGAATAGCTCTTATTCATTATAGCATAACGCCGATGATTCTCTATCACTCATACCGTGCACATTAGCACCATCAGCGGCGGCGTCAAGTCGTGCGGCGGCGGCGGCGGCATCGGAAGCGCGAGCGGCTCTCTCCCGGCACACGTCGGCCCATGAAACTCGCGCGCTACCGCCCCATACCGCCTCCCACACTTGAGACACTAAAGCCCGGTCCGTGAGCACGTAGAATTTTGTCCAACGACCCCAAGCTACCCATCCTTATCGCTCGCGCGTAATGAGGGCTATTGTTTTAGCGGTCACCAGTTAGCGCCACTGTAGAGTAAGGTCTTGTCACTTGCTAGTAGCGAAAACAGTGGCGCCAAATTGTGAGCGCTAAAGTGGTAGGAGTACTATCGCATTTGCACTCATCAAGATGGCGCCACTGTAGAGTAAGGTCCTGTCAATCGCCAGGGGTGCCAACTGTTAAGTATAAAAACGATAGCCCTCATTATATTGCTGTCGCGACTGTGCGACGGGCGCCCGCAGTGAGTGTGCGAGCGTGACAGCAACATAATTACGCGCGAGCGATAAGGATGGGCAACTTGGGGTCGTTGGACAAAATTCTATGTGCTCACAGACCAGACTAAAGAACTACAAGATCTAAGGCTGACCCACCTGTACCGTGAAAATTAGCACCGTCAACGGCGGCGAAGGCGGCACACACCACGTTCCCACACCTGCGACATTACCTATCTATACCAGGGGTGGCCAACTTGATTAGACATAAGATCTACTGTTTACTAACGAAACCCTGGGTGATCTATCACTTACATACTTCTTGAAATCTTAAATGAAACAGCATAGTTTAGTACATACACAATCATGTAGTATTTTTTGCCTTGCCACGATCGACTGGACTAATAGTCGCGATCGACCGGTTGGCCACACCTGATCTATACCAACAGACATAAGGCCGATTCTCTAACACTCATACCGTGCACATTAGCGCCGTCAGCGGCGGCGGCAAGTCGCACGGCGGCGGCGGCGGCGTCGGAAGCGCGTGCGGCTCTTTCCCGGCACACGTCAGCCCATGAGACACGCGCGCCGCCACCCCATACCGCTTCCCACACTTGAGACATAATCTAAAGCCCGGTCTGTGAGCGAGCACGTAGAATTTTGTCCAACGACCCCAAAACCCATCCTTATCGCTCGCGCGTAATGAGGGCTATCGTTTTACCGCTCACCAGTTAGCGCCACTGTAGAGTAAGGTCCTGTCACTTGCTAGTAGCGAAAACAGTGGCGCCAACTTGTGAGCGCTAAAGTGGTAGGAGTACTATCGCATTTGCACTCATCAAGATGGCGCCACTGTAGAGTAAGGTCCTGTCAATCGCCAGGGGTGCCAACTGTTAAGTATAAAAACGATAGCCCTCATTATATTGCTGTCGCGACTGTGCGACGGGCGCCCGCAGTGAGTGTGCGAGCGTGACAGCAACATAATTACGCGCGAGCGATAAGGATGGGCAACTTGGGGTCGTTGGACAAAATTCTATGTGCTCACAGACCAGACTAAAGAACTACAAGATCTAAGGCTGACCCACCTGTACCGTGAAAATTAGCACCGTCAGCGGCAGCGATGGCAGTCCATACCACGTTCCCACACCTGCGACATTACCTATCTATACCAACAGACATAAGGCTAGTTCTCACCCGTACCGTGCACATTAGCGCCGTCGGCGGCGGCGGTAAGTCGCGCGGCGGCAGCGGCGGCGTCGGAAGCGCGTGCGGCTCTCTCCCGGCACACGTCGGCCCATGAAACGCGCGCGCCGCCACCCCATACCGCCTCCCACACTTGAGACATTATCTAAAACCCGGTCTGTTCCAACGCTCGCACACTCACTGCGGGCGCCCGTCGCACAGTCGCGACAGCAATATAATTACGCGCGAGCGATAAGGATGGGTAGCTTGGGGTCATTGGACAAAATTCTACGTGCTCACGGACCAGGCTTTACCAACAGACATAAGGTAGAATCTCACCCGTACCGTGCACATTAGCGCCGTCGGCGGCGGCGGCAAGTCGCGCGGCGGCAGCGGCGGCGTCGGAAGCGCGTGCGGCGCGCTCCCGGCACACGTCGGCCCATGAAACACGCGCGCCACCGCCCCATACCGCCTCCCACACTTGAGACATAATCTAGAACAAAAAACTTTGATCAAAACTTGACCAGAACCTTGGATACTCTAGTGCAGTGATTTTCAACCTTTTTCATGACACGACTCCTGTATGAAAAAATATTTGACAACCCCCCGACCGTTCGCTTTTTTTTCATGCATTTTATAACGTTACAAAGATGTTTGTATGGACCAAATACTTCAATCCATACAACATTTTAATGCATTTGCATAATTAAGATTTCGGATAAATCTGTCTTTGTAACTAATGTTTTTTTACTGTAGTAGTTTTTACGACCTCTTGCGACCCCCCTTTAGAGGCTTGGCGACCCCCCCAGGGGGTCGAGACCCACAGGTTGAAAAACACTGCTCTAGTGAACAGAATGTTTATTATTCTGGCACATTTTTACGAGCTGTGTCTCGCCTTCTGCCACTTTTTGGCTATGTTTATCCTAAGGATCTCATTTCTGATCCAATCAATACCATAGGGAAAGTCCGAGTATAGCCGCCGTCCATCAGCTTGTTATCGCATCTCATCTATACGCCAACACCTAGCAGTAGAGCTTATCCCAAGCTAGCTGAAAGTGAGTCACTGACCTGGCACTCGCACTGCGCCACGAGCGCGTCGCGGGAGATGGCCGCCACCATGTCGGGGCAGATGGGAGCGTCGAGTGCCAGCCGCCCCGCTCCCGCCGGCTTATAGTCACTGCCGCCCCACTGGCCCCGCCTACTCAAGGGCTCGGGTCACTGACCTGGCACTCGTTCTGCGCCACGAGCGCGTCGCGGGAGATAGCCGCCACCATGTCGGGGCAGATGGGAGCGTCCAGTGCCAGCCGCCCCGCTCCCGCCGGTTTGTAACACCCCACTGGCCCCGCCTACTCAAGGGCTCGGCTCACTGACCTGGCACTCGCACTGCGCCACGAGCGCGTCGCGGGAGATGGCCGCCACCATGTCGGGGCAGATGGGAGCGTCGAGTGCCAGTTGCCCCGCGCCCGCCGGCTTCTAACGCCCCACTGGCCCCGCCTACTCAAGGGCTCGGGTTCACTGACCTGGCACTCGCACTGCGCCACGAGCGCATCCCGGGAGATGGCCGCCACCATGTCGGGGCAGATTGGAGCGTCCAGTGCCAGCCGCCCCGCACCCGCCGGCTTGAAGCCACTGACGCCACACTAGCCCCGCCTATTCAAGGGGTCGGGTTCACTGACCTGGCACTCGCACTGCGCCACGAGCGCGTCCCGGGAGATGGCCGCCACCATGTCGGGGCAGATGGGAGCGTAGAGTGCCAGCCGCCCCGCGCCCGCCGGTTTGTATCCCATCGCGTGCAGAAGTGTCTCCGCGCCCACCATGTTCGCTTCGACTTCGTGTTTGAAGTAGCCGCAGTATAACTGCAAATATAAAAATTAATAACTTTATTTGACTTACAAACAAAACACAATCGCAAAACAAGATTGCCAACTGCTTGATGTCAGATTTTGGACAGACACAAATACAAGACAAAACACAATGGCAAAACAAAATTAACAACTGCGTGTACCTCTACAAAAGAGGGTCTCCCTCAGCATTGACCAAGAAAGTCGGGGGCATATTTTCATCACTCATTTTCAACAGGGACCTTTAAAGTTGAGTCACAGTAGATATATGAGCTAAAGCAGTACGGAAACTTAGCCCTTTCGGCGAGTTAAATACCTACACTTCAACTGAGTGTTAGGGTTGGCACTCTTAATCTTTATAAAATTAATAAGGCTCTGACTTACTTATTTATTAAAACGTTTATTTAGGTTTTTTAATTATCAAATACCTAATGGAATAAATTAATTGACTAAGTAGTTAATAAAAAAATAAAACGTTAATTAGGTTCTATAATGATCGAATACATAATCGAATAAATTGATTAAGTACTATTAGAGGCCGGTAGAAGATATTCTATTCTCATAAATAAAATACCGGATACTTACTTTCACATAGCTATTGCCTCATTTTAAATACAGTTCATCGCTTAGTACAAAAGCGCGCGGAGCAAATTACTTTATCAAATAGAACACATAAATTGTTAAAAAGCGTAATTACGTAATTTAAAAAGAACTATTACTAAATCAGATGTAAGCACTTTATTTAAAAAGTAATATTTAATCATTTTTACAATTTATCTATTTGTTTGTAACCAAATTCTATTATTAAAATTCTAAAGCTGAGTTGCACCATCTTACTTTAACTTTGACAAACGTCAAAAATCTGTTAAACTCCATACAAAAAGCACCGGTTACCGTTATAGCTACGGTCAAAGTTAGGTGGCGCAACTCAGCCTAAAACTAAGAAAGATTGAAGAAAAAGAAACATTTCGTTTTAAACCTTAACCGTATGACAATAAAGTGCACAATGGTATTTCGTATTGCAACCTAAGCCCTGATTGTCTCTTATTGGTCGTAGTAAAAATATAGTAAAATGCGTAACCAATTAGAGACGGGGTGAGCACGTGACCGGAGCGATGCGCTTACGCTAAAATTTCTACAAAGTGGTCAGGCGGAAGAGTCCCCGATAGTACGTTAACAGACGCATTGTTGTTGATGGGTTGAGAGGTTTTTTATAGAGCTGACATAATGTTATGTAGTCGTATTACTTTATAAGTGAAATGGTAGAAATAGGTTTTAAGATTAATATTTCTTGATCGTTGTTTTTGAGATTTATAATTGATAACCTAATAGACTTTTATAATTAAACTTTTAAAACCATATTTTGTCCGTAGTCTTTCTGTAAAAGCCAAAATAACACATTATGCACGGATATATTTTTATTTTTATTTCTAGATCCTATATTTATCTTCATAACAACAACACTCCCACACTATACTCTAATACGACCTTTACGAATCAGAATTATCATGTTTCACTCGTCACAATATAAACTGTATTATCCAATTTTCCTCTGACATACAATATTAACTAGAATAATACATATAGGATGACTGATAATTCTGACCTGTGACCTTAAAATTTACCAATCTAAGTAAGTGTAGCACATCAAATCGTAATTGGTTATTACAAAATCGCCCTTCTTACAATCTAATAAGGTGCCAAAGTGATAACCTTGATGTGCCTTCATAAGACCAATATTTTTGAGTGCATGTTTATGACTTAGTGATATCATTATGTGCAAGGAAGGAAATCCAAATTATGTCTATATAGGGTCATAAAGTCTGTCTGACACGTGTGTCTTCACAAGATATAACATGTCAATCTAAAAAAAATTCCATAGATAAAAAAAAGTAATGTTAATTGATCCATTCTCGATAGATTTCCCCCATGTCGCGTTTTTTAGTTCTAGGTCATTTGTATTTGTAAATATTTAGTTTTAATTGATAGTTTTTACTTATTATGTTCAAATTTACCGAAGCTCTATCTTAAAATTGTGTAAACTACATACAAAAAGAACTACAAACATACGTACGAGTACATATTTAAAAAATGTGTATTTAGAACATTAAGTACCTACCACCAGATATAATCAACCATACAGGGTGGAAACGATAAGTGATCTCACTCGATTATTTCGAAACTATACAAGATATCCAAAAACTGGTTACTGATCCTGAAAGTGCTTTACGAGCTCTATCCAACGGTATCAATAATAGGTTACAAAATAAAGTGGATCTATCCGAAAATTCAATGTTTCCAGCTTCCATACATTTAGTAAAACCACATTATATTAAAAACTATGCAAGATATCCAAAAACTTGTTACTGATCCTGAAAGTGCTTCACGAGCTCTATCCAACGGTACCAATAATAAGTTACAAAATAAACTGGATCTATCCGAAAATTCAATGTTTCCAGCTTCCATACATTTAGTAGTAGTGGTAGTAACCACAGTCATGGCACTCATGTCTTGATAATATTATAGCAAGTAAAGCCTAAAACCAATGTTTTCCATGAATAATTTTAAATTAGAATGCAATTTACGAGTTCATACTAAGTGTTTATTATTTAATTTAAAAAATTAACACTTCTAATATTGTGTGCCTGGCATACATTTAGTATGGAGGCTGAAAACATTGAATTTTCGGATAGATCCAGTTAATTCTGTAACCTATTACTTATACCGTTGGAAAGAGCTCGTGAAGCACTTTCAGGATCAGTAACCAGTTTTTCGATATCTTGTATAGTTTCGAAATAATCGCGTGAGATCACTTATCGTTTCCACCCTGTATAGTTTACATTTCACAAGAAAATGTCCTTTATTATACAAAAGATTAAAAGCATTTTGTATCAGACTGAAACTTACACGAGTTTCACTGTAACAGTATCAAGTTTATCAATAAATTATTGCCTAACCAACAGTCGATCGCCTAATTGCTGCTGTCTCAATTTGTCATCATCAAACTTGTATTGTTCTATTGACTATCGAGTTAATTTATTATCCCTCTCACCCCGTTAATTAAAACTTTTAGTTGGATTAATCACTCGCAAACTTTTTCTGGGGCGAATCAATAAGCGTCCCGCGGAAAAATTAAAAGCATCGAAGTCGCTTATGTAAAAATAAGGGATCACTAATTACTTTTGGGTTTTCTCTTTTATTTTATGGTCAGTTATGTCTTATCTTAGGGTGGAGGAAGAAATCTAAACATTTTCAAACTCTATCTGGGCAGTTAACCGAACATAACACCATTTAACAAATAAAGACTACTTATTACTATATCTGCTAGGTATCTCTATCCAATACCTGTGAAAGTAAGTTGTAGTTTATTTGACAGATAAGTCATTAACAAGCTGGCTATTTATCAGCAAATAATAAACAAGCCGTAAACGTGTAATTGGAACATTTCCAACTTCCCGTTTATTAATTGTACCTACTGTCTAAACTCGATATGAACTAATTTTTAAACAACGTAATTTTTAAATAAAATATCACCGCAAAGAGTAATTTTTTCATATACCTACGAGTATATCTACCTATCAGCACTTCCCGTTACCCATCCGCGTTATTCTTTAAACTAAAATCCACGCGAGCGAATCCGTTAGTAAAACTAAAACTAAAAAATGAAAAGTTCAGCTCAGTTTTCACGCGCCGCGCCTACGGCATTTTCACCATACTACGAGAGCTACGCCGTAGCCCGTAGCGTCGTAGATCGGTAGCGACTGCCCAGTGGAAATTACTGGTATTCTGTCGGTCATTATCATTTCGTACTACGAAGGGTGACATTTGTAATTTGTGAAATTAGTTTAATTGTGTCAGATTATAAGATTAAGTATTTATAGAAAACTAGCTTTTGCCCGCGGCTTCATCCGCGTGAAATTTAGTTTGTCACAGATCGACAAAAATTAAAGCCTATATTTAGTTAATCTGTAAGTCTTTGTTAATCTGAATAAACAATAATACTGTAAACTTTCATCAAAATCCGTTCAGTAGTTTTTGCGTGAAAGAGTAACAAACATCCAGACATCCAAACTTTCGCATTTATAATATTAGTAGGATAGTAGGATTAGGTGACTAAAATTAATGTTGCAAATAAGTTATACTTCTTTTAAAGTTATACGTAGATTTTACAAAGATACTGTATGATGTACTAGTACCTATTGACTTTACTTTATCAGTGTGTCTCTATGTCTATTCGTAATTCGTATCTAAACTCGTATAATTTTTAAAACTGTAATAAATACTTACCTAGAGTTGTAAAGTTACCTCTGTGTGCCTATTAACATATCATTTGAATAAAAAATGGTTTCATATTTGCACATAGTTCGGGGTAGCTATAAATATTATTTATGTGTTTTATTCCGTTGTAATCAAAACACATAGCTCCCAGAGCGCTTTTAAAAAGGACATTTCGGTACCATCTTTCGTTTTCTGCTTGAAAATCATTTCCAACATGGAATTTATTAAAACAACACCAAATGTACTCCCGAAGGTATAACCGAGTTTTGTTATAGTGTAAAGGTGCGTTCACACTGCTCCGGGGCGTTCGTGGGGCGTTGCATGACTTGTTGTTTAGTATGTTGTTCTCCATGAAGAGTCCGCATTAGCGAGGTTGTGTGGTGGGGACGGGGCTGATACAAAATCCCGCATGGTCCTTTTGCAAGGGCACGCCCCACTTTGAATGTGAATGCACCTTTACTTCGTTCTTGAGCCGTATTTTCCGCTACCTCTCAAGGGACACACGATGGTTTGTTTATCATGAAATATAATAAACGTAATGGATTTTTGAATTGAAAGAGGTCTGGGTATATAGTGTATTCGGCTTGTCATAATTATCGTATAGGTTTCTAAATCATGCTCATTATTTTCATTAATTTCTTGTTTTGTGTGGTATACAATAAAGTGTATCAATCAATCCTACCTGTCTTATCACGATTATAAAAATATTTTAATTGATATAATATATTATGTCTTAAGGCGATATCCTGTTTTTTGCAGGATGCCGTTTAGTAGTATGCGTGTTTTAATACTAACATTCAAACGAACATCCCGTTTGCAGAGTCCCGTAAAAAACCGATCCGTTGGAATTTCGATTTCGAATTTCGGACACACTTTTTTTAATAAGTATTTTATTCTATTTTGACCACTAGTGGCACTTATGAACGTCAATATACAGTAAAAAAGGTAGCCCTTAAGGGGCACTTTACATCCTTATCTTTTGTATTAGTGTTCTCACCCTACAGTCAAGTTTTGTGGGATCTTGCAATACTGAATCCAGCAAAACTGGATTGCATTGGGAACCCTTTAAGGTCCCTTTTTACCCTACTGCAAAGAATCATTGTAATCTATATCTATAAAAGCAAAAAGTCACTTATTGACTGACTCACACATCACAAAATCTCAGAAACTACACGTGCTAGGAGTCTCAAATTATGCATGGGGGTTCCTTTTAGAACGTAGGTGCTCACTAAAACTGGATTTTGCAAAATTCAACGGGGTAAAACGGGATTCACGCGTACGAAGTCGCGGGCGGCCGCTAGTGTTTAAATAAACACAATTTCTCTCTCTTGAAATTACAGCAAAGCTTCTACTGTTACTAGTGCGTTTAGACAAAGCACATTTACCTGTTCCCTATCAGATCTAATTCAATCAGTCAACGAGTATTGGCTCGGTCTAAGCTTGTGTACTCTACTCGGCACGTTATACAGGGTTACTTAAACAACACCAACCTCACAGGACTAGATAGCTGATATCATAAGCAACAACGGTTTTGTTCCACGAGTTTTAACATAACTAGATTAGAAATTATAACATCAACTATCTATACAGGGTGACTTTGTAAATAGTATCCAAATCTTGCTCTATAGAACAATTTTAACAATACATCTCTACCCGAATTATTTTTGATCGTGGTATATTTCGTGAAAAAAAAATTGAAAATCTAATTCATGCGTGCCCTTATCTTATGTTTTAAGGTTAATCGGATAAAAATAATTAAATATGAAAAATAAATTCTTTACGTAAATCATTTAGTTGCTGATTTTGAGTCGTTACTATTTTGACATTGATTACAAAGTCACCCTGTATATCTATCCGAAAATTCAATGCCGTTTGATAGAGCTCGTGAAGCGCTTTCAGGATCAGTGACCAATTTCTCGATATCTTGTATAGTTGACAAATAATCGAGTGAGATCACTTACCGTTTCCACCCTGTATACCTAGAATTACCTGCTCGCATCACTAGTTAATTCCTTGTCCAGACTGATCCGAGTGGAGCCCTCACTTTTCACATTTGATTTATTGTATCCATTCTCGGGGGGGAATGTTCCCGCCAGGAATGTACTGGGAATGGACCGAAATGGACGGCTCTTTCGAGTTCACTGTTTCGGCAACAAATGGATGTTTTGCTGGTTGATTTGTAATGGAATTTATAAGTTATTGCTTCTTGAAAGGTATTGGTAACTTATTTATTTGGATGAAAAGCAATATTGTTTGCAGGAGTATTGGGTATAACTTGTTTACTTTTCTTGCTGATTTCACTAAAATATTATTTTTAAGTAGTCGAATAAACAACCTGGTTCAGAATTCACTCTTCTTTTGTATTAAGTTACATACATTTTTTTTGAGTTAAGCGGCTATTCTAGTTCAATAAAGTCCTAGTATCACTGCGACCGGTACCGATCTATTGTGATCACCGCTATTTTCCTTACAGTTCGCCTCCGAGTCCTGCATCCATTAGGTAGTGCAGTATCTTTTGGGGGGGGGGGGGGCGATATGTTTTACATCTTGTGGACTTAGGCTTACCTTACTATATTTTATTTATGTCTTTACTAATTCAAAGTTTCTTTTTTACAATAAATTGTTAGATACGAGTTTACCATCACATGACTGAAGATTGCTTTCACAAGCTCTATTTTTATCGATGGCCTTCAGAGCATCCCGTTAATACAGACGTAAAACTGTTAAACGATGACAAATAAAAGCCATCCGTCACACAACGACACAGAATATCAATTTATTCTCTCAGTTCGTGCCAATAAGTGCCATTCGAAATGCATTTTTAATTTATATCTTTGAACTGACAATGGTACATCAATGGATGCAACGTAGCGGTTATAAGTGCTTTGTAATAACGATAATAATGTGTAGTATATTGAGTTATCGACTGTTCAACCCGATGCAAAAGGTTTTTAAAAAGCACTTTTACTTTATATGTTAGCACAACTCAGATTACTAACGTTTTGCATGGTAACACTAAACTGTGTAATTTAATTTTTGTGTAATAGCAATGTTTTCTCTCTCTCTCGTCTCGGCTCCCACGAATACACAAGTGTATTATCAGAAGATTGTGTTTTAATCAAGAAACCCGCAGTATCCAGCACAAATACGCGCGCGGCCGTACTTCATAACTTTTCTCGGGTCCTATTGTGTTATAAAGTTGACTATTATTCTGTGTACCATCTGGAATTCAAACCCGGGACCTTTAATGCTGGTTTTCTATATTCAATCCTAATCCTAATCCATCAGTCAACTGTCAAATTTCAAAATGTTTTTTGGTCCAAATATCTGCGGTTTTCGATGTTTTTACATTTTCATATTTTAAACAATATCAAAGTATAAACGCATCGAAGATTGTGGATGTTTAATCTAAAACTGACTTAAATTTGACAGTTGCAATCCGGATTCGGACAAGGATTGAATATGGGAAACGAACGTAAGTCGAGACAGTCCAATCTTCCAACCACAGGATTAAACATAAACAAGGATTAAACACAACTTTAGTCAAACATAAAAATCATTGGTTCTACTTTAATAGCCTTTGCTTATAATGTGTTTTCAGCTGCCTACGCCCACGGTGCTTCCCGCAAAGCTCCATATGAAATAACTTTGTGGAATAAGACTTTTATCGTTCGCAAGCGTAAAGGTTCGGACAAACCAACGCGTGCAGCGATGGCGATGGCGATGGCGACCACTGCGCGTGCAAAAGTTGTTTCACACTGCCGCGACCGCGATGGCGATCACTGCGCGTGCAGGTTGTCACTGTCACCACAACTGTCACGCATATTGTCACTTTCGCTTATTGTCAATGGAAACTGAATTATAATAAATGATTTGTTTGAAGCTTTTGATGCAATTGAGACAGTGGAAACACTTTTTAACTCAAGTTTATTCAGCCGGCCATAATAATGGGTTCCCTACGTTTTATCGAAAGTCGTTTCATCGAAGGTCGTTTCATCGAAGCCGTTTCATCGATTGGTCATAATCTCGAACGTACGAAATATCGAATGCCGTATCATCGAATGGTCACATTATCGAATGGTCGAATCATCGAATGTCTTAGTGTCGAAAGGTTGTTTATTTTATGTATCAAATATGGCAATATGGAAGGTGACGTTAGGCTGACTTGCACCATCTTACTTTAACTGTGACAAACGTCAAAAATCTATCAAACTCTATAATATAAAACACCGGTTGATAATGACGATTTGTAAGAACTATTTATTAGTCTAAACAAATAAAGAAATTTTGACTTTTACTTTGATTTTGGTTATCGTCATAGTTCAATATCGTCAAAGTTAGGTGGTGCAACTCAGCCTAAGTTAGTTTAAACCCAGCTTTTTTCCGTAACTTAAAATATCCAACTATCAAGTTTAATGACATGTGGTTAAGTATTAAGTTAAGTATCAAAAAAATGCGTTTTCATACCACCAAAATAGTAAAAGGGCGGTAAAGTGATTTAAAAGAACGTCAAAGTTGGATTTCGCCGTATGGATGTTTTTTTTTAAATTTAGCTTGTACTAAGGCACTAAGGCAAAGGCGTGAGTGCATCATACAGCCAGGTCTGGTGGCCGAACGCTATTGTGTTATTCAATAGCTATTTTCACTTTATAATTTTTTATATCGATGTCATGATTTACTCCCTTACTATTATAAAGTTACACACACGTTAAAAAGTAGTTTAAAGTGACATTTCCATATTAATCGTCACTTTAAACAAGTGTTCAGCGAATTACTAACTTTTATTAGTAAGTAGGTAACTCTTTAATATACAACCTTTCGACGCTAAGACATTCGATGGTTCGACCATTCGATAATGTGACCATTCGATGATACGGCATTCGATATTTCGTACGTTCGAGATTATGACCAATCGATGAAACGGCTTCGATGAAACGACCTTCGATGAAACGACTTTCGATAAAACGTAGGGAACCCCATAATAATATGTTATAGAATGAGACAGGATTACATGCGGTATAGGTAGTAGGTATTGGTTACTCATAACCAAGCTATATTTCTGGCTTCATTTGTAGTCCCTAGAGCCCTAACAATACCTTTTAATTAGATTTAAAGAAAGGTTTGATAGGAAGGAGGACTGCACTAAGGCTTTCTTGGCCTCAGTGGGGGAAATGAAACAACGCGGACGGTTGATATCTGGTTTATTACTGTTATGCTATTGCTATATACAAGATTTACATAATGTACACAATTCAATGTGTCCAGTCCAATGTGCCGTCGGTGTAGAGTGCCTACGGTGCACGTTCGTTCAGGGTTCATGGGCCAGTCGGCTAGTCGCGGTCGATGCTGACGTGCTCACTCCTCGTACAGTATCCTTGTTGGGCAAGTAAGATTATAACCAACTAATCTTTTTCCTTGAGGGAAAAAAATTGCCCCCATTACCTTTTACCACTGTCGTTCTTATCGTTAAATCGCACAAAACTACACAGAACTCAACAAAACATCTATCAAAATCAATTTTCATTTTCATATTTGGTGCAACAGTCATCTTGACATTTACCTACTTTTTTTAAGGCAAAGGAATTACATTATGCACCCAAACCACAGAGTAGGTACATAAACATAATAGTCCAAATATCTTTTTTGTCTTTAATAATAACTCAAAAATACAAAAAGACATCAGTTTTGGTCAACTAGGTATTTCTAGTGGCACTAAATTAATGACTGAGACGTTTGATGATTGTAATTAGGTTTTTATTTATGGAATACTTAGAATTGCTCTAGGGCCTTTGAGAAAGCTGCAGACATGTAGTAGGTACATTCTCAATTATTTTGTTCTGCAGATAATATCCCAATTTTATTTATGAAGTTGAAGAAGCAGGTTCTAGAGAAAACTAGAATAATTTGTTTATTACATAAAAATAAATTCTAATATTGATACTTTATTCTAAAACCTTTTTTATTATTCAAGTAGGTCAGACTAGTGGTATGTTATGATTAATTAATTTTTAACTGTGTAAAAACTTTTTAACAGATCCTACTTACTATTTATTACATCGATTTTAAAAAACAGAAACGTCACAGTGACAAATGTCGCGATGATCGCTGATCGCTGCGTGCAGACGCTGCATAGATCGCCGCGACCAATGACAGGACGCGTTGATGTGAACACATCGCTACAAATTCATACACGCTGTCTGGTCGCCATCGCCATCGTCATCGTGCACGCCGGCTGCACGCGTTGGTCTGGTCTAACCTTACACGAGTATTCAAATACAAACAAAAATTATGCGAAAACTTTGCAAATTATTAACGTTACGTTTGACTCGAGAGCTTTTGTGACGTAATGGCGCGATGCTGCGAGCTTTGTTGTGAGCTTGAAGTAATGGATCGTGACTTGTCTTGTTTTTGATGGAGTTGACATGAGTGTTTTAGAATTAATTGGTACTGAACATTGGAACATTCGAAAGCCTTTGATTGTGGCTTAAGGAGAGAATTTGGCACGAAGAAATACTTTTGCCCTTCCTTTGATGTAAAAGCATCAAGTTACCGTCTGATTTACTTCTATTAATATACGAGATACAGGGTGTTTATGTTTATTACAGGTTATGTATAGGGACCGAAGATGAAATATATCAAAAAATACCTTCTTTCCATGAAGAAATATCTATTTTATTGGGACTTTTTTTTTTTGGAGAATCTTATAGGTCCTGTAGAAATAGAATTGTATTTGAGTGGTTATATCAACACTTAGTTTTTTCAACATAAAAATAACACTGTATTATTGGCTGTAATTTGTTATTATAATAACAACCCACCTCTAGGTATTTACAAAGATAATATCATCGTAATTTAAACCGCCTTTTTTCTAGGCTGATGAATAACTTGATTACATTTCGAACGGCAGCGAAATTTTCGTCCACGTTTTAGGTTTTTCTTATCTCGCCTAAATTGGAGTGTAATCATTAATCACGAATAAACCGGGGAATAAAGGCCCGCCCATAAGTCATGGCGTCTTGACCAACCGTTGACATATGAAAACAACATAATGCTATTCGTCGACGCGAATACGCGGGGCATAGACAATGTAGAACGGCTAGGTAAGACAATAGTAGATATTTTTTATTAAACAGGAAGCAAACGAGCAGAATGGTCACTTGATGTAACGTGTAAAGTTTCAGTAAATCCATAGATTTGATAATAGTCTCTACCAATGGTTTCAACACTATTTACTTATGATTTATATTAGCTTCATTATTAAACATTCGTTGGCTTCAATTACAAAGTTTTTTTTTTCATTATGATATTAAAATTATGTGTTTGTACATTACGTTTTGGTGAACAAATGAGTCATTAATTTCTGACAAAACTGCATATTCAATTGCATCCTGAAATTTTACATGATGCCAACGTAGACAACTAGGAACTAGAATTCGCTGCTTGCTTGTACTAATACCATATAATCCGGGCCTTTTCAAAGCGAAAAATAGGCAAGTAAGTACATACAGGACAGGTCATTTTAAACTGCATCTCACTTAAAATCAGGTGCGATTGTAGTCAAATACGTGCCATGTTCTGTTTAAAAAATTTTAAAACCAAAAAATTAAATATTTTGTATTCTGTGTGTTCTATTCTAGCTGTGGTCCACCAGGATAGCTCTAGCTCTGATCGATGGGCACACGATCCTTCTCGGCCATTATTGATGACACGTGGCTCTCACCGCATTTCTACATTACGACTTTTTAGCCAGATGACAGATGACATGACGGACTTTTTGTTAGTTTATGGGAAACCACTCGATAACCACCCACAAGATGGACCGACGACATCATAAAGGCAGCAGAAAGGCGCTGGACGCAGGCTGCTACCAACCGGGCAACATGGAAAGCATTGGGGGAGGCTTATGTTCAGCAGTGGACGTCCTATAGCTGAGATGATGATGATGATGATGACTCGATAACGTGGTATTTGGGGAAAACCTGATAGTGATTTACGCAAAGCTGGAATTCAAAGACTTCCTGATGCTTTAAAACCCATGACAACGTTAGAATTTACTGAAGGAACAAGGAAACTGTAGTTTCAAAGATAATTAATAATACACATGTAATAATTTAGGTATAGGTTTGATTAAGCTTGATAAGAACTATCTTAAGATTAGAGTCTAAATCTGAGACGAGAGGATTTCTATTTTCGACGTACTGTAACGAGATTCTTCTCAAACGCACTCTCAGTTTGATTTACATAAAAATATTACTACGTTTTGAATATCTATAATCTCGTTTTTATAAACAAAATGTTAAAGTTTATTTTGGTAACCACATGTAGCACACAAAAAACTTAATAAATTAAAAAAGCCAAAATATGAAAACAGACGTTTGATTAAACAAACATGCACTAACAATCAAACCGGACACGCGGACAGTAAAAAAGCCGCCGCGGACAAGTCGGCTGATTGCGGACTTTTGTACGGGACACAGTGGAAATAGGACTAGTAGAGCGCTTTTACATTTAGGCGACTTTAGCAATGTGAAAGACGCAAAGCTATTTCATAGTTCATACTACGTGACAGCGGATGGCTGCCTACACATTATGGTGCGTTCACACTGGGCGAACGGGCTCGCGCGTCACGCTGGTCATCCTTCTCACCCTGCTCTTGAGTGAGCAGGATGTCGAGATTGCCGCGCGAGCGCGTTCGCCCAGTGTGGACACACCATTATAAAAACGCCGCTATCGCACCTCTGACGTCCTAATAGGATAGATCCAGTTTATTCTGCAACCTTTTTATTGATACCATTTGATAGAGCTCGTGAAGCACTTTCTGGATCAGTAACCAGTTTTTCGATATCTTGTATAGTTTAGAAATAATCGAGTGAGATCACTTATCTTTTCCACCCTGTATACTGTTGTTCTTTTGTACTGTACCGCGCTTGTGTGCGAGTGGTGACCGGCACGCATCGTAATTAGCAATCTAGCGCGGGTTGTAATTTGGTTCTGAGACACAAAGAATACACACCAATGGGGTGGCTATTCATAAACATGACTTTGTCCCTACTCCCTCCCTCCGTCAAAATTTTACAATGCCTTTTGATTCTTAACTTTGTTATGATGTCAGTTGTCATACAGGGTGAAGATGACACTGATTAAAAAGTAATGGAAAGGATGTGTCAGTTTGAAAAGCGATTCAACTCTAAATGTGTTAAAAGTTATACAGGGTGTTTCTTGTAAGGTGTCAAGCCGAAGGCAGGTGATAGGTGAGGACTAGACCTATCGATTCCACCCCCATGTATGTTCTACGATTTTTCATAGTTTAGAAGTTATTGTCAATTTTGTGATTTTTTCAAATTGTATGACCCAGTAGGCTTTAAATTTTTTTATCTTTTTTTTGGGTCGACTTTTCTCAGATTTCTTTTTTTTGACAGATTCCCTATTAATTGCAGATTTTTGAAAAAAATAATCAACTTCCTATCTTTGATGCAAGATACAAAATTTTTGCTAGAAACATAAAAAATATGCTATTAGCGGAACATTCTAAAATTTTCAACTTAAAAGTTAAAAAAAAAGAAGAAATTCCATAGGTCCAAAATAATTTTAAAAACTGCGCAGTTTTCTGAACTTTCATAATAACACAAAAAAACATGTACTTAATAGGCCATTATTTTCTGTAATCGCTCCACTAATGTGGTAAGTCGGAGATTCCGTTACATGTTTTTGACTTTCTTAGGACTAACTAATGATTGCAATTCTCTAAGTTTACGTTACGTAGAACACATTTAAAGACAATAACTGAACAGAACATTTTTTTATCCACAACGAGGAATCTCTTGCCCTTCATCTGACCTGATGAAAACTGATGGATGATCAGCGAGCTTCACTCGGAATCCTAAACCACAGAGGAATTGGCTGTCCTAAATAGGTGGCCTTACCACTAGACCACAGTGGTGGTTGTTACTTTACGATTAAATTCGNGTTTCTAGCAAAAATTTTGTATCTTGCATCAAAGATAGGAAGTTGATTATTTTTTTCAAAAATCTGCAACTAATAGGGAATCTGTCAAAAAAAAGAAATCTGAGAAAAGTCGACCCAAAAAAAAGATAAAAAAATTTAAAGCCTACTAGGTCATACAATTTGAAAAAATCACAAAATTAACGATAACTTCTAAACTATGAAAAATCGTAAAACATACATGGGGGTGAAATCGATAGGTCTAGTCCTCACCTATCACCTGCCTTCGGCTTGACACCTTACAAGAAACACCCTGTATATTACAAAATAGCCGTGCATAATTTGAACAGTGTAAACTTTGTCTCATTTGGATGTTATAAAGTCGAATTCAGCCTAAAAGGATAAAGTGTAGTAAAGTAAACCTTTTAAGAAATCCCCAAAAGATTATCAACCAGTATTCAAATAAAAAAATACATTAGGATGTTTTTCTAAAAGCCAATGTAAACTCTTTCAAGATCTTGAAAGGCTTTTCTCAGAAAATCGTCTTAAAATACACTTATTTTTACATTTTACAAAATATTTCCAGTCTAACTAAATTCGTAAACGTAACCGAATGACGATCGCCATCTGTCGAATTGATAAATCTGAAGACACAAAAACGCTTCGAATAAAAGGAAAATAGGGCAAATTGAATTAAATAGGGGTGGTCGAAACTTTCTGTGTCACGCTCGAGTGTGGGATGGACGCAATATAGGTTGTTTTATACAGGGTGACTGAAGAATATAGGAAACGCAGTAATTACTTGTGTATAAATATTGTTTTTGAAATCTTAGCTAATAAGTAAGAATAGATTAATAAATTTGACAAAATACCTTAAGAGATGTTGATCGTTGATACCTGTTATAATTTACTGAAGTAAGTACACCATTTGAAAGGTATCATCTCGTTTATGTGTAAATAGAAAATACAACCCGTTATTTCTATTTTATTTTTACAAAGAAACGACCTATTTTTAGTGCGACCGCTTAAATCGGATTTTCTGCAATTGGTTTTTTCTAAAACCTTTGTTAGTAGTGCGAAATAAAGTGCGTCAATAAGGGGAACGAAAGAAAAGTAAATCGAATTAAATGTAGGGCAGCGGGGCCTTTATCTGAGTCAAGGTGAAAGACAATGGACGACCCCGGCTGGTGTCGCCACGAATTACGATGTCTCTGGATTTATTGTGCGAATGCTTTTTAAGGCTGGGTTGCACCATCTTCTTTTGACAAGCGTCAAAAATCTGTACTCCAGAAAAAACTCATAAAACCCATTTATTTATGCAAGTAGGCTTTTAAAAAGCACTTTTACAAAACTTACTACACTTTTTCATACAAAACTTACAACACTTTTTCATACAAAACCTACTACACTTTTTCATACAAAAAACAAAGGTAGTTGAAGTTACGGTCAAAGTTAGGTGGTGCAACTCAGCTTAAAAGAGCAGTGTTTTATTGAAACAACATCACGGAAAGTAAAAAACATTGATGATGAACACTAATACCAATAGTTTATTGCGAAACCAGAATGTACGTATATGTGGATGTTACAAAATTACATGTAACCAGAGTTATGGAGTCTGTTGATCACGTAATTAGGATAAATACGCCCCGTATTTATTAATTTCTTATTGACGTTCTATCTCGTTATTGTCATCAGCCTATAGCAGTCCACCCTGGATATAGGCCTCCCCAAAATTATCGTTATTGTCGCCATTTTACCCTGTTTTGTCATGTTCCACTCAGCTTCTGCCAATCACTTTTCGCAAAATGTTTCCAGAAATAATCCATCAAACAAGAATAATTGTTACTTTATTCATAGAGAACCTATACATAAGTTACATTTATTATTTTCAATGTCCAAAATGTATCCCAACATAAAGTCACGCTGGCCCTGGCCTTCTTTCGATGGATTCCAGAATAAATGAAATTTTATATTAATGCAATATCTCAGGTACACGTGGATTAATCGAATGCCGCAGATGTATTGTGGTATTCGCTCAATATAGTATTTGTTATTGGTTCGGCGTATTTTCTTATTCGCTGCTAGTATTTCGTTTAGCATCATAGCAATGCATCGTAACATTCTTTTGGCATACGATTTTCTTCCAGATTTCGAGTGATTTTACAGGTTTTTTTGAATGAGAGAACGAACTTCAAGAAACAAAATAATAATTATCTTTATGTGTTTATGTTTCGTTCGTTTCAGCCGAATGACGTCCACTGCTGGACAAAGGCCTCCCCCAAGGATTTCCACAAAGATCGGTCCTGCGCCGCCCGCATCCAGGCACCATCTGTTTAATTAATTCAAATACCATTTTAATTATATTCTCTTTTGTTTCAGGGAGAAAAGGACAACGGAAAAAACTGCATACTCTCGTGTGAAAAGCGAAAAGCGGATGACACCGATCTCAACAAGGATCTCAAAAAGGTCAGAAGCTATTTTTATTTGCCCTAGAGATGTCCTTAGCCTCGACATTCTGTACAACTGTATTCTTAGTAATGTATAATTTAATGTCGAAAAGACGACCCAATGAGTAATAAAAATATTTTCGATAAGACTAACACCTAAATAATATTACAAGTCCTAGGTACCCAAATAATATTAAAGTAGTACAAGCTTTGCTAGTTTGGGATAAGATGGTGCTGTGTAAAATGTCCAAGGATATTTATTATTTATTTATGTCTTTAGATGCCTCTTATTACTTTGAGAATATTTTTGAAACCAAGACCTACATCCATAATATTAGCATTAATCTAAAATAACATTACATTTACATTACACCAAGATAGTAAAGAACTTCGTAAACACATAATATTTCCATCCATCTGCACTAAATCAATCCATTTACAGTCAATAAATTACGTTCATCGTAATACTTAATTTATCAAAAGCACCGTCCCCTCCACTAAATCTACGTCATAATGACAAAATTCAAATTTTTGCCATCTCCGGAGCGACCAAAAACGCGAAGCGCTATTCCGAAAATCTGAAATTTAAATTCGACCTCCGCCCTTAATTACGACAGGAAATAGCGAATATTTAATCTTATTATTTAGTAAATACAAGGCGTTCTTTGTCTCAGAAATGTAGGTGGAATTTCTTTTTTGCTGTCCAGGGAAAATAACTGTGTATTTGTAGGGTGTGTAAAGGTTAACCGTTCAAGGCGAGTCGACGAACCTTAGACATAATAATAATGTTAGCACCTACGGTAGAATAGGCACCTCTTTGACACGTAGTACTGACATGATCACTGTGAAAATTTCTTACTTTTACGTGAACTTAATATTTTACTAGAACTTAATAACAAGTCAAGTCATCCTGAAAAGATCAAAGTATAAGGATTTGATGAATCAAATCAAATTATTCAGTGACTTCTATCAAATATGACTAAGCTAAGTCAATAGGTATCTAAATTAGGTATTTATGTGATAAGTTTTAACCACTCACCTAGATTTGAGATATACCAAAACATAACCTTTCTTCAGAACCACCTTATTCTAGTCCTGAAAATCTATCTGTATAATAATTAGTTCGCGAACCAGTAAGTAACATCATAATAGTTCCCTTTGTCATAAAAGATCTATGAGAAAGTCGCGTTTTAACAGCTCAATAAAGTAGAATCTATAGATACACTTACTGACTCACTCGGTCATCACGAAATCTCAGAAACTACAAGTTCTAGGAGTCTCAAATTTTGCATGGAGGTTCCTTTTAGAACGTAAATGCTCACTAAGACGGAATTTTGCAAAATTAAACCCCTAAGGGGGTAAAACGGGACCCACGCGTACAAAGTCGAGGGCGGCCGCTAGTCACTTAAATAACTAGTGTTGTCAACTACCCATTGTAATTCCCATAGTTATATAGACAGAAATACATACATAGTAAGATAATAGAGGACACATATAATAGAAATATTAGACTGGTCTAAATGAGCGTCGTTATTGTAGGCACAGATGTCGGGAATGGACGCGATCACGCGATAGCCGCTATTACCCCTTGAAACAAAGTGTAGTAATAAAACGATGGGTACGAACTTAAGGGATGGGTTTTTAAATGGAAAGGCTCTAATTTAGATACAATTTTCCATACACAGACAACAAATTTGGTTACTGCTTACACAACAAAAGTGACCACCGAACTAAGTGTTAAGTATAACCAAACTAAGTCTAGCTCACTACAGAATTATTTGTTCACACAACATTTTGTTCCTCATAACCAAAGTGTTCGGTGGTCACTTTTGTTGTGTAAGCAGTAACCAAACATTTTTTTCAGTGTAGAGATATAGAGAGATGCCAACTAATGCGCTGAGTTCGAAACTCAGTGTGGCATTAGAAATTCACACACACAATCAAAATATGTGCTCATTATCCACTGCGGTATCAGTACTCAACGTTCGAATAATCTTTAGTACTACGCAAGCAAACTGCTTACATTATGACGTCGCTGCTGTCATCATTGCTGTCACGAGCAATGTGTTTTGTATTTGAGCATATTGCTGCGACACCTTGTCACATCTCCCTTTAGTTTCTGTGATCTGTGTAATTTGCAAATATGTGCCAAAGCTGTATGAGCTGGTATGTATAAAAAAATATTCGTTTCCTTGTTGTCCATTTAACTTATATTCTATGACTGATACTGAGTACCTACAAACTGATTTATTCCTTGAACTCCGATCAATAAATGAATCTCTAAGCTTTTCGAACATACTCGTAACTTGAACTTGAGTTTTGTTTTTGGGTCATAGCCTTGGGTCATAGCTCATAAAATAACCTAACCTAACCTAACCTAACCTATAAATAATAATAATAATAAATAAATTTTATTCAATTAAACATTTCGATCTAACAAGAGGTGAACGCTGACACCGAAACTAGTAAAAAAAAATACTGTATTTTCAGTGTCAGTGATTCCTCGACATTTGTGGGCTAACATAGAAATATTTAAGTTTTACATGCTAGGACATGGAAATTTCAGCTGGTAACATAAAATAACATTAAGGTGATATGAATAGGAGCGATTTTACAGAACATTTTATAATCGTGTGTGTGTGTGTGTGTATGTGTGAACCTATTGAAACTCTATTCAATTTAGTCAGTCTATAATAGAGTGTAGGTTATTGCTCATATCTGAGCGTTTCTGAGAGAATAGGTTACATCACTTGACTACTGTGTTACAACAAATGATAAAATAAAGAAACATCGATAAAAATAAACAGATTATATAATTTACCAAGTCGATTCACAGGAATTTAGCAGCCGCCTATAAAATGGGATTAAAACCCCAAATAGAACATCTTTTACTATTCGGTTTGTAATACCAAATCGTTTCTATGTCATGGACAGTCGGCCGCAAAAACACTATTTACATTGGAATAATTCCTCAAGTCTTAAAAATGTGTTAAAAATTTCAAGCATTTATAATCTATAGATTAATATGAGTAGTATTAACAAAATAATAATGGGATCTGTACAATTAGTTATACCAAATTCGTATTCATTTTGGTACGACATTTCTGGACATGATTTGAAAACTTCACGATCACGCATTAGTTTACTTTTTCGTATCTTTAGTTTCGGTGGCGATCCTCAGACCTGGCCTTTTTCATCCTATCCTTCTTCAAGCACAGTAGAGGTTATTCGTAGAACGTAGACCATTTCAATCATCAATGCTTTTATTGACAGTCAAGTAATAGAATGCACCAGAGTTGTAGTACTTAGTGGAAATGGGAGATATCGCCTATATCTCCCTTCCTTTTTAAACTTTTCTTTTTATGTATTGTGTTTTGTCATTTATGCCGTTGTGAACTTGTAATATCTAAAATTAATAATAAGGATCTCTCATTCTAATACTTGCATTCCTAGCCGACTGTACCTCACAAAACGTTAATACATCACGCAGTATAGGGGTGGTGTTTTATGTCCGCGCCCGTCCTCGCCTGTTTTGTGTAGGAATTTTAACTGAAAACTACCAATGGGTGCCTAGGACATAGACGTAGCTATTTGATGGCGAAAACATCAACTAACCGATTGGGATTGTTTATGATTTTATGGCTGATTTAAAAGCGGCTACTTTCATTCTGTGGTAGTAGTTTGGTAATCTTGGTAAGATAGCCAGTTCCTCCGTGGTTGAGGATTCCGGGTGAAGCTCGCTTCCACCTTCGGCCTGATCATCACTTACCATCAGGTGAGATACAGGCCAAGAGCTTCCTCGTTGTGGATAAAAAAAATAATTAAAGAATGTGTTACCTACTGCTTGGTATTTCGTTTATTTTCGAAATTAAATAAAACTCGTACCTATAATGACATAATCTCTATCAATTTTGACTTGGAATTCATAAGAAAGTCATAAAAACAAAACCAATGCATAAAACCAAACTAACATAATATGCTGGTCAAAACAGTATAAAGAATTTGTCAGTAATATTTTTTATTAAAGTGGTCCTTTAATTTTTAGAATTACCTACTCGTATATCGAAAAATGAGCCTCGATAAAAATAATGTTCACGGGTACCGACATCTTTGCGTAATGTATGTATGTAATCAGGCTTCAATAGAAATAATATTCATAGTAACCTACATCTTTAGGCTATGTATTAGTATGTATGTCTCATGTATGATAAATGTCTTCAATCTTCGCGTAACTAGATCGAGTAATAAAATATTAAAGAGCCCGTGAGAAGAGATAACGAACAGATCGTTGCTTAGCAAAAAATAACGTCTCATAAGGGTGCCATTAGCGTGCTGAAGTGGATTGTTATACTTCTTATATTAGGGAGATAATGATCAAAATACAAGTTTTTTGTTAACAGCACTTGAAGTAAAATGGAAGAAAAGTTATCAGAGGTTGAGCAAGTGTCCCCGTTTTTTACTTATTGGGAGAATGTAGAGAAAATGAATCATCAAACACCTGTTCAATAATTTCGAATGTAGGTTAATTGTATTGCTATTTTTAACCGACCTCAACAAAAGGAGGAGGTTCTCAATTCGGTTGGATACAATTATATTTCAACTCTCTCTCTCTCTATTTCTCTCTCTCTCTCTCTCTCTCTCTCTTCCTGGCCAATGTTTGCCTGTAGGCCTAAGATCCGCGCCGCGATAAGCGGTTATCATGCCATTTTATCGATTTTAACCATACATTTTAACGTCGATAAAAGTTATCACGGCGCGCATCTTAGGCCTACAGGTAGAGAATAGGCTAGATGACAAAATATTGGTCCAATATTTTTTAATTATCTGTCTGACGGACTAAATAGAATTTCGATTTCGTTACCCAGTCATCATCCCAATTATTTTTGTTATTAGAACTGCCGTTCGATACTATTAGGATCTACACAGAAGTATACTTGTCCCCTAATACAAAAAATATGAATAAAACTAACCGAAGAAATGTTCAATTATTCAAACTAATCAAAACAAATGTCAAAGCTTGAAAACTAGAGAAATCGGATTCCTAAAGTGTACTTTCGTAATAATTCCATTGAAGTTTGCGAACTGGCGTCGTCAAAGTATTTTGTGACTTAATCTCACGGGTTTAGGGTTTTGTTTTGATGGCGAAGGTTCTTGTGGTACAATTTGGAGCGGAGGTAGATTACGGGCATGATAAGAGGGTATAATGAGAGTCAAGGTGTGCCCTCTATTCAGACTTTAGTGTTGCAGAGACGTAAAGGAAACTTTTGTAGAAGTGCTCATTGCTTGGTCTCATTGGGGACTTTAAAAACGTACTAGGTACTATTTTCTTTGGAGCAGTCTACTAGAATTTTCAGCCGTGGATGAGCGATAGGAATCGCTGATGATGATGATGACTATTGGCATGATGATTATTTAAATTGACGGGCAACGCATCGGTCTTCAGATATTTCAAATGTCAACTTAACTAAAGCCTGGTCCGTGAGCGCGTAGAATTTTGTCCATAAACCCCAAGCTATCCATCCTTATCGCTCGCGCGTAATTATGTCTTGCAGACACTCCAAGCACCATTTTGATTAAATTATTCGTTGTTTGAATACACTTCAGTCATTTTTGTATTACTTCTTCTTCTTCTTCTCCTCTATGGCTACTGTGTTTCCACGTTTGCCAATGTCACGTGAGCATACATTTTTGTATTATTTATAACGTGATTTGTGTTTGATGGATTTCTCAGTTTTTTACAAGTGTCAAAAAGACATTTTAAAGACAATAGATTGCAATAGATATTTAAAAATACAATAAAAAGTAAAAAAAAAAGTCTCCATCGCCATCGCCAACAAGTGATGTGCATGCGTTACGATAATTAGTGGTGTGTTTAACAGATTGTCGATAAAATAAAATACTCAAGATTAAAAAAAAAAAAATTTTCGCACATTATTTTTTTACGGATTTGTGTTCAGTATCAGTAATATAGTAACCTCTGTAAATATGGCAAGAATGCAAAGTAACACCCTGTATATGCTCACGGACCAGACTTTAATAAAGCTCATAAAAATCATCATCATTTTAGCCACAGAACTCGCCTCCCTTTTGCTAAGAGAGTGATGCCCGTTTTCACCATCAATCCCTAATTTTTAAGTGATCCCTATAACAGATAACAGGAATTTTGTTTTCATAGGAGTCACTTAAAGATTAGGGATTGATGGTGAAAACGGCCATGAGACTTTCTCGTTTTGGGTTCGATTCCCACAGGTGGCAGCCATGTCAGACGCTTACGACGAACTACCAGAGTTCAATAGGTCTGTCACCTCTTTGGTATTAGACTTAGGTTATTGCAACTCACCTGATAGAAGAAAAAGAAAACAATAACACCCGAATTCACAAACGATGCTTGCTTAAGTGAATCAGCAACGCTAGGCCAAGTCGAACGCACAGCGTTGAATAGAGCTCTGTGATTAGTTCATGTGTGTCACTCCGCTAATCAAGTATTATCTATGAATGGGTATTTGAGGCCCTGTTCGTCCTCGCACGCTGTGAGACCTCATAGTAATGTTTGTGAATACGGTCGTAAGTTACCCACTTCCATGTTTCGGTGACTGTTCTTTCGGAACTCGTTAGTGAACTAACATAAACTACTTAATGATTTAACCCCCAAGTTAAAGTCAAAGTTAAATTGCCTCACCATTTTCAGTCATAACTGTAAAAGCGAATTATTTTTATGTTCGTTGATTGCGCATTCCAACCACTAGGCTTTGAGGGTGGTTCGTAAAAATAACAACGGCCCAATTAGTTTAGAAATTAACTGCTAGTTCTTAAGTAAAAGTTTCTTTATTAACAAAACCGGTTCAAGACTGGGATTGGTGCAAATCTCATCATCGTCATCAGGGCAAAATTAGGCTCAGTTGCACCATCTTACTTTAACTTTGACAAACGTCAAAAATCTCTAATTCAGGAGCGACCCTCTCTATTTGAAGAAAACATTTTTTTTATCCACAACGAGGAAGCTCTTGGCCTGTATCTCACCTGATGGTAAGTGACGACCAGGCCGAAGGTGGAAGCGAGCTTCACCCGGAATCCTCAACTACGGAGGAACTGGCTACCTTACCTCTAGCTGCCGGAACACAATAATGCTGTTAACATTGTTGTTATGGCGACAGACTTAGGTAAGATGGTAGTAGCTAGCCTGGCGGACTTAAAACAAGCCCTAACACCAACGAAACCAAACAGAAAAATCTGCCCCCACTGGGAATCGAACCCGGGACCTCTGCGTCTGAAGCAGGTGGTCTTACCACTAGACCACAGAGGCGGTTAAAGATTAGATTTGATTAGATTTACACTCCCCACTCCCACGCTGGTCAGAGATTTGAGGGGGAATAATATTCCTTATCATATTTATTCTATCTACTCTCGCTTCTTGAATTTGATTCATATTCCTGAGAAGATAATTGGCTACAATTTCAATACAATATTTAAGTACCCAAATGTAATTTCGTAACGCGACTATCAAAATACAAATTGAAACAATTCAAACTGAATTTTAGGGCCCTTTCTAAACATTTATTAAAAAACATCCTACCGACCGAATTCAGGAGCTCCTTCTTTCTGAGGGCCTAGTGTGAGTTTACATCAAACGCGCTCACTAGTGAGCGCGTCAAAAAATGACATTATATGTATGACGGATTGTATAGCGCCCCTAGCGGGAAACGTTCAAAAACTAAATTTTTCATACATTTTTTAAACGCGCTCACTAGTGAGCGCGTTTGATGTAGGTAAACTCACACTCAGCCCATTGCAGTCTTGTTTTAAACCAAGCATTTATGTTCTACAAATAAAATATCTAACACGAAAATATCAAAAATAATCCTTAAAACCTCCACGGCATGCGAAATACGTCTGATACGTTATTGTACGGAACAATGAGCCTTTATTATTTTGTCCCGTTCGGTATGTTGTCAATTAAAATTTCAATTACCACCGCAGTAATGCCGATGCTACGGATGCCGTGATGAAAAATCATCTTTGTTTCCGAAAATGCGGGTCTGATTCGACAATCGCTCAGCTGTGTTGTAGGTAATTACAATGTATACGTTTTAAAAATATAAGGCAAATTATTTTCCATTGCAATATTTATACCTACAGGGTGAAATTTAAATCGTTGGCATCCTTTTAATATAAGATTCTACTCATGATACATATGAGACAATTTTAACAATCGTCGAACGTCAATTTTGTACTCCAACACATTCGTTTCATACGAAATCACTTTATGAATTCCCAATGAACACCTGAATACTACAGGTACTTTTCAAAATGTTATTGACATTTCAGATATGAGATTCTATTGTAGTCTATTGAAATACCAGTTCAAAAATCACAAACAAAAAGCAAATTGAATGAAGCAGAAAAAACAGAACGGACACTTATAATCCCAAAGAGCGAATTTTAAAGCACCCATTTAAAATCAATACCATGTTAACCTGCCCTGAAAAAGTATTCGAAAAATGTCGTGCGATTCACGAGTTTTGCGTTCGAAACAATGGCGCATCGGATTGTTTCGTTTAAAAAACTTTTCTCATTTTGCTGCGAGGGGCATCACTCCCCCGCAGACATTTTGGGGTTCCTTCGGCAGATGGGGGGAAGTGATTTCACAGTGGTTTGGTGTACGAGTAATCTAGAAATGTGTTTGATTTGAAGATGCGATTGCAAGAATTTGATGTTTTAATGATCTAATTACCGACAACTTTTTCTGCCTGAGACTTGTGAAATATAACTTATCCGACTTACAAGTATACTTACAACTTTTTCAGAGACTTACAACCAAGTGATAAACGTGCTCTTAATCAATTTATTATAATATTGTCAATAGAACTATCACAAAAGTGTCAGTTAATAAAAAAATATATTTTTTAACCAAGCAAAGGAAGCTTCGTTTTTAAATTAACGTCATATTTTTGACGCCATAGTTGTGTCGCACTAACCTTCCAGAGTTTTCCAATAAAACTTTACCAAGGTTTTAGACTGAATAAAATGGTTTATTACTCCTTTATACAGAAAATAAAGCTACGGAACCCATGATCCTGACATAAAGACGCCCTTGTCCAGTTTTTAACACGATTTCAGCTGAAACTCGACGAATACTCCGTCAATCTATTATTATTTGTCTGAATTATTTTCCGTGCTGTTTCGCTCGTGAAACATTGAATGGTTTTTATGGTTGTTAACAAATGGTATGTCTTCATTGAGATGTTTTACACCAAATCTTGTTTTGGGTCTTGTTTCAGTATTGTATTCGCTTGCTTAGAGATTATTCTTAACCTTGAGAGACGAATTTACCTGTTACTGGAATTTATTCTGCGGCTGTTTGAATTACAATAATAACTCACATTCACCTGGAAGCAAATAATGTTAATTTTAAAAGTAAAATTACAGTGTCATCTAGTCCCAAGTTAAACTTATTTACTATGGAGTACTAGGCAACAAAATTCTTTTTTATTACTTTTTTATCAAACTAGAGTTTCAATCAAGTTCTTAGTACCAATTCAGGATACACGCCTTATGTAAATTTATTGTTAAAAATTCTTAAAAGATAATATCAGCAATGTAGTTACGAAATGCTATGTATACTCTTACTACATATAAAAAGACCTAATGCTAATAATAAAATGACCAATTCTAAAATTTCCTTTTACTCATGTATTCAAAGCTCTCTTAATTCAAAAGCACGGTGAATGAAAGTTTAAATCAACAGAGATTTGGGCAACATAATCCATGAGAGTTTGAAAAACACTCTTTAGACAAATTTAACTCCTAGCTATAGCAAGCATTATAAATGACAGGTAGAGCAAAGCGTCTGCTATTTCAACCATGTAACCAAATAATAAAAAATGTTCATTAATAGGCTAGTTTCCTAAAAAAATTTTTTTAGTCCGTCATGTTTAATATCGAAAAATATTGGACACATATATTTTTATTTGTCAATCTAACAAATAATTACATAGTTATGGTGCGTTGAAGTTCCGTTGAAGCACAACGTGCGGCACTTTTATGCACGCATTGACGTCACGGGCCTCTTCTTATGAACTTTGGCGCGCTTTATCTCTTTAAATTTTCATTAAAAGTGAAAAATACGTGTAGAGTATTTTTTGATAAGTTAACTGACGGACTAATTAAAACTCTTGCTTTTTTACCCAGGAAACATCCCTATTATATTATTATTAATTAGTAATTTATTATTATTTGTTGCAGGCTAAGTTGGAGACCAAGGCTCTGAAAGCAAAGCGGCCCGGCTTCACAGATGATCGTTACAACGAGACCTCGTACTACATGGAAAATGGTAAGTCTATTATTTTATACCTACTTTGATAAACCAGATGAAAGACTGAAAACATTTTTAAATTCAAGAATTTAGTTTTAAAATGTCCATGGCGTAGGTAATCAGTTGTAGCTTACATACTTCTGTCCATAGGTATTTGTAAAAAATCTGTAAATATTCCTACATTCAAATAAGCCCCAAGGTATCCTGTTAATACTCGGAACCGTACGAACAAATCCAATAGTCTTTTCTTAACATAACTATGTAACGTAGCCTTATGTCTTATACATTACATCTAATCCCATCTAATGAATCCCTTCCCTTTCATACTTTAATGGCGAACATTTTTCTACTCGCAAAATCCGTAACTCCGCCATTATCTTACAACGTTCTCGAATTGTATTCCCAAAACTTAATCACGCTCGGAGTATTCCAGGGAATGTTCTTTTTCAATTTAGCTCCATCCATAATCCCTTTGATTCCGCTAAGAGACGTCCCATAATCTTCGCAAGTTATTGGATTACATCAATCCCCCGAAACTCCACTGATAATTTTATTTTCATGACTTTCTCGCAACGTCGCGTCGCCCCGTTCCGTGTGTCGCTTCTGATGAATTTGTTTTAGAACCAAATGGGAGCCAATCAATCTTGCGGTACACGCGTCGTTCCAGACCAGCGGAATTGGGGAACGTTCATTTTTATTTTCGTTACACCGCTACTAAATGAAATACAGGCATATTATTATAATTCACAGCACTTACAACAAATATGAATAACAATACCTACTCAAATGTTACAAAGCAAAAGTCGCACGGCATAATCAAATTACGGAACAAAATAGTTTCTTAAGAAACTAATTCATAAAACACTTCAAGTCATATTACCTTAATGCATCACGTGGCTTAATACCATGTTATAAAATATCTTAAGTAATTTATTTCTATCCACATAGTTAGCATTACACTATCGGGGTTGGAGCGCTCCATTATTGGCTAATGGCCTGAGTCATCATACCGCATTGCCGTTTTTTCTTCAATTTAATTTTACCAACATTACGGTACTCATTCCAGCTATGCAGGCATTTTGCTATTACACCAAGCTTTACTCCAAGGAATTTATTAAAGTTCTTAAGCAAACCGAACAACGTGTCTCCGCTCGTTATGCGGTTGAAACATGTTGTTTGTTCTTTAATTTTGTGTTTGTTTGGAAGTTTGGAGCGTGTTTTGCTATAATTAACAAAATCTTTGCAGGCCTCAGGAAAGTTTATCCGTACTACTTCACGTTCACGACGTTCACGAAAGGGAGGTGGGTCGGCGAGAAGATCCTGGATGTGTTTGCACGGGAGTTCAGGGCGCATCCCGCTGCTGAGTACGAACGGTGCATCAGGGCTGGCACCCTCACTGTCAACTACGAACGGGTGGACCCCGACTACCGGCTCAAGCACAACGACCTCTTGGCTAACGTCGTCCATAGGTACTTACCCTTTCTCACACACACCTAAACGACTGTAGATAGCTTTAAGACATAGATATAGGTTCATATCTTAGAACATACAACTCGAATAAGTATCCTAATACTAGAGTTACACTACACTCAATAGTTCCCAACACACGGACGACATCAGACACGATCTTTCTCTTAATACTTTAATCCAGTATATTAACATCAACTTCTCTTTCTGGTCTTGCAATTATCTTCTACATAACAAGTTGTCCCTGTACAAATTGTGACGTCTCATGGTTTTATACGGAACTTATGTCCCTAACCCGAAACCAGCATACTTAAACGGCTGGTTTGTAATCTGGAGATTAGCTTGTTTTATTAAATCTAATTGTATGTAGCATATTGTAACAATGTATTTTTAAAAGAGACTTAAGCACCGAATGAGCATGTGAGTGGACATAACCGTTTCTCAAACGAAACTGAATTTTATTGTGACTTTTACAACTTGGACAATTTCTCGTTCTGTCTCGGGGTCGCCTTGAGAACGGCCTTTGTCGTGTCACATCTTTCACGTAACGTAAATTGTATTCGCTCACGCATGTTCATTTGCTGTTGTTTTGTTCTCTAATCTGTATTTCATACATGATGGGCAGTCCGTCCTGACGTTGGGCAAACTGAGTTAGACCGTTAATTAACATGTCATCCATGTAAACATTTCGTCGTCTATGCCGGTGTGTAGTTTCTGCGAACTAATGAAGGTTTTGCTCAGCGTCCGGAGCGTTCCTGAAGTCGAATGCCTGACGTGTATATGGTTGCAGGCACGAAGTACCGGTCACCAGCCAACCCATCACCCTCGTACATATCGATGAGGACATTGTGGTTGTCAACAAACCGGCCTCTATCCCCGTAAGTGGCAAATGAGACAGCCATGTTATGTGTATGCTATTCTATCTATCTCTAATTTACTTCATAGCTCCCTATCATTAACGTGCATGCTATTTACTAACAATTTTTAAAAAAGCAATACTGTAATCATTCACATTTTCAGAGCTTTTAGGAATTGCAGGAGCTTCAATTAAAATGTATTTAGTTTACTGTTATTATGTTTCTGATGCTTAATTTCCGCAAATTGAACACAATGTTATTTTCAATTGACAATTTGTTGCACTGGATTGGCATTTAACTTACAGACTTTAAATGTTTCATTTATTTATCGTGACTGACGCTGTCCCTCGTACGTCAGCTGCTGTTAATAGTTATGTTAATGAGCTTGCGATTTAAATACCAAATGATCCCGTCCTGATACTTGCAACATGATGACATTCGCTGTCGTCCAACAAAATCACAATAATGACTTTACCAACTAAAATTTTATTCAACTCGGAATATTTTCCAACGTGAATTATTTCATGAATCACTTATCGGATAACATTTACATTTCCAAAATCCTACAATGATAACATTCCTTAAAATACATCACATACATCAACCCAAATTAATATTCACGATTTCGTTTGAAACCTACTGCGAAATATTTTAAGCTGGAGTCCCGCCGAAATCCGCTTTCCCGGCTCTAAAAGCAACCCTCAGAGTCCTTTCCCGTTTACGTAAAATGTGGCTCCTTTGGCAAGAAATATTCAGAGCCCTATATGACTGAGGGCCCCTAATATTGCCAAGCGCTCGCACTTTCATATCGGCTTTTGCGGCGTAAAATAGAATTGTAAACGGCGTTTCAGCCGGCACTCTTATTTCGTATGCAGGCTGGGTGGGGCTCGCAGGACGCGTGATTTTTCAATATTTTTACTGAGAGGTTATTATAGCTGCTTTAGATTCATCTTTGTAGCAAATCTCATAGAGTTGTTCCCACCAGTGTGTCAACTGTTACTTCTTGTTTAATTTAAACTGACTTGTTGCAAAGCAAGTTTCCTGGAGCCCCGGGACATTTTCCGCTCTAACGCAACAGTGGCAAACGCGAAGTGAAAACAAAATTGGTACCAAGAACATGCGCTGTTGTGCTCACAACTAGGCTACTTGGAATACAGTCTGCTTCAGTTTTCACTGCACGTTCGTGTTATCTCGCGAAACTTGAAACTGTGTTACTCTGTCGTAAATTGCATTTTGAATAATTCCCAGCTGCACCGAGCGTGGGTGCAACTTATGAAAGGGAAAGTGGGTGTATGAACTGAAAATAATTGCCTTTAAATAAGTAAATGACGGAGCGACGAAAGCAAATTATGCTAGTTGTAGTAGAATGCTAACGAAGGAGGACAACGTTAATGATGAATTCAAAGCGGAATGAATAAAAGAGTTGGAAATAACTTTAGTCATAATAAACCAGTCAGTAAGTACACCTGCCTCGTATGAATCTGTTTTAAATTAGTTATGGCTTACTTTATCATTGTCAAAAATAAATTACGAACTACATGTAGATTATGTGAAATAACCGATTTTGAAAAAAAGATTTGAGCGTTCCCGTCGGCTTCAAAATGTCTTCATCAATTCATATGTCATAAAGGGTTTTTACATTTTTTTCATCTTCTGAGGGACTGTGACCGATTACATTGATTGATGCACCTCCTTGATGGGAGGTCCAAGAGGGCCGGGCAAGCGCCATGTGAAATATTGTCGTAATTTATCGCAAAAAGCCAGGCTTTATACGAAATGCCCACAATTATTTTTGCACCTGTCCCCAACTTATTATTATGTTTATTATCTTAGTCAGCTTAAGCAATCGTCTTCAAGATTGAAGGAAATGAACACCCTAATTTTGTTAAAGTTTTCATAAAAAGGAAAGATTTTAATTTTCCCCAGAAAATGAGGTAAGTACACTCGTAATAGAATTATATTATTTTGACCTTCAAACTTTCTAAATTACCCCAATTATATTCTAACTTCATCAAGATAACTTCTAATGAAGTTACACGGAAAATATGAAAGCTGAAACTGTCGTAAATAACAAAATTATTTGGAACGTAGAATAGAAACGATACTAATTTGAGTGTTAATGCTACTTTACCTAAACTCACACAGATACTAGTTGGTACCCACACAAGATCACACTCCATAAAGATATCAGGATATGCTATCCCGCTCACACATCGGCGGTGATCTCGACCTGTAGATTTTAAAGAACTTGGCTTATTATGAAGCCAATTATATGTTTATGTGTAAGCACAGCACTATCAATGTTAAGCGTTGTTGTTGATGTTGTAATGCACTTGAGTATATCAACGAACTAAGAACATTTTATCCAAGAAATATCAAACTTTAGCAGATTTTCCAAAGTTACTTCTTTAAGGGGAACCATTTAAATACCGCAGATATACCGCAAAGAATGAAAGAGTTACCATTGTCATCTCTTACAATACATACATTCGCTTATGGGCTTTTATGAATGCTCCATACGTCAGTGGAACTCGCCACAAAATGATGTTAGCTCAGCCTTTTTTCACAATAGATGTTCATGCGATATTCTTTATAACTTTGTTATATTATTATGCTGAAAGATTCAACAATGTTCATTTCAAGGCTTGACCTTGTCATATTTTCCATCCCTTTGTGTAGATATCGTATTCAAAATTTATACTAAATATCAGTCACAGTTTTTTAAATATCAGTTACATTAGAACCACACAGATCAGAAATAGCTCTAACTCAGCCATTGACGCGGAATAAAACTCTTGCTTTTGATGTTAATGAAGAATTAGCTGAATCCGTAGATATCTTAAGTGCATTACATACATCCAAAGATCGCCTTTATAAATGTAATGACATGTGTCGATGGTGGGCCAGGCACGAGACTCCAGTGCTCGCTAACCCCTTGCGCATCATACACGTGGACGAAGAACTACTCGTGCTTGACAAGCCTTGCTCGTTGCCGGTGAGTCAAATCGGTTCAAATTCTGTCAGACTCTGCTTGGTTTTTGTCGTTTGCATCTTGCAAGGTTTTGGTGTTATTCGAAATTTTAATACACAATTTACATAAGGCTAATGCCACCCATATGATACTGGGGACAATTGCATATGCACCTTTTTGTGTCAAAACTATCGTCAAAATTTTGATTCTTCTAGATGGTGTATGTGTCTAGCAAGAACATAGAAACCAAATTTTGTTTATTATCATATTTCACAGATATTTTATCTGCGAAATCTGTTACTCCAAATATATCAACATGTACACATTTTGGCATTACACATTGGTTTTTATCACTAACTGGAAAGTTCGCCATCAGAGTCTGACATGAAATAGTGATCTGCACAAGTTTGAGACTGTATACTCCGATGGATCTGAGCCATACAGGGTCTCGTCAATGCCACTTGGAAGTGGTACAGCAGTCTACCTTGCAGTTTGATTTCACACGTCTGATTTTAGTCAGTGAGCCAGATTAGCTTGGCACCTTTATCATAGGAGATTTAGTTTTGGAATTATTTCCAACGCACCCGTTTTTGCAGAAATTTTGTAATTTATGATGGTAGGTAATGATCAACAAATCTATGGCTCACCGATTAAAAAAGATAATTTACTACATTACTTACATTTATAATGGTTCTTGTGATGCGAAATCTGACAATACTTTAACAGTTTAATAATTTTCCTAAAATAAAAGATAATAAAGTATAATCTAAGTAAATTATTGTATTGTCTTCAATATTGATGTCTAGTTTGATGATTTTGTTTTGGGAATGTTATGGATTTTCCAACATGGGTTTATCTACAAGAGAAAGCAATTCTTTACAATGAGATCCCATGGTTTTTTACCAAATGTTTATTGTCTGTGTTAGTTTTGCGCCAATGTCTCTGCAAACGAGATTAATCCTGCTTCATATACTTTTTAGTTTGCATGCCTAACAATATTTGTGTTGTCCTTAAAATTAATTTATTGTTTTAAATAAGTAAATGTATCGAAAATAAGTCATATTTTTCAATGATTGCTTCTATGTTTCGTTACACCGTAAATCTTGATCAAAATTCTGTTTAGCTTTTATTGATGAATCCTTAATTTGAAAAAAAAATAAGTATTACTTGCAAATTAGTGTTAGTAGATTTTAAAAAGAAAATATTTACTTTCAAAAGTTTCGATTACACCAACATATTTCTCCAACGTTTAATCAAGAGTTTAATACCTAAAAGTCCTTGAACAGTTCACTGCAAAATTTTAAAATTCATAGCTTCAGACGAGATCTAAGGCGAAGTGCTTATAAACAACTGCACTCGGCAGGTTCACCCGTGCGGCAGGTACCGGCACAATACCGTCGTCTTCATCCTGGCCAAGGAGTACAACCTCAAGAACTTGAGGACCATACACAGGCTGGACAGGCTAACGTCAGGTATTTATTGTTAACTAACGGGCAAACCGCGGCTTCACCCACGTGAAATTTAGTGTTACAATCGGCATAAATTATAGCCTATTGTTAATCTGGGTTACAAACAATAATACTGTCAAGTTTCAACAACATCCGTTCAGTAGTTTTTACGTGAAAGAGTAACAAACATCTAGACATCCAAACTTTCGCATTTATAATATTAGTAAGATTTATATCAGTGCAACCAAGCTATTGTTCTTGCAACTCACGAAGGCGAGTGAGCTTTACTTGTGTGTGTAATGTCTATCAAAACTTTTGAAACACGAACAGTAGCGAGCCACCACACATGTAAGTACTAAGTAAAGCTCACTTGCCTTCGTGAATGAGGGCTATCGTTTTTATACTTAACAGTTGGCATTGACAGGACCTTACTCTACAGTGGCGCCATCTTGATGAGTGCAAATACGATAGTCCTCCTACCACTTTAGCGCTCACAAGTTGGCGCCACTGTCTTCGCTACTAGCAAGTGACAGGACCTTACTCTACAGTGGCGCTAACTGGTGAGCGCTAAGACAATAGCCCTCATTGCAACAACTATTACATATTTGTAATAGTGAAACATGTAGCTACTTTTTTAACTTGTAACATCTTGAAATATCATGTTTTTATACCCCCCGCAGATTACAGATTTTTAGTCGGCCGTTAGTTTGGTCGGCTTCGAATTTGTATGAAGAATCCGCCGATACCAAAAATCTGTATACCTAATATGCGCATTTCCATACATGTTCGTTCATACTGATTAACAACCCAACTATACTGTCGACCGAAAATTCTGTAGCCTTATATTTCTAATGAAGCTACACCAACATTAAAATCATTAAACTTATTGTGAGAAAAGGTTACAGAATGCTATCCAACATACATGAATACAAATAAACCCTTGAAAGATCATTATAATACTCTTCAAATACGAACAAAAAATATTCTATTTCCTTTCCTTTATTGAAATGTGCTTCGAGACAGGAATTTGTTTTATGGTCTTGATCAAAAGGGCCTTTTAAGGAAAAAAGATTCTCAGAATATGTTTTTGTTTGATTTTGTCAATACACAGCTTTTATCGGCACAACAGTTGATAAATAATTCACGCCTTTTTGTTTGAGTGTAATCATTATAATGGCATAAGTGCTCATATTCCCTTTTTCTGGCAGGGCTTCTGCTTTTTGGACGGAGTCCTAAGAAAGCGAGGCAGATGGAACATCAGATCAGGAACAGGCAGGTGCAGAAGGAGTACGTTTGCAGGGTAGATGGAGAGTTCCCAGAGTAAGTTGACAGGTTTTAACAAAGTACCCGCATAAAGAAATTGAAGTTTAATTAAATTAGTTACTGATGAAAATTCTTAAGAAAAAAATTAATAAAAAGCGGATAAGATTTAATACTTAAGTCTTAAAAAAATTAATATTGACACTTCGAGCTTAAGCTCGTTTATTGACTCCATATAACTCTCTAAATACCTAATAACCCACAGAATTTTCGAACTCGCTGTTAGCAAAGTTGAAACCTCAAAGCGGTTAACGAATCGATTTTATAACAGCTTATTAAATATTAAGTTACATAACTTTGACATCTCGAAAATCCACGTTCAGTTCATCATTGGGGAATTCAGAAGCGGGTGCACTTGAGACTTACCAACTTTGTACCTCAACTCGTTATTTAGTTTCGCAGAAGAAAATCCTATCTTCTATCATAACAAAATCAATTATATTTTTTACAATATCATGTACCTACTTAAAGTGTTATCACCTTTCGAATCTGTTTCTTGCTTGCTACCGTTTACATAAATTTATTTCTTGGAAAACTGTATTGATCTGTCGATTTTTCCGAGCAATAAAACGTCACCCTTCCCAGAATATTCCAAAAATTCAACACTGGAGTCCTACGTTATTTACGCTAACGAATATTTGGGCCTCTTTCACGATATCCGAGTAAAGTTCTAAGTAGTTACTTCCTGATTAACACGTGACTTTAAGCAACGATTAGCCCACTTGACACTGCTCGGAGGTGGTGAACGAGGCCCTTTATTTGTAGGGTTTTCTCACAAACATTTACTCTTCCAGTGAAGAAATCGAATGCACAGAGCCGATAGAGGTGGTGAGCTACAAGATCGGAGTATGCAAGGTCTCTCCCAAGGGCAAGGACTGCTCCACCGTGTTCAAGAGGCTGGGCTACAACGTGGCCTCCAATACCAGTGTGGTGCTGTGCCGGCCAAAGACTGGCAGGATGCACCAGATTAGGGTCCATCTGCAGTATCTGGGTAAATTATAACCATATAATATTTTACTTAATTTTTTACAGGAGTTCGAGTATTACCCCAAGGTCATATCCTGGACTATACTCGCTGTTATTCTTGTATTTGTTACATTCAGGGTGGATTCGACCAAACAAGAGCAAAATATGTTAATCTCAGAATAAATCGTCAGTTTTGACATATTTCTCATACTGAAATTGTTAATGTGCCAGTTATACCAGGAGTTAATCTCGGATAAAAGTTTGGTCGAATCGGGCCTTAGTTTATTATGAATATCTAGCCTGTTACTACGCCTATACTTGATGACGATTATTGTCGCTAACACAAACCTTATCTTATACTTTTCCTGACAGTTAGCTGTCCCCCAGTGCTGCTCAATCGTCGTCACTTATTGGCTTTTATTGGCCAAACTGTAGATACTGGCTATCTAGGAGTTTCTATATAATATTGAATAATCTATTCAGATTGACTTACCTTTTCTGCACATATCCAATTCTCCACCAGGCTATCCAGTAGTCAACGACCCTCTTTACAATCACCCGGTGTTCGGGCCCCTCCGCGGCAAAGGCGGCGACACAGGCGGCAAGACCGACGAGCAGCTGGTGCGAGACCTCATCGCCATCCACAACGCCGAGAACTGGCTGGGAGTGGATGCGGCGGATGATGACCTGCTGTTCTCTAAGCCCACTTCGGATGATAAAGGTACAACTAGGTGTACTGCTGATAGTACAGTAGTAGGGTAAACATAAGAGCGGTAGGGTAGGGCAAAAGCGGTGACACAGGCGGCAAGACCGACGAGCAGCTGGTGCGAGACCTCATCGCCATCCACAACGCCGAGAACTGGTTGGGAGTGGACGCGGCAGACGATGATCTGCTGTTCTCGAAGCCTGCTTCTGATGATAAAGCTAAATCAGGTGATATAAAGTGTCAAATAGGCGATACAAGAAGTAAAGCAGATGATTTATGGGGTAACCAAACAGGTGAAATAAAGATATAATGATAAGCTAACTGAATAGATAACATCTGTAAGCTGGCGAATGATAAAATTGAAAATGAAGATCCAATTGACGGTTGGAGTTCTAAGTTTCATGCTGCATAGTTTTACTGTTTTCGTAAACACACTTTAACTTAGCGCCACACTGTACTATGTTCCTAATTTGCCTCCAAAAGAACTAAAATATGAAACTAGCAAACAATGTCTTAAACCAACTCTTCTTTAATTAATGAAGAATTTCCTCATTTGATTGCACTGTAATCAATTACTTACTTATAACCTGTCTCCTATAGTGGAAGATGACTGCGACACCGGTCCGGCGTCACGGGAGTCGTCGCCGCGGCTGGAATCCCCCGCGCCCGGGGTCACCCCCTCGACCATCATGACGCGTAAGTTTATTTCCTAGAAGTGTGTGTATTTCATTAAATAATATTATATCCACAAATAATATTAGTAATCTATAAAAAAAACGCGATGTCTTTTCTTTACAACTAGACTATTATACATCACATAGGAGGCAAGAAAATCATTGGATTCATCCTTCTAATCGTTCTCTTTTTGCTCGTTCTCTGACTTATTTCGCACAGCGAATCCAATGAAAATGACAGCTTAACGTTCTCTTGGGACTAATTTAGACTTTATTAGTTGGATTAGTTTAACAGTAAAGCTACAGGTTCTGATACATGATGTGCAGCGGCAGCAACGAGAGGTGAAAATGGTCCTGGTTCATTCGTTCAGTGCTCATTTCTTTCTGGATCATACTGACAGTCTTTTTTCTTACAGCGACTCTGCCAAGCCCTTCAAGTGGGGCAGAGGCGCCCTTGGAAGTGGCGTCGCCCTGCGCCCTGGCGCCGTCTCCCGCGACCTCGCCTGCTCTCAACGAGGACTCCAACGATGCCAAGGTATGTGTAGATCAGAGTTCGTTCTTTTCAGGCAAAATTCGGCCATAGCAGGGCAAAGGCCTCTCCCACAAAGACTGGTTCTGCCCTGCCTACATTCAAGATCATAATATCAGGGTGCCTAATTCTAAATCATCAATTGATATATTTTTTACTTCAACGATCTGAAATACATTATTATCTACATTTTTTTCTGAATTTACAATTAAATCATCTTGTTAAACTAGTTCACGTTGATGAGTACATAAAGCCCTTTACATATTATGTTATGGCTGGTTGGTATTAAATATAATATTCACTTAGAATCACCTACTTATCCAGCTTATGTGGGATTTCTTATTTCAACCCTCACCAAAAAAGCAGCACACTAAAATGACCTTCCCGTTTGCAGTCAGACAAAGTGACGGTGGCGACCCAAACCGGCTGCAACCCGGTCGCGACCAGCTCGGCCGCCGCCCCTGCCGGGTCCACGGATGCCCTGACCTCCGACCCTCACTGCTACGAGTGCCGCGTGAGGTACCGGGACCCGCGCCCGCGCGATCTGGTCATGTACTTGCACGCTTGGAAGTACAAGGTAGGTGTAAAAGGGACCAATGTTCTACCCCCTTATGAATAAAAGCTACACCCTAGTTGAACTCTGGCTTAAATTGTCATTTAGTTCAGAGTTTATCCTAACTTGTATATTTTTATTAATAAGGGGGCTAGTGTTTAAGTTCATAATGGAAGCAATAAATGATTGAGAATAAGAATAAGAAATTTATTTATAATGTTCATTACATGTCAAATGAGTATTGGATGAGTCGAGACTAGTGGCCTTACAAATTCTCTGTCTACTAATCCGCAGTAATTTGAGTTTTTTTCCGTCTTCATCATCATGCATCACACTCCAATGTTCCAAAATCTAATGACGAATTTTTGGCGTATACACGCCATTTATGTTCACAATTTTCCCGATATAGAGTTCCGGTAAAAAAAATCAAAACTATGATAATGCGTATCATATCGATTCGAAAGCCAACTTTGGTCAAGGACTCTCACAAGGTTCTAATCTGGGACCACCTTAAGGTCATATTTTATACATTCGAAAGCTAACTTATTTCTAGGACGCCCACAGGGCTCTATACTAAGACCACCTTTGTTCCTACTGCGAAATTGTCAATGGTCCCTATTTTACAGGGCCCCGGCTGGGAGTACGAGACGGAGCTGCCCCAATGGGCAAGCGTGACCTGGGAAGAGCCGGACAGCTCATAGTTGGAAGGGACCGCGCCCGGTTGGCCTCGCCTCGCCTCGCTGCACGTCTCTCCCAGGAAAAAAATGACCAGACTCCATACTTACACGATGTATCGATAGATGTCGAGGAATGTGAAGATTTTGGTGTGAAGATGATTTTAAGAACTGATTGAGAAAATACTTTTGAAAATGATAAAGGAAGTGGAAACGATGATCCAGGTAAAAAAAATTTAAGTGATTTGTATTCTTTCAATAGTAATCATAATATTATTGCAATTTAAAATGATCTTCACATTAAAAACAACGTAAAGATACATCTAGAAGATTAAAGTCATACGATAGGAGAATTCCTTGGCATGACCAATTTTAAAAGACATTATAATTTCGATATTTGTAATTTAAATAAAATTGATGATTCCTCAAAATTTTATCAGGATGAAAAATCATTTGATATTATGAATGAAAAATTTGCTATCGTACAATCAGTGTATGAAAATATTTTAATGGGATGTATTAATGTGCGAGGCGTTAAAATCGAAGGCGAATTTAGCAGTCACTGGGCTGTTTACAATGACTTACACTTTCGGATGTAAGTTTGTAAAATAAGTGAGAGTTTGTATAAGGATAGATTATTTTTCTGCATTGTTTTAGTTGCACGTTCTTCGACGTTTTCTGTTTCTAGTTATTAAAAATTTTGTAGTTTTTATATAGCACCCATTGGTTTGACTTTAACTATTACTTTTTTATTTAGTGGAGTAACTTATAAGTCCCACTCGGATGTGTCACTTACCGTTGTATCATGATGGTTGTTGGCCTTGGCATTATTTTATTAGCCAAGAGTGCAGTTTAACTAAAACTTGCAGTAATATAATGCTTTTGAAAGCTATTGAATTATATGTGGAAAATAGAAGGTGTACCCATTTCAATGACATCTCCGAGTGGGGCAAGACGTTGATTTATCAGCCTTCAGTTCCTATCGGCCTAGAATGTTTTGTCAAGCTTATTGTAGTGTAGGGTAAGGATATAACAATTTGTAATAATATTGATACCATGAACTAGTTATATCGCTTAAACGAGGCAGGGTCAGAACCACAATCAAATGAATATATTGAGATCATTTTTAAATGAAAGGGATAGCTCTTCTAAATTTCTATGAAACTCTCACTGAGACTTCAGCAATAGTTTGTCAACTACAGGAATTCTAGCCGAATTTGAATATTTAACCAACTTTTTAAAGATGGCTAATGTTGAAGACTCGTTTTTGATTTTAACCAAATCTCGGACCACTGCTGTATTTTCTTAAAATTTCGAAAACTATAATAGGACCACTGTTTTAAAACTGTTTATAGAAAAGCTATCTCGGTAACGTTAGATGCATATGTTTACAATAATGCATAGGGTATAATGATATTACTTATGTCGCATTTTTGTAGACGATGTTTTAGCTACGTCATCAAGTTTTGGCTTCCATAGTTTGAGTAGACATGTTTTAAAACAAATTGTATAAGGGAGAACTCTTGAAATTTTGTACTTTAAATAAATGTAACATAAATAAACGTATTATGATAAAGCTTTTTGGTATTCGGTTGACACCATTCGAGGCCAGTTGTGATATGCATTTACATTTCTCTACTGAAAAGACAACTTCACGAAAACATAACCAAAGCAATATAAATGGGGTTAAGTTTTAAGATACCAGTAACAAGTCAACGGAAGCAGCACGACCTAAAGACATGACTAAGAATTTTTCGTTTGTTACTTCTATAAACTTAAGTTTTGCGTGTTTTAGTGTTAAGGTTGTCTCTGTCGAAGGTTTTTAGAATAACTAGATTACAACTTACATATTTTTAGCTGAAGTTTTTTTAAGTGCCGGAATATTTTTGAAATAAGTGCTGGCAATCTGTGCGTATTCTGAGATAACTCTCAAGTATGAATTCAAGCCTGCGATTGGTCTAAATGTTGTAATTCACAGTAGGCCTGAATACATTGCTTTTAAGATTGAAATGCCTTTTTGAATGAGCCATCTTTAACTGCTTGTTACCGCTTATTTTTCCCTTACCGCAGACTTTAAAAGTCTATAAGAAGTTCGTTATAATTGTTGGAATAATTTTACGTTTACGAATTCTTATTTTTCTGCTTAACGAAATGTGAAATCTACGAATTCTAAAGTCCTTTGACTATAAATTGTTGATGCGAACTCCGATTTGTTTGGATTGTTTGTTGTTGCGTCACTGTCGCTTAAAAAGGTTTCTTTGACAGCTGGTTTATCAGTTCAATTAGTATTTATTGTAGTATTTAAAAAATGTAAAAGACAATTTCATGTGACTACTGAAAATATTTTCACGAGCTTTCATAAATTAGTTTGATATAAAATTATATATTTTTCTTACTAGTAGTGTATGTAGTAGTAGTGTGCGAATATATTGTTTCTGTTGTGTATGCGGGCTAACTTCGGGCAAGCGCGGTTACAGATTGTGACAGCCCTAGCGGAACTTTGATAAAAACAAAATGGGCGTGGGAGGGTTTTGTATTTCATCAGAAATATGGAATATAAATTGAAATATTGTCTGGGGAGCTGACGATAATGTTTTATAGATGGATGTCGGGCAAATCGTATTGCTTGCTCCGAAACGTTGCTAAATCTATCGGCTATACAATTGTATATACGCGTAATCTTAAATGCCACACCCATCGATGTATATTATAGATATGCCTTCGTATCGAACCATTTGTCATTGTTGGATAGAGCTTTTGTAGCGTTATTACTATTGATGCAAACGCGTCACAATCGGGGTTAAACGCCACAGGGTTTCGACTTTGTCGCTACTTGCAAAAGTGGGGCGATTCTCTCTTCTCGTTTCGACCACTGCAACTCAATCTGTATACTGGATCAAAAGGAACTTTTCATATATCATTTATATGATGGAATATCTATAGCATATATCAATGGCTACTTTACATTTCATTTGAGTATCGAACAATGCATACTGGTTATAAGAATTATCTGATTTGGGATCAAAATATTAAAATAATTATCATGGGTAGATAAGTCATTGGAAGGTTGAGCGTCTCTACGAACTTAGTTCAGTCGGGTTAATACCTCTTCAGGTTTTAGAACCGCATCCAAATATTTGAGTTTTAATAGACGTTTTGTAAATGAAATAACTTTAGCGTGTACAAAATAAGATTTAATCTGTGGCATATCACCTAGGTATAGTCTGGTCTGGGAGCACGCAGAATTTTGTCCAATGACCCGACAGCAATATAATTACGCGCGAGCGATAAGGATGGGTAACTTGGGGTCATTGGACAAAATTCTACGTGCTCACAGACCGGGCTTTACCACTGCGGAACTCTGTTGACTAATCTGTATGTGAACAGTCAGGGGAGTTTTATCCGATGAATATTGTTGTATTTTTATATAGTATGTAAGACCTGTTTATGATATTATGTTACTCGTAATGTAAGCGCAAAATACAGATTGTAAAAGTGACTGATTGAGCTTGTCGGCTGGCTGCGACTTTTTGTAACGAACTAACATGTTCGTATTCGCGACTAGTCGCAAGTCGCATGCGTGCCGGCGCGGCGATTCAAATATTAATTTCAATTTGGCATTCACGAATCAGTTTTGCTTTTTAGTAAAAAATAATATGATACGGCAGCACTATCGATTTATTCATTTATTTGTAAGAAATTTTCATGTGCCTTCTCAAAATAATGATGAAAAATAAAGATAAATTGTAAAAGTATGTTTTTAATTACAGAAAAAAGTTGTTAAACGTTTTTAACATAAGTAGGATTACATTCGGCACTGATGAGCTTACATATTAATGAATGTGGGTAGAGAGGCCATCCATTACTTTGTCGAACATTTTATGATGGTTGCGGCGCATTTGGTTGAACTCGTTTAAAAAATTACTGTTTTCGAACGTTGTTTTTAAGAACCCTTGAATTTGAATTTAGAATTTAAATGGTGGCGTTCTATACCCGCACTCGAGATAAGCACGTTATCGGCACAGTTTTGCAGAATAAAATGTTTTTCAATTATAATTTGCGTAATTTAAAATTAATTGTTTTGTTTTTACTACTAATGAGTGTGTTCTCATAGGGATACCGTACAGTCGTGCCATACCTGGCATGGGCCTAGTTAGCGTCTTATTTATAATAATTTGAACAACAACACAATGAAAGACATTTTTTAATTTGATAAGTATTTCATAATTAAGAATATAATAGCGTTTCCTTCTTTAGATTCATGTTATAATAATTCATGTTTCCACTTAAATTTAATTAGAATAAAAATTCATTATTGAACCTTTAGTTTTATTTCCTACGACTAAATCCCGTAACTGAAGCTTTTGTGTAGCTAATTACAATTTTCTAACATTGCCTTAGTTTTCCTATTCTTTTTTAGGTATAATTCAAGTTGTTTCTTATCAAAAATTAAGACGAATTCTACAGTGAATTGAACGATAATAAAGTCCAAAATATCGTTTTGTTTAGACTATTTGGTTTGATAGGTACAAATGACGACAAGACAGCAAGCGAAAGACTGCTTTTCTTTCTAATGACATCTTTTTGCTATTTTATTCCAAAAATATTTATATAAAGCCTGGTCCGTGAGCACGTAGAATTTTGTCCAATGACCCCAAGCTACCCATCCTTATCGCTCGCACGTAATTATATTGCTGTCGCGACAATGCGACGGGCGCCCGCAGAGAGTGTGCGAGTGGGACAGCAACATAATTACGCGCGATCGATAAGAATGGGTAGCTTGGAGTCATTGGACAAAATTCTACGTGCTCACGGACCAGGCTTTAGTATGATGAAAAAACTGAGGCAATTGGGTAGGTGCTTAAATAACATTAAATTTCTAACGGACAAATACCTAAAAATAAAGGACACTCCTTAGTTAGAAGAACAGTTTTTAAAACAAATATTATGTTAAGAAATTGAATAACCTCAGCCACCTTGAGACGGATTAAATTATAAATTTCAAAATCTTCTCAGACTAATTCAATTATTCGGGGTGGCGTTACATAACAAACTAATTTTATCAATTTTCTCGGGGCACGTCTTTATTCAGATTTAAATTGAGCACGAGCGATGGAAAATCTAGATAATCTGTGTGCTTGTAAAAAGTTAAAAAAGGTGCCAGGTAGAAAATTAAATATTTTGTATTTCGGATAGACGTTGAGGAAGAAATTAATGTTCTCGAGTGCCAACCGCGCACCTTAAGATGGTGGACCGGAGACCTGAGGAAAAAAAAAATAGGAAAATTTTAGTTCTTGAAAGTTTCCGCTAGCGTTTCCGGGGGCGCTGTGCAATCCGTCATACATTTAATGTCATTTTTTGACGCGCTCACGACGCTTTAGTGACGACATTTGATGTCAACTCACACTAAGCTCTCTGGTGAAGGTCGCGGAAGCACCTGGATGCTGGCAGCATAGGAACCGTCTTTAAGGAAATCCTTGAATACCTTTGTCTATGAGTCTGTTACTTGAAAAGAAGAGGAACCTTTGGTTACCTTTTTAATAACCAGTATAATAAATATTTTTTTAATTCATATTTTTCATCTCAAAATTAAATACTTACTTATAGGACTTAATAGGATAAGTCAATGCAAATAACAGTTAAAAATACTTTCTAATACATTGTGCTTAGGCTGAGTTGCACCACCCTAACTTTGACCGTAACTATAACGGTAACCGGTGTTTTTTGTATGGAGTTTGACACATGTTTGACGTTTGTCAAAGTTAAAGATGATGCAATCCAGCCTTAGGATATGGTAAGGTTAACAAACACTAAAGAAAAAAAGTCAGTAATAGTGAACTACGCAGTGATTATAGAGCAATAACCCCTCAAAGTGGCATCGAAACGAATAATTTCACATGTTACTTAATTAACCAACACATACCTAAAAGAAATTCAAGTTTACATCGAATAAACACATCCCACACTTGTAGTCTTAGAGGCCACTTCATAGCATTCAGAAGGCAGCCTATTTACATGCCTCCAAGTAGATTACGAAGAAACTTACGGTACCGCAACACATCCCAAGCTCCGATGCCAAATAAAGGGTTCAGCCACAAGATAGTTGTATACAAAAGGTGCAAATGTATGTAAAAATCAATTGCAGAAAAAATCTAACCAGGTGGTGAGGAGATGCAGGCTAATGGCTTCCTTTTTGAAGATAAATAACTTTAAAAATTGCAGAATGTAAGTATACGAGCATCACTTCCAGACCACTGCACCTGTTTTAGTAATTTTTAGTTATTTTGTAATTGTCAGCACAAAATTTTGTGTCAAAGAAAGTGTTTGAAAAACTGTAAGGGAACCGAAAAAAATGGATTGAAAAATGTCGTTTTAAAAAGATAGAGGGAAAAACACAGGATTCAGATGAAATTCAATTTTTAAACTCTACACTTATTAGTAAGAAATGCCCACTTAACATTTTTGTGTTAAGAAGCAGTAAAGATGAGTAAAATAAGGACACTGTATCTGCATTGGGTATACATACAGGATGTTAGGTATATGGGTATAATTATGAGCCGACACTAGTCCATGTTAACATGGTCATATAAATGGTATGGTGAAGTCAGAAAATTTATATCTTCATTTTAATTATTTTAATTTTCATACAAATCGGATTTTATGAAATTTATATGCCCATCTTAACATGGGCTAGTGTCGGCTCATATACCCATTTACCTAACACCCTGTAGGTACACAATTTTTTTACAAACAAAACACATGATAGTTTATAAAATTACTTAAACTCACACTAAGCCTTCTACATTCTCCTCTATTATACGAATAAACAGCGCCCTAAAAAGAACTGGGATAGAAGAAAAAATGTTTTCCGAAGCCCCTTGAATACTTAATACATGAAACCATCCAGCAAAGTTGTTCTGCAGCCAATGAGCATAAATTTCGTCTTTATCTATATGAGCTTAAGGGTCACGTAAGCGGCAAAGTTTTGGGCACTGACATCATGAAGGTGAAAAACTCTTTGATGGGCTGGATGAGTTATGCAAAATACACGTAAGAAGCTAAAGGGAAATAAGGTGGGTACTGAATAGATTTTTGTTTTAAGCTCGTTCGGAAATTAGCTTTCCGCTCGCGGCTTCGCCCGCGTGGAATTTTGTCTGTCACAGAAAAACTTTATCGCGCGCGTTCCTGTTTCAAAAATCGGGATAAAAACTATCCTATGTCCTTTCCCGGGACTCAAACTATCTCTATGCCAAATTTCATCAAAATCAGTTCAGTGGTTTAGGCGTGAAAGAGAGACAGACAGACAGAGTTACTTTCGCATTTATAACATTAGTATAGATTTCAATTAACGTTGATCAGACTGGTTGAACTAAAATTCGAGGATTTGAATAGTCATAATCATAATTATTTATTGCATCATGTTGATGTTTTTATTCCTTTATAGTGTAAAATTGTTGGTCATACTAACCTTCGTAATATTATTGTATTATCTATGTTAAGACTACAAAATAAGAGTATTAGTTAACAGAAAATCTTCTCTGTGAGTTGATATTGAGTTGAGTGATTAATGGGTAGGGTAATGAGTTGAGTATGAGTTACTAATTGGTAGGTCTACTTTCAACAGCTTACTGAAAAACTATTAAAATTATATCTTACCTCAGCGTAGCCTGTAATAGTCACACAAACATTACTATAAGGTCTCACAGTGCGCGTGTACGCACAGGGTTACACACGAACCAATCACAGAGCTCTATTCAATGCTGTGCGTTCGATTTGCTGCTTCACTTAATCAAGCATCGTTTGTTAATACGAGCGTGACCCTGTAGTCAACCTTATGACTATGTTGTTACAATATTTATGTTTTTGCAACGAAAATGTGGTGTATTTTAAATGATGTATTTTAAAGTCGCATGATTCCATTAATTCGACGATTCATAAACAGCGGAGTTCGTTAGTTACAGTTAATTAATTAACGGATAATTACTAGCATGTCAGTGCGCGAACTACAATTATCTTTGGACTGCAAACACGTAATGCAGTCGATGGTAATTACCCAGTCTGTATGTCACAGGATACTTCACGAATCACACGCTTAAATACCAGTTTGAATTAATTTAAAAAGGTTAAATTGACAACTGAAATTGTAAACCTGAAAAACTCGTATGTCAATAATAACTGGAAGTACTCTAAAATTTACATTAACTAACTTCATAGAACAAATTAATTTAAGTTTGTTAGGTACAATACCATTTTAAACACAAAAACGGCTCAACTAATTTTACTTGCTTAAATATGAAACCCACAACGCCACAACATGGCCTCAATAAATTCAATCAGACGATTATAAGAGGAGTCACAAATATCGAATTATTGATTTTCAGGCGTTACTAACATCGCAGCTCGGGCTGGAGAACGTAGCGTGGGCAGGCCTCCTACTAGGTGGACCGACGATCTGTTAAAGGTCGCGGGAAGAACCTGGATGCGGGCAGCGCAGGACCGTTCATTGTGGAAATCCTTGGGGGAGGCCAGTCCAGTAGTGGACGTCATTTGGCTGAAACGAACGAATGAAACATCGCAGAGTCAGCTAATAGTAGCTTAATAAAATGAATGCTTTTTAGCAGTATTGCAAGAACTCCCAAAATGTCCGCCTAAATACTAAATATTACGTGCCCAAAATTCTCGTTGAAATAAATAAAAGCATTATACACTTCACCCCAAAGGCTGGTCATTAATAATCCAAGAGTCCTTTAAATTTTGCCAAGATGCTATATTCCTTACACTGTGAGCCCGAAAGACAAATTGCAATACTCCGAAAACAACTTTATCTAACACAAGTTAAGTCCAATTTCGCTTGTCGCAGTCTTAGTCTACTCGAAAATATCAATGATATATCGTAGCCAACAGAATTTTCGCTCTACCAAAACGCATCTGGTCTCTACAGCATTTGTGTTAGAGTTCAAAATGGCTTGGCAAATTAATTCAGCAGCGTACTGTTAGGATTTTCCACTTTGAACCTCAATATTAGTTAATAGGTTCCTAAAATAACAGAAAGGCACTTAGAAGGCCTTCATTTAGTGATACATGGGCCGTTATCTGACTTAAATAATGATACTTAGTGTAAAAAGGGACGTATGTATAAAAGAGTAACTTTCAATAATACTTAGGTAGGTAGTTAGGGAAGTATTAGTACATGTAACATTGTTCTAAAGAAAGAGGATAGTGTACCGTTCTGTCTTATTTTATAGGTTGTACAACCAACTGTTATTTTACAATTTGTATTACACTTAGGAATCGAACCCAGACCCACCGAGTCCTGACAGTCTCATTCACTACCATTTGACCCTTTTACCATTACCATCACTATGTCTCATACAGATATATGTAGAAAGAAAGTAGAAAGAAAGAAAGAAAAAATATTTATTTGACAACTAAAAAAAGTACAAAAACAATGAAGAGAAAAGAGGAAAAAAAATGGTGCCAAAGAGGTCACCCACTCAGTATCATCTTGACAGTTGACATTTTACTGCCAAGTGCCAGTGATATAGTACCTCTTACACCACGTTCGCATAGCTACCTTAATGTCAAAATATCTTAAACGACACCTACATTAGGCTGTAACGTTCTCGTGATTAAAGTAGACAAAACCACATAAAGACCTAGATTTTAATCATATTTATGTTAGGATTTTACCTCTTTTCAACCCTACATGTTTTACATACCCTTTTAACGAACAAAACCCTCCACGTTCAAAGAGTTTTTAGTAAAATTTCCAACAAAAAAATCTAGTAACTTTTTTTAGAAAGATTAATGATTTCGCGCGTTTTGTTAACGATGTGAAATCTTTCAGTGTGATGTCATTGTGTGAGGCCTTTTTTACTTTGTGGAGGGTGGGGGGGTTGGAAAATGACCTTTATCCTACTTTGGGAAGGGTGATGTGTTTCGGAATGGCAATTTGTGATATTTTGTTTATATTGGAGTGTAAGGGGACTTTTATTAGAATTTTACGAAGTCATAAAAGGTGGAAAGTATCTAGCAATAAATATTTAAAACTTTTTACAATCACAGGTGCTGTTGGAGTTTAATATAAATACAATATTACGTATTACAAAACACAATACCACTTAAGAAGAATAACATTTTACATAATATTTTCAGTACTGAAAAAATATTTATTTCAGGTTCGTAATAAATAATCATATCTCAAAAGTCTCTAGTAACAGGAAACTTGATATACCTTCTTTAATCCCATAAATTGAAATATTTCAAAGGCCAAATCAAAGGAATAGCTATCATTCTACAAATGCATTGTACTGTAAGAGATTCCTGAAGCACGTTGCGAAGACTCGAGATGTATGCGAACATTCCGAATGCAGACGAAAAAGGAAAAATTGTTGAAAATGAATTGGTATTTGACTAGCATAGCTATGCTCGCGACTTTGTGCGTGTATATTTTCTAGAGACTTTATTGTGTGAGTTGCAATACCTATCTGAAGTCACTACACTAGTGTTCAATTAAAGCCCCCTTAATTGATATTCATTGTCCGTGGTGCATAATCTTTTCTTAAAGGTTTAAAACCTTTGTTTGTTACCTGTCATCCGCTTTGCAAAGGAGGGAAGTCGAACCTACATTTCGAACTCCTCCTATGTTCTTCTGATTAATTTCGTTGCAGGTCCAATGACAGTTTAAGTTTCCCTCGGGACAAAATGACCTTCATTGGTTGGGTTTTTATGGCGGTCAAGCTGTAGATCCTGGCTACACACGAGTTGCAGTGGTGGGAACGAGAGGTGGGAATAGTCCCGTACACTAGTGTTCATATGAACTGCCTAACACCAGGNCGGCCGGTGCAACTCGGTCGAAACGTCAGGCAAATACAAGTTATATTTCAATGTTACCTATCCGCGTATCGCGTTAAAACTTGTTCGCGTTAAAAAAATTAATTCAATTATGCAACGCGAAAGTTTAAAATTAATCCAATAGGCTAGTTGCCTAAAAAAATTTTTTTAGTCCGTAATGTTTAATATCAAAAAATATTGGACACATATATTTTTATTTGTCAATCTAACAAATAATTACATAGTTACGGTGCGTTGAAGTTGCGCACGACGTCACAACGTGCGGAATTTTTAAGCAAGCTTTGACGTCACGGGCCTCTTCTTATGAACTTTGGGGCGCTTTATCTCTTTAAATTTTCATTAGTTTGAAAAAGTGAAAAATACGTGTAGAGTATTTTTTGATAAGTTAACTGACGGACTAATTAAAACTCTTGCTTTTTGACCCAGGCAACATCCCCATTATGTAAGAAATAAATGAAGACACTTGCACGAAGCCTAAATTCAATAAAAAAGCACTTCAATAAAAAATTAAAACACACTGTACCTACTCTCGACACTGGTAAGCAAAGTGCACGAATAACTCTTACTCATTATAGCATAAGGCCGATTCTCTATCACTCATACCGTGCACATTAGCACCATCGGCGGCGACGGCAGCGGCGTCAGAAGCGCGAGCGGTGCGCTCCCGGCACACGTCAGCCCATGAAGCCGGGTACTCATTATAGCGAGCTGTAACCGTAACCGTTGCATGCACTGTAATCAAAAAACATAGTGTACGTGGTTCGCTAAACTCCGAACAACCTACAAACCACGTACACACTATGTTTTTTGGCTTGACACACGCGCGCCGCCGCCCCATACCGCCTCCCACACTTGAGACATTATCTACAACTACAGATCTAAGGCTGACTCACCTGTACCATGAAATTAGCATCGTCAGCGGCGGCCCACACCACGTTCCCACACATTATCTATCTATCTATACCAACAGACATAAGGCTAGTTCTCACTCATACCGTGCACATTAGCGGCGGCGGCGGCGGCGTCAGAAGCGCGAGCGGCTCTCTCGCGACACACATCGGCCCATGAAACTCGCGCGCTACCGCCCCATACCGCCTCCCACACTTGAGACATTATCTAAAGCCCGGTCCGTGAGCACGTAGAATTTTGTCCAACGACCCCAAGCTACCCATCTTTATCGCTCGCGCGTAATGAGGGCTATCGTTTTAGCGCTCACCAGTTAGCGCCACTGTAGAGTAAGGTCCTGTCACTTGCTAGTAGCGAAAACAGTGGCGCCAACTTGTGAGCGCTAAAGTGGTAGGAGTACTATCGCATTTGCACTCATCAAGATGGCGCCACTGTAGAGTAAGGTCCTGTCAATCGCCAGGGGTGCCAACTGTTAAGTATAAAAACGATAGCCCTCATTATATTGCTGTCGCGACTGTGCGACGGGCGCCCGCAGTGAGTGTGCGAGCGTGACAGCAACATAATTACGCGCGAGCGATAAGGATGGGAAACTTGGGGTCGTTGGACAAAATTCTACGTGCTCACAGACCAGACTATAGAACTACAAGATCTAAGGCTGACCCACCTGTACCGTGAAAATTAGCACCGTCAGCGGCAGCGATGGCAGTCCATACCACGTTCCCACACCGGCGACATTACTCTAAACCAACAGACATAAGGCTAGTTCTCACTCATACCGTGCACATTAGCGCCATCAGCGGCGGCGGCAAGTCGCGCGGCGGCAGCGGCGGCGTCGGAAGCGCGTGCGGCTCTCTCCCGGCACACGTCAGCCCATGAAACACGCGCGCCACCTCCCCATACCGCCTCCCACACTTGAGACATAATCTGGAACAAAAAACTTTGATCAAAACTTGACCAGAACCTTGGATACTCTAGTGAACAGAATGTTTATTATGCCGGCACATTTTTACGAACTGTGTCCCGCCTTCTGCCACTTTTTGGCTATGTTTATCCTAAGGATCTCATTTGTGATCCAATCAATACCATAGGGAAAGTCCGAGTATAGCCGCCGTCCATCAGCTTGTTATCGCATCTCATCTATACGCCAACACCTAGCAGTAGAGCTTATCCCAACTCCCAAGCTAGCTGAAAGTGAGTCACTGACCTGGCACTCGCACTGCGCCACGAGCGCGTCGCGGGAGATGGCCGCCACCATGTCGGGGCAGATGGGAGCGTCCAGTGCCAGCCGCCCCGCTCCCGCCAGTTTGTAGCCACTGTCACCCCACTGGCTCCGCCTACTCAAGGGGCTGGGTCACTGACCTGGCACTCGCACTGCGCCACGAGCGCGTCCCGAGATGTGGCCGCCACCATGTCGGGGCAGATGGGAGCGTCCAGTGCCAGCGGCCCCGCGCCTGCCAGCTTCTGACGCCCCACTGGCCCCGCCTACTCAAGGGCTCGGGTTCACTGACCTGGCACTCGCACTGTGCCACGAGCGCGTCCCGGGAGATGGCCGCTACCATGTCGGGGCAGATGGGAGCGTCGAGTGCCAGCCGCCCCGCTCCCGCCGGTTTGTATCCCATCGCGTGCAGAAGCGTCTCCGCGCCCACCATGTTCGCTTCGACTTCGTGCTTGAAGTAGCCGCAGTATAACTGCAAATATAGAAATTAATAACTTTATTTGACTCACAAACAAAACACAATCGCAAAACAAGATTGCCAACTGCTTGATGTCAGATTTTGGACAGACACAAATACAAGACAAAACACAATCGCAAAACAAAATGAACTACTGCGTGTACCTCTACGAAAGAGGGACTCCCTCAGCATTTATCAAGAAAGTCGGGCACATTTTCATCACTCATTTTCAACAGGGACCTTTAAAGTTGAGTTGTGTAAAGCTTCAACCACACCAACGTGTACAGATTGTCTTCACCGGCGCGATCCTATGGCCTATGCCAAAGACAGGTCGCGCGACCTGTCACTGGCCTATGATGGTCGGCGATGGCGATCTGCACGAGTTGGTGTGGTTGAAGCATAATAGAGCACATATTTCTAAAATGATGATGATCATCATGATTATAATAATTAATGGCATTCGTAATTAACATGTGAAAAGATGCGAGTTCTTAGCAGACGCCAACCGCAAACCACAGAGGCGTGACCGCATAACAATTCCGAAAGAAGCATTGTCGCTGCGATCTATTAACTTCGATTGTAATTTTGCAACAGATATGTGCCGGTCCGGTTGTTCGGTGAATTTAAATTGAATTTGAAACCAATCACCATCACAATACTAGTCAGTTTTGAGATGGTATACACGCATTAATTTTGGATAATTAAAAGAAACATCTCTTCGCGAAACGAAAGAATCGCGTAAGTCGGTAGCGACCCGCTCTTTCTCAAATTAAATATTTTATGTTGATATTTGAAGGAAAAATAACATCTAAGGTTTAGCACAGAACTGAGTCAGGGGATATATGACATGACAGACCATATGTCTCGCTGACGTTTGACGTCACAAAAACACTTCCCCGTTCCCAAACCTCAAGCACTGACTCAGCGCATTTGGCTGATAACTCCTACTTCTCAAGTATCTCCTGCCGTCTTCACACAAACTCCGTCCACGTTAACAGGGCCGTCTTTAACCTACTAGGGGCCCTGGGGACTTAAGAAACAAGGGGGGAATTTATCATCTGAAAAAAGGTCTTTTGAGCAGATGGGGGCCCCTTCGGTCGCAGGGCCCTGGGCACGTGCCCAAAATGCCCAGGGGGAAAGAGGGGCCTGCACGTTAACTCACCCGTAAAGCACAGAAGATCCCAATGGGTCGATGTGCACTACGCTTAGGTGTGGCCGTACATAAGATAAGTATCATAACTAACTCACCCGTATAACCTTATACTCCTTCCTCCACGGCTGGGCCAGTAAGTTCCCGGCGTACCGCGCCAGGGCCGCCCAGCCCAGACCGGCGCGGTACGCACTAATCTCGGGCAGCTCGTCAACAAAAACGCCTCCCTTTCCCAAATCTCAGTCACTGAGTCTACGCATTTCGCTTATAACTCCTACTCCTCTAGTATCTGCTGCCGTCATCACACAAACTCCGTCCACGTTAACAGGGCCGTTTTAACCTACTAGGGGCCCTGGGGACTTAAGGAACAAGGGGGGCCTTTATCATCTGAAAAAAGGTCTTTTGAGCAGTCGGGGGCCCTGGGCACGTGCCCAAAGTTCCCAGAGGGAAAGAGGGGCCTGCACGTTAACTCACCCGTATAACCTTATACTCCTTCCTCCACGGCTGGGCCAGTAAATTCCCGGCGTACCGCGCCAGGGCCGCCCAGCCCAGACCGGCGCGGTACGCACTAAACTCGGGCAGTTCATTCACGGTCCGCTGGAAGACCTTGCTCGTCTCCGGCAGACCGAACTTGCACTCGTGAGGCACTAGCGACAGGTACTCGATTATGTAGTCTGTGGAAGAAAGGACGAGTTAGACATGGATTTGGGAATAAAATTCAGTCCAGAATTTTCTAAAGCGAACTTATTTAGAAATACCAAGCCAAAATCTGATGTTGTTTTAATACGGAGGAAAGGTTAAAAATATTTTTATGGCGTTGATTTCTGACTTCTCAGTAATAAACAAGGACAATGCGAGCACAAAATGGCTCGGCTAGCGGCGACGAATATGCCTCAAGACGCGGCGTGCCGCAGATTGAGGCAGCATCTCCACGTGCTCTACCTCGGGATAAGGCTGCCTCGGGCCGAGGCCGCCTCTAGTGGATACGTAACCCAAGACGTAGTTTCTGATCTGTTGTCGCAAAACTGCCTCACACTTTTGTCCTGCTAATAACATCCGCTCTGCTGCCTGTGAGGCCTCACCTTCCAGCTTCTTCTTCTGCTGCAGCTTCTCCGGGCTGTCGTCGGCCNTTTTTGTATGAAAAGGCAAAAAGTTTGTTCTAAAAATGAATTTGCCATCCTTTAATTATCCGAAAATGATACCACACTTGCCCTAATACTCATAGTTTTGAAGATATGGGCCTTAAAGTGAAGCGCGGCGGAAGGAAACTTGCCCCCCCTCCCCCTGCTACCACAGGGGGGGCTCCCGATGTCTACCGACGGAAATCCACTCAGGAGCACTCAAAGAACCACTGTTGCAAAAATAAGCCTTCTATACCAAAGTGGAGGGGTCTCCATACAAATCATTGCACTAAATTCCCTACTATCGGGCCGAGGCCGCCTCTAGTGGATACGTAACACAAGATGTAGTTTCTGATATGTTGTCGCGAAACTGCCTCACACTTTTCTCCTGCTAATAACATCCGCTCTGCTGCCTGTGAGGCCTCACCTTCCAGCTTCTTCTGCTGCAGCCTCTTCGGGCTGTCGTCGGTCTGGAGGTAGCTGTAGTGCGCGTCCTAGATCGTCGCCCATGGCCGCCGCGCACGTCATTACCATCAAACTGGCGCCGCCGCTGCCTGTGAGGCCTCACCTTCCAGCTTCTTCTTCAGCTACAGCTTCTCCGGGCTGTCGTCGGTCNCGTCGGCCTCGAGGTAGCTGTAGTGCGCGTCCTCGATCGGCGCCTATGCCCGCCGCGCACGTCATTACCATCACAGGCTGGTTTTAGTGTCACGCTCCGCACGGCCAATCTGTATGAACTTCTAGGGAGCGTTTTAGAGTAATGCGGTCCGGAGGAACCGCTCCGCTCCCTAGCAGTTCATACAGATCGGCTGTGCGGAGCGATCCGCACTGACAGTCCGCGTGACACTAAACCAGCCTCACTGGCGCCGCCCGCTGCCTGTGAAGCCTCACCTTCCAGCTTCTTCTTCTGCTGCAGCTTCTCCGGGCTGTCGTCGGTCTCGAGGTAGCTGTAGTGCGCGTCCTCGATCGTCGCCCATGCCCGCCGCGCACGTCATTACCATCAGACTGGCGACGCCCGCTGCCTGTGAGGCCTCACCTTCCAGCTTCTTCTTCTGCTGCAGCTTCTCCGGGCTGTCGTCGGTCTCGAGGTAGCTGTAGTGCGCGTCTTTGATCGTTGCCCATGCCCGCCGCGCACGTCATTACCATCACAGGCTGGTTTTAGTGTCACGCGGACCGTCCGGTGCGGACCCGCTCCGCACGGCCAATCTGTATGAACTTCTAGGGAGCGTGCGGTCCGGAGGAACCGCTCCGCTCCCTAGCAGTTCATACAGATCGGCTGAGCCACACTGGCGCCGCCCGCTGCCTGTGAGGCCTCACCTTCCAGCTTCTTCTTCTGCTGCAGCTTCTCCGGGCTGTCGTCGGTCTCGAGGTAGCTGTAGTGCGCGTCCTCGATGCGCCGCCACAGCGCCGGCAGCCGCTCGCGCAGCGCCGCATCGCCCATGCCCGCCGCGCACGTCATTACCATCAGGCCACGCTATGGGTCAACTGGAACAAAACAAGACTTCTTCAAGGTTCGAAATATCTCAAAGAGTATACGAGTAGTCTTTAGGGCTCGGATCATCTCTCATTATAACGCTACAAGCCCGCCTATTCCCGCGGCAACGTCATAACCATCACCAGGCCACGCTAAGGATCAACTGGAACAAAATAGGCTTCTTCAAGGCTCGGATCATCGCAGAGAATATACTTTAAGGCTCGGAACTCGGAACATCGCAAAGACTATTTTAGGCTCGGTTCTTCTCTCATTCGCTACAAGCCCGCCTATTCCCGGCAACGTCATTACCATCATCAGACCGCACAGAATAAGTAATAGTACCAAGGTGCTATGGGTCAACTGGAACAAAACAGACTTCTTCAGCTTTAACAGCCCAACACAACTATCGGCCGACAAAAAGTCTGTAATCTGCGGCTAGGTTAACTTTCTCAAGGGACAAACTTTTTATTTGGCTGTCAACTGTAAATCCTGGCAACATATGAGTTGCAACGGTGGGAACTGGAAGTGGGAATAGTCCCGTGCTTCAAGGCTCGAAGACTATACTTTAAGGCTTAGATCATCTCTCATTATAACGCTCTACAAAGAAAATTGGACAAAGGCCATGGGGTCGCAAAATACATCGCGGTGTTATGTTATGGCAACTGGCACCCGTGTGCACTTTTATTTAGGCTTCGAGATCAAGTCATTAAGACAATGAAATAATCCTTATGGCATATTTAACTAGTAGTCTTGCTTACGTCCATACCTATTTATGTGAATATTTTAGTTTCTAGGTAATAAAGATTTGTTTAGTATTTTATGATGATTGGTGGGTTTTCAAGATAGTAACTACTAACTAAAAACCTATTAGGACTCTAAAGGACCTGCATTTAAACATAAATCGCTTGTAGTCTGCCCTTGACAGAGTTAAGTACCAAATAAACTTATAATTACCGCTTGCTTTATGAATCGTAATCTTCACTTATCCTCACAATGGCAATTGTTTTAAACTATTATTTACACAGGTTCGCGAGGTAAATTAAAAACATAATTAAAATTAAACAATTATTGATCTCTACCTCTACAACTCACGAAATTACTGTAGCTAAAAGACAAACTATTAAACTAAATTACCACAATAATGACACAATGCAGAAATAGCATAAAAATAAGACCGCGTGTTTAGACGAGCTATTTACAGATTACACCAATTAACAACGTAAACAACGCTCAAAATCATTACGATGATAAAGAGCAAACGGCCGGTATCGCACTGAAATCGTATACAACTCGCATCACGATTCCAGAACAATATTGAACTGGTGATCGGTATCCATGCCGACATGATATTGTTATCAAACAAAGAACGGCTAACGAAATGCAACGAACCAAGTAAATAGGCGTGGAGTCCCACGCGAGGGTCATGAAAATTCTACTAATATTATAAATGCGAAAGTTTGGATGTCTGAATGTTTGTTACTCTTTCACGCAAAAGCTACTGAACGGATTTTGATGAAACTTTACAGTATTATTGTTCTTCTTCTTCTTGCCGTGTCGACAACAAACCTACACAGCGCCAGCGTCGGCCTAAAACTCCGCCACAAGAATGGCGGTCAGTAAGTAAAAGTATTGTTGTTTATAACCCAGAATAACATATAGGCTATAATTTATGACGATCTGTGACAAACTAAATTTCACGCGGGTGAAGCCGCGGGAAAAAGCTAGTACCTATCAACTATTGAACCGTGAGGAGCACAATAACCGCTGTGACTCATCGTTTGTTCAATCGTCGGTGTTCTGGTCATTCAATCACCTCTTATTAGTCACCATTGAAATTAAATGATACGTAATCTTTGTTATCACTAATGTAAGAATTAATTAAATTCGGATGATAAATGTTGCCTAAAATATGCGGTACACGGACCCGCGTCTAATGTCTAATTTATCCTTTAGCTTTTCTCATATTTCTTCTTACAGCATTTTACTTTTCTTCTCTGCTGAACATACGTAAAATATTTCTAAAAAAATAGTAAGTAGGTAGGTAGGTAATTTGTTCTTTGATCATTTCTATATTCGGCCTTTTCAACGAGATTGACGTAGGCGACTATGTAACTGAACTAATAATGGCTTTTGCGTGTCTTGATTTAAATAGACGATGTTTTAATTTTTTTGCCATTCAAGTTTATTTTGCAAATCCCGACAGATGCTCGTTTCCCGTAATCGGTAATTTGTGCACGGGTTCGTGTTCGCCAAAAAATGCCTTTAATTTAGGAAACTCTTGATGAAGTACTTACAATACTTATAAGATTGTTTGGCAAAATAATATCTTAATTCTGTAATGTCGTAAAATTATATTTTAATCGACGTTAACCAGATTTAAAGATGGCTAATGGTAGGCAGGGGCAACGCGCTCATACCCGCGCACTAAATTGGGACATCTAAGCCGGATCGGGAAGCCTACGTTTCGAAGTTTACTTGCGTAATGATGTGGAATACACGCCAAACTCTCGGCGTTAACCATGATATCATCATAATACATCTAAGAAGATACTGTATGCACGAAAATCGCATAGCTCAAGCTCTCTCTAGATCTCCAGTGATTTAGATGTTCCCTAATACTAATCCAGTTGTATACAGGGTGTATTATTTTTATAAATGAATTAATAAAATATTGACAAGCTAGATTTAAAATCTTATGATGTCCATCAAAACAAATCTTACAAATTGTATTCTGACATGCTATTCTCATCCACTGCACCTAAATAAATGGCCTATGATTGCAAATCTAGACAGAAACCATCAGGACTGATCTCAATAAGAATTTTCTATGCTAGCGTAACTCTCACTAAAAAATAATTATAGCATGATCTTATGAAACAGTTTTGAGTCAACAATGTGCAAGCAGAGGGGAAGAAAACATACAAATGACACATCATAGTTTAAGGACCAAGTTGCACTTCATGCACCAAGTTTTAGTTCCGCTAGAAATATATCTGGAACTGGAATGTTTTTAACGGCATGATTATTTCAAATTGGATGGATGAGCTTCTGCATGTATAAAATAGTTAAATAAATAAAATACTAGAACTAGTTCATTAACACTGCACAAGGACCTGTTATCAGCTGATGACTGATGTGCAGATAACAGATAACACTACATAATACCACCAAGCATGGAAATTATTTTGAAAAGTATCGACATTAATTGAGATAAGATATAATGCGGTAGATAAATAGCAGTTTTGAGTTAATGCAATAATTTTATACTGCAAAATCATAATGTTATATTTTTTCTAATAGATATTTATTTTATGTAATTTTATCCAATCCCAAAAAGAACTACATAGTTTAACATATAACATATTGATACATAACATTAAATAAAGATACTTAAATGTATAGTATACATTAAAGTATTATTATCATTGTGAGTCATGTTTTTATAATCCTTAAAATGTAAGATACCTACTTTAACAACAAAGTTTATAGCATATGAATTTTGGTACGAGAAAAGAGAAACTAACTTAGTTTTATTTGAGCATAAACATAGTTCTACTGATATAATTAGTAGGAGTCATCAAATAATAATTAACTAAAAATGTTGATAATTTGTGTACATAGTGAACAGCTGATTAAATAATTTGATTTCACCATTTATTTATTTTGAAGCTGTCAAATGGTAAGAGTGCCTGAACCCTGACTGAGTCAGTTTCACAACACAAGCACATTAATCTCACCGCACATATGCTCGTTCAAGACACAGCAAGGTACATAACACGTATAGGCAAAAAATATGATAATGACCATCACTCCCACGCGACAACTGCTGGTATGCTAGTTTCTCTTTATATGCACGCTTTTTCATGAAATAAGAAGGTGATAACGTGTTAAATCCCCGAATACCTACTTACCATTCAGGAAGAACATCTTTTCCTGGATGTCAAAATTATTTCAATGCACCGAATGTAGAGCGGACAAAAATAGTACACCCAAATTACCAGTCGTTATGTTACGAAATGATTTATTAAATTTTAATTATAATTTACCTTGCCTGTTCATGTCCGGTAATCCCAATTGAAGTAAACTTTATCCTAAAGAAATAGTAATCACAAAAGAAAATAGTAAAACAAAATTTTAGAAATCTTGTTTTGACGTTTATCAATACAGAGACAAAAATATTTTGACTGACAGATCCATGAATGAATGACATAAATATTTTTTGTCTATGATTTTTTTTCTTGCTGAAATGTACACCCAACTTTATACCGGTATTTTTACTCCGTACCTATACCGATTTTAAGTTAAATCGGTTGTATGTATGGTTGTATTGTATAGGTCGCACAAAGAAAGTTGAGGCGAATTCCCACTTATGTACACACGGCCACACTGTTAACTATCCATTTCCGTTTTTTCTCTCGCTCTCGTCAAATGGTGATTCTTTGCTATAGAACGAGACGACATGACAGGCAATGGATAGTTAATATTGTTGCCGATGGTACTACTTGAAAGACATTTCAAATCGCAAAAATACATTACATTATTATTTTCAAGTTGTACCTCAACTCACTCACGTAAAATATGCCTGTAAACGAAAGAGAAAGGACTTGTCAGTCCGATTGCATCCGGACAGAGGGAATAGAAAAATAATAAATTGTAATTATATTTTAAAAATACCCACCAGTGAAAACAAGCTTGGTGGGGACAGCGGGAGGCACAGACTCAAATATTTGCTCAAGTTTATGGCCTCAACTCTCGTTGAGCGACCTGTACCATTAATGATGTTGACGAGACTTTTTCTTAAATTAATTAACACGTTTGTTATTTTTTACGACATGACATAGAAAAAAAAATTGTCACAAGCTGTCATAGGTTTATTCATAATAAAAGAAATATTTCAAACTGAAACGAAAATAATATTATGTGATCATGGTTAAATTTATTTTGTTTGTAGATGTATTGAGGCAAGAAGAAATTGAAACCTTTTATAAGGTGAGAAATTCTGAAACATGGCGAACGTTTGCGAGACATTCATCAAATTTCTTGTCAGCCAGTCTCTATCCAACCACTTAAAATTCCAATTCCCATCCAATACTAGGTACACCATCTTTATTAAAATCTTTGCAGGTTTGTCAAATGCATCGAGAATTTTACAGAGGTTATCCTAAATCATATCATCCTCTGACTTACTTCCGAGAACCATCGTATATGGGGCAGTGTCCTCAAGAGATGTCCGAGTATGTATCTTCCAGTCCAGCTGAATGATTTTTATTGTTAACATTGATGAATTCATAAATCTTAATTATTAATTTATTTTACAGGGTCTATTTGAGCTTCCCTTCATTCCATGTAAAATACAAGGAGCCACCTATATTGCCACCATCTATAGGGCGTACAATACCTTTCCCACCATTGCCTGATCGTTCATTAGCACCAAGATACAATAAACCTGCATGTAAAGCGTTTATAAGATAATTTATTTATGTTTTACAACAAAATTTTATTTGCTTTGTTTATAAAGATGTTCAAATTATATTTCTGCTTTTACCAGTAAATGCTCTCTTTGATTTTATCTGTCTATTTAACTTTAACTAAACTCGAGACTGCAAAATAGGTAAAATGTACATTAAGGGCTGTTCGCCACATATATACGTTAGAGATACTGGGTCAACGAATATTAATATTTACTTGAAAGTTATTTAATAACTTGAAAAAATAAAACTGCCTAAAGCGGGAATTAAACCCACGACCTTCCGCTTGCCGGGCGAATGCTCCTCCAACTGAGCTACTTTAAGGGTAGGCATACCCAACATTGATGAAACAAACGCTGGCCGTAACAGCGTACACTTGAAAATTTTTCAATGGGTTCATCCAGTGTCTAGTAGCTCAGTAGGAAGAGCAGACGAGCATTCACCCGGCAAGCGGAAGGTCGTGGGTTCGATTTTTTCAAGTTATTTATAATTTTCAAATTAGTTTGAGATGCGACTCTTAACGCTAAAAATTAAATGACTATATCAATAATTGACTATTTATTTATTATATGACTATTTCGAACATAGTGAAATATGCCCTGCGCTGCTACCGTGCCATAAGGATCTGAGCCGTCTCCTTTGGCAATGATGCTAAATGAGCTCTAATCTTTAGTGTATCCTAAGCTTTACGTCATAGACAATAAGAAATTGACAGATGGATAATTTTCCGTTGCAGCGCCAAATTTAAAAGACATTACATTATTTTGGTAAATGGTTGAAATTTTAAGTTTATTTTATTGAAATCAAGAGTAATGGATATTTTGTTCGTAGACAATGGCAGACAGGATGAGATCGAGACATTCTATGAAGTGAGTAAACTTGCGAATTGTAAAACGTAAGTTTAATTTAACAAACTGTAAGATGGATATTGATGCCACCTTCTCCAAATTTTAGGCAAGTCAACGCCACAGAGATTACTACAGGGGCTATCCCAAGGCCTACCATCCTTTGCTCTACTTTAGGGAGCCCGTTATTATTGGACAGTGCCCTCCAGACATGACACCGTAAGTAAATTAATCGAACCCTATATTTTTTAGAGATCTACCGCTGCAACTACTTGTTTGTAGCAGATTTAAGTAATTGCTACTATTTATTTCCATAAGTTGAGCTGAATTATGTATTTTAACAGAGTGTACCTTGACTTCCCTGCGTACAATGTGAAGTACAAGCAGCCGTTGGTGCTTCCGAGCTCCACTGGCCGTACAAGCGGCTTGCCTGCTCTCCCTGACCGCACACTTGCGGGCCGCTTTAACAAGGCTGCGTGCAAACTCTTTGTAAGGTAATGGACCTTATTAATTGGATAAAGAACTCATATTATGTACCTACCTGGTAACGTTTCTAGACTACCTACTTGTTTAATGAATCCATCAGTTTAATCAAATAAAATAAATGGCATTGTAACAATACACCTTTTATTTACAACCGAAAATAAAATGATGTTTCAAATTCAGATAATCTTGAGATCATGTACTTGAATTCAGCAGCAGCGATTCCTCCATTTTTGTCTAAACTTATTTCTTGTAGAATCTGAAAGATTATATTAATTAAATGATTTAGATTACGCTATTATGAAAGTGCCTAGTACATTAAATCAGCGCTAGGTTTAGTAATGATCATGAGTCAATGTAAAATGTGTTTTCTAAACCACACTTGAGTAAGCGGTAGCAGGAGCGTTTTGGCAGCGGATTTATGTGCTACTTATGCCCGTTTTCACCATTAATCCCTAATTTTTAAGTGACCCCCATGGTAACAAATAACAGGAATTTTGTTTTAATAGGGGTTACTTACAAATTAGGGATTGATGTTGAAAACGGGCATTAGTCTTTTGCGCACTACCACTCATATCCGCTGACTTGGAAAAGCGTACAGACAAAACCGTTTCTTCGGATCATCGCCTTTAGACAAGGCGGGTAGTAAAACAATGACGTAGCGAAATTGAATGTTACGAACTGTATGGCGAAATCTGGAACTTATAATAATAACATAAGGAAAGGCAAAACCAACTTACAATTTTAGCAATCTTTTCTTTAGAGCACTCGTCGAGATATCTTTCTCCAGTGGTCGGTTCGGGTGCTGTGAGGCGATTTATAATTTCGCAAATGTCACTTTCGGTAATCTGGTTATCTTCATCTATATCTGAAAAACAAAATTTTATTTTAAAGGGTTTAAGTATATGAACGCCTTTGCAAGGTGGATAAATTGGATAGAAGATATAACACACAATTCACGAGAGACGGCACAATTTAGGCGGTCTTATCGCTATAAAGCGATCTATCTATCTATCATTTTTATCCTACATACTTATAGGTACTTATTACTCTTACCAAAAATCCTAAAAGCCCACGCCGCCTTTACTTCGGGCGGACAATCTGAGCTCATGACGGAGCATAGGTCCAGCATGTCTTCAAAGGAAAAGCAGTCGTCCTGCTTCGATGAAAACACCCGGAAAATACGGTCGCTGAACGGGTTATTCTGAAATACAATTCGGGCAACAGTACCTACTTCTTAGATATGGGACTAACAAACGAAGTTACAAAACTCTGAAACTGAACAGTCACGTAACGAAATGTTTTGGTTTACAGAAATAAACCATTTAGGTAGGCTTACATCAAGTTATTGAACGCAAGTAAACAAACTCAATTTGGAAAATTATTAATCCAGTTTTTGGATACTCAGTTTATAATCGAAGTTTCAATCATTGGTGTTATTTATATGTGACTCACCCTCAAAGCACCGAACTTGTTCATTATGTCCTCCTTGGGAAACCTATGATGGTAATCAGCCTCGAGTTTTTCGGGATCAATCGAATTGAACTTTTTCATCAAACTGAAATAAAAACAATATTTACCCTAGTTACTTAAAAATGAGACATAGGCCGCCCATAAACTAGTCTTAAAAGATTTCAAAAGTAACAACAGTTCAGTATCAAGTATGAGCAACTTTACTAATGGTCGAACTAATAGGTGCATACCTTGAAAAGGTGCATTAGAAGAAAAATTGAGTTTGCTAATCTCACTTATATCCAGTCAACCTGGTACTTATCAGACTTGTTATTAATTAACATAGTTTAATTATAATGTACGTAGTCAACGTAGTGAGTACTGCCTAAGTGCCATTGTAAATAATGAAGCTATTTCACTAAAGTACTGTAATTATTGCGAAGTTGTGTGATGAAACGATTACACAGATACTTACTACTTTAAAAAAATAATTTAGATATTGTACTCACTGTAATATTTCACCCTTTTTTAAATATGTCAAATTAGTGTAATCATCTAAGAGATCTTCGGTCAGACCTGGGTAACTTTGGGAGCTACCCATTTTGTAAGTCGCAGTACTAACAGTAAAAAACACTATTTATCACCTGGATTACTATGGAACAATGAACACAAACGATTGTTTTAATGGATCCGTTATCTTATCTAATTATTCACAATATATGAGTTTGATAAGGGCTGATCGAAATCGAGTTTACCATAGAGAAATCACGGATTATGAATTGGGTTGGGTAAAAGGAAAAAACAAAAGTTATTGAGAAAAAAATAATTTATTTTCTTACAACACCTGAGATCAAGCTCAGCAATAGTAACGCATTTACTCGGTACAATACGTAGACACACACTCACTTAAATTATATGTATTGGGCATGTCGATCAAGCCAAAAGCGAAATGTACTTGGCATCTAATGTTCTAACAACGTGTTATTAGTTGCATTATAACAAATTGTTTACATTATGAGCTACTATTTGCTAAGTAAGTCATGCACAACAAAATAAAACTATAAGACAAAACAATGTAGGAAGATCCTTTGACCCTCGTCAGTTGACTGTAATAACATTCCCAGGGTATCATAAGAAGTTATTGGCTATAATAATATACGAATAGTCAGTGCAAATAAAAAAAGTATTTAAAGGAATAACCTCTACGTAAATCAATTCAATGTAAACATTTTCGCTTAGATTAATATTATAAATTATTGCATTTACACAGAGCTTTTTGTAATTAAACTACTAATGTTAAATCTTAACTAGCTTAAATTAGAAGTACTGTCACCTTAATGAAGACAAAAAACTTACAAATTGAGTGAGATTCAACCACAAGCACATCACCTTTTAGGGAAGTCAACATTGTCAAAGCTTATTTGTCTCCGAGCTCTCATTTTAGCTGCTTCTTCGAACGAAGGCATGGAGTTGGACTTGAACATTCCCAGACTGCCTTTGTCGAGCATGCTGAGACCGCTGCTGCTACTGGAGCTGGTGTCGATATTCACTAACTTATCTTGTAGAATATTTTTCGAGCCACTTCTAGAAAGTTCCTGTTTCACTGAACCGTTACTGTACGTGTTTTCTTTAATCTTGGACGTGAAAGTGCTCGAGGTGGCGGCTTGTCTCGCCTTCATTTGCTGATAGGCGCTGGCCGATATGTAACCAGTCACTTTGTTGTTCGTTTCGTTAGCTAATTTCGTTTGCTCCTCTTCGAAGCAATCCTCGACGGTGCGACCTTGAATGATCGGGTATACGTATAGGCGGGCCAATCTATGGAACAAAAAAATCACCGTAAATTATTATGTTAACAAGATACACGCTATGTTTAATTAAATATTACTTATTTATTTAATAAATATTAAATTGAATCAAAGTTCAACACAATACAGGCAGGCACTTTAAAACTGGTATAAAAACGAATCAATGTTTTCCCCTGGGCCTCAACTATAACTTATCCATCTATCTATCCATTCTCAAAAATTCACAAATCATTATTGGGATTGTCAAAAACTCGCTATTCTGCCATCCTTAACCTCCCTTTCCACCTGCCTCGCCAAACCCGCCATTTGCCTCTGATAATTAGAGGGTCTGCAGTGAAGCCGAATGATTACTATATGAACAAAGGAACACTCACTTGAGCAAGGTGTCCGAGGTGGACAGGTTAGGAGTGTTGTAGCGTGCCGCATGCGGCGGCAGCGTGAGTAGTTTGCGTGTAAGTCGCGCTAATGCGGACGCCTTCTCACGGAAGCCCGGCGACGACATCGCCCAGCCGTGCACGCGGAGCGCCTGAGACACCGCCCACAGGAGTTTCTGGAACAAATAAGGCAGTTTATTAGCTAAATTTACCTAAACAGAGATAAAAAACGCGTCTAGAGATGGCACATCCTCGAGCTCAGCGAGAGAAAGTAGAGCTTTTACCAGTGATGGACTTAGCTATTCAATGGAATACCAGTCAAATAAATAATCCGCTCCCAGAAAGTCGGTGGTCTGCGCGTAGGCTTAAACATACAACTTTCAGGTCAGAAGGATTCATACTGTACATACAGGGTGGCCAAAACAGTGAGGTCTAAAAGAAAAATTTAGACTCCTTACCTCAAGGTGTACCTAAATCACCCCCATTTATATTNACTGATCCTAAAAGTGCTTCACGAGCTCTATCCAACGGTATCAATATTAAGTTACAGAATAAAATGGATCTATCCAAAAATCCAATGTTTCCATCCCCCATTCATTTAGTACTACCACAGTCATGGCACTCATCTCTTAATACTTGATACAACACTTTATAGCAAGTAAAGCCTAAAACTAATTTTTTCCTTGAATAATTTTAAATAAAAATGCAATTTACGAGTTTTTTTTAGGTTCATTATTTAATTTTAAAAAATTACACTTAATATTGTGTGGTTGGCATACATTTAGTATGGAAGCTGGATACATTGAATTTTCAGATACTTCCAGTATATTCTGTAACCTGTTATTGGTAACGTTTGAAAGAGTTCGTAAAGCACTTTCAGGGTCAGTAACCAGTTTTTCGATATATTGTATGGTTTAGAAATTATCGAGTGAGATCACTTATCGTTTCCACCCTGTATGAACAAAGGAACACTCACTTGAGCAAGGTGTCCGAGGTGGACAGGTTAGGAGTATTGTAGCGCGCCGCATGCGGCGGCAGCGTGAGCAGCTTGCGTGTAAGTCGCGCTAATGCAGACGCCTTCTCACGGAAGCCCGGCGACGACATCGCCCAGCCGTGCACGCGAAGCGCCTGAGACACCGCCCACAGGAGTTTCTGGAACAAATAAGGCAGTTTATTAGCTAAATTTACCTAAACAGAGATACAAAACGCCTCTAGAGATGGCACATCCTCGCGCTCAGTGACAGAAAGTAGAATTTTTACCAGTGATGGACTTCGCTATCCAATGGAATACCAGTCAAATAAATAATCCGCTCCCAGAAAATCGGTGGTCTGCGCGTAGGCTTAAACATACAACGTTCAGGTCAGAAGGATTCATACTGCACATATAAATAATAGTAGACAGTAGTAGTCATAGTAAGTCATATTGGAAAAGAAGGATCACAAATGAAAAATCCCTAAACATTGTATAGTTAATTAATTTATAGTTACGGCAGAGCATTGAAGCTAAAATATAGAGCTTACAAAACAAAATTTTCATCAAATCAATCTTTGTGAAGAATGTTGTAAAAATGTTAATGTTAAAATATTACGCTTACATGGCATTTTTAGAGATTGCGCGTATTTATTTTTATTAGCTAACGTCTTATCTTTAGCTTATATTGGCAAACCTACATTAAATAAAAATGTAGGTCAGATAAATACCTACTAATAGAATTTTTATTACTTTTGTAATTATTGAGGTCAAATAATGGGCAAATGTGTAAGTTAAACTTGTAAACGAACTCACCTGTTTGTGACAGTCATTCAATTCTGCCATATTTTTTCTGTTAACAAAACTTTCCGATGCTCGCCGGTTGAAGGAGTGGGATTGTGAATTTCCCATGGAATCTCCACCAAAAGACAAACTTTTAGCTATCTTACTACGGCTGGTATCTGGCACATCTTCTAATGCGTCGCGCTTTCTTTTTAGGAACTGGTCGCTTTGAGATCCATCTGCGCTCTTAGTTTCAGCCATTACCGGAGACCCAAATAAAGCTCTTTTCGATTTCATCGCTTGTGCGGGCACGGAGGAACATGAAACTTGGGGTACACCTCTCTTATTCTCAGGACTGACGAACAGTGCCCTTTTCAAGGTTTCCCGGGTTGGTTGTGACCGTGTCATGGTGTCTGTATCCATGAGAAGTCTCCTTATTGATTTCTTGCGGCTGGAGCTCCCGCTGTGTGTTTTGGGAGTTTTAGCCGGAGTCTTCTTGCCTGGTGTCTTGCGAACGGGGGTCTTTTTGCCTGGCGTGCGCCTCTTTCTTGGACTCCACCTCTCAGCTGTATTAACCAGCTTTCTGTGCGGGAAGAAACTGAAAACAATGTTTTGTCAGATTAGGTGTGAAATTAAATCAAAATTTTAAAATGTACTAGCTGAATATGCATAATAATATCAAACTAAGTATGCTTCAGCATATAGTATACAGTTTTTGATACTTACTTCTTATCAATGAGCACCATTTTTGAGGCTGAAGCCTGCGCCTTTTCGTTGATAGTGGCGGCGCTGCAAAACATCTGCCGCCGGCGCGCCAAGTGGGACAACCGCCGACCTGGAGACTTGGCCTGAGCGAGCCTGAAATTGTTAAAAATATTAAAACTATATTCAACGTACATGTTCAAAAATTCAAAATTTAAAAATAAACAAGACTTGTTTGTCACAACTTGTAAAGAAGTTTTCTGACAATATGCTAAGGCAATTGAACTATATTCACCTTAAAGCTTTTCGTTTACTAGCACTGCTGGGTGACTGCATTCCTCCAGAGTGAACGCTAACACTTGTGTCTGTCTCTGCACCAACGAATCTCTCACCGTACCGCAGAGCCAGAGCTTCAAACTTCTCAGAATATTTGGTTAGATTGTAGCTGAAAATTGAAATTAATTGGTTAAATAAATGAGTGTTTCACAATATTATAAAAATATTAATTATATTATGTAGAAAACCCATTGCAAAAGCTACTCACTTAGTTAATTACCAGACAAATATAATGCTTACACTAATCACTAGAAAATGTGTAATAATGATGTTTTAAAACAACAATACTAATTAGTAAAGTAGGCAATTAGTGAATCATTTGCAAATTATGTTATTTAATGTTTTTAAGATTGAGTTAACACAGTTTAATTTTAAAAATATATCATTAGTGATTCATGAAGTTACTATTAAACCTAATTTAGTGATTCATATACTTACTATACATCATAATGCCTGCACTTTAAGACCTCAGGCCAGGGAGTCTCTTTAGCCTCAATCTCAGTGCTCATCTTTAGATCTATTGTCTTATCACTGACACTTGTGTCTAATTCTGGCTCTGACTTTGAACATTCTTTGGCTGGTAAGCTTTGAGACTTTCCAGGTTGAGTTGTAAGCCTCATGGTATCTTGTGTTGTTTCTTGGACAGGTTCATTGACCCCATGTTCAGTAGGGATATGAACAAATGAAACTCTTTTGGTAGGGGTTGAGTTGGCCTCAGAAGTGTTGAGCTTATCTTCTCCAGTGAATGCAGGCAGGAAACAGTAGTATTTTTTGAGCATTGTAGCGACATCTGTCTTTAGAACTGTTACTGATGGTGGTGGCAATACTCCTTGTAGAATGCGCTAAAACACATGTTCATTTACATTAATTAACCTATACATAATTGGTATATATTAAATCCTATCCAATACAGACATTTTAAGATTTCAAAAATAATACTAATTTAAAGGATATACAGAAAACAGTATGAGTATACTTATTAGTAAAATAAAAACTTGTTAAAGTACATAAAGCATTAATAAAAATGAATAAAATGCAAATAGAAAAAGGGTCATGCTACTAACCTCACATTTCCTGACCCTCTTTTTATCATAAGCTTCGCAGTCACTGAGAAAACCCCAAAATGGTTCAGGAGCAGGAGCTGGAATGTCTTCCTCTTCTTCAGAGAACATGTCTGGAGACCTCACCCCACTGTCGAAGGATGCCTCGAGGGAGGAGTAACTTTGTTCCGAATTCCATTTACTGCTCCCATCATCATTTTGGACTGCACACATCTTCTTACCATTAAACTCTTCATACTGGGAGTCCCCTGTACTCTCAGTGACTCTGTCTGCACAATTCTTCTCACAAGAACTTTGATCATCAGATACACTACTCAGTCTATAGGAACTAGAGGCCACATCATCGGTTCTACTCGTAACACTTTCTGAATTATGGTCTTCAGACCTTTCATCTAAGTTAACCAATCCACTATTGCAGCTTAAGGCTGTGAGAGGGTCCACTATGGGCTTAAGTTTCTGAACGTGTTTTAATGTACCATTAAAAGAAAGTTCACTGATGGGCAACTTAAATACGCTCTCGGAATGTCTCACGTCACGAAACATAGGCACACTGTCGACAGCATTGTTACTGTTCTCCATTGTTGAGGTTATGAAAATTGGTTGCTTGGAAAGCTCAGACTTGGAGTCTTCTGACAGAACTGGCGCGTCAATAGCCTCAAATTTGTCGTTAAGGGTACAATGATCAGCTGTGGTGGACGAATTATCCAGCAACGACGGTCCCTGAGAAGTACACGATGAGCCGAGTTTGGTGCAGTTGTCCACGTCCAAGTATAGGTCCTTGTCTATGTTGTCACTTGGAGCTGAATTCAGCAAGTTATACTCGAGTTCGGCGGACTCGGACCGCTTATCTAATATGTTTGTTTGGCCAACAGCTGACAAATCAATGTTACCTCTACTGTTTGAACTCTCGTAATCACCGTTCATGGATGACGGGCGATTCGTCTGCTCTAGTACGTTGTTTTCTTCAACGAAATTATCCACAACATTAAAACTTCTCAAATACCGCTCATACAAAGAAAAACTATCGCTCAGTGAGTGACAATTAGATTCTTCAAGGGATTCCATTACCGATTCATTTTTTCCATCGGTTCAATGCGAAAAACAATCCAATTGTTTAAAAAACACAACAAGCACTACAACATAGTTCTAATTGATCAGGACAAGTCACTGTTTATTACTTCAAAATAAATTAATCTAAGGCTAAACGCGCCACTAACGTCACGCCATTGTGAAACATTTGCAAAATCTACCACAGATGAGAGAGTAATACCACTATCCATAAACTAAAGAGGTAAATCTACCACGATACCAAAGACAATTTTTTTTTACTTTCCATAGAGAAATAAATTCTTTAATTAGGGATGTCAGTACCGGTTTTGCAATACCGGTATGTATTCTTACTCAAAAATCAAAATTCAAATCTATGAAAAAAAAATTGTTTGTGGCTATGCGTCTGTCACAATTAAGCTGTCATTAGTGTCATTATCTTTAGTCTGTGGTAATCTGTCAACCGAGTTGGGATCGTTCAAGGTTATTTTTAAAATATTTTTTAATTATAATAATTTATATATTAATTGCATTTAAGTTTTAGTTTAAGAGCACAGCAGTTACCTTTAAAATATAAAACATTATCAGAAATACACATTTAAAAAATATCAACTTCTATAGTTTCACCTTATTTCTCACAAGAATTTGCCGTATGTAAGGCCGTGTGTGGATTTTTTTATTCAATAATCATCTAAAACTACAATCCCTTTAAATATTTAAAGTTAGAAAATGTGTTTGAGTTTTAAACTAAGCAAATTGAGTCAATTACTTTTTAGTAAATTATGTAGGTAGGCAGGTTTTATGCTTTTTAAACTGGCTCGCATTTTCTATTTACCGGTAGTGTTAATACTACGTGTAATCCTTTTCGGTTAATATAATGCAATAATCAGTGCGTGTTATTAGCAACAAGTAGGTAATAAGCAAAGTTAGGTTAAAAACTTCAGAGTTAACATCCTAACTATATTTGGAATCTTCCATCCGACATCATGTTACAGACATATTATATTAATGCATTTTGTATTCAATTGTCTAGTATTTTTTGCTTAAAAATCAGTTAATATATTGTGTTCTTACTAGTACCTACATTGTAAACCTATCAAGTGAAATTTAAATATTTTCTCTTATTTAGTTGTGCAGTAAAGCACACAGTTTATTAATAACAAGGTGCGTACGACGCTGCACTTATTGAGATATGTAATGTATTTGTCTGGATAGCTCCTCCATATCTGCCTATGATTGCAGTGACCTCCGCCCTTTGCCACTGTCCACTTATCTAAGGTATAAAGAAGTCAAAGTGATGTATTTATTCTCGATCCTGCACTCATTAGTGTGGTCTCACTGAAGTAGATAACATCACATTGTGCTTTCTACAATATGCACACTAAACGTGAATGAAGTGATTTTTGTCTCTTATTGTTCAAAGGTCACCAGTTTCTGTATAACAAAATACAGTGATACTTGTAAACAATAACACCAGTTTAGTGTGTGTTTTGATAAGAATATTTAAACTTTGGGCTCTCTATGAAGGGTAAGCAAGTGATTCTTTAAATAATTGTACTTAAATTTACTATTTAATTTAAAAAAAGACACANAAGACACACAATCATGTATTATACACATCACATCTTTAAATCACATTACTGGTGTTAACAATTTTTCTTTTTAATTAATATGCCTACTATATCAGCACTAATTTATATTAAAAATCTATATGACTTTGTTATTCAGGTACCTGGTACCTACAGATACAACATTGCATGAGGCAAGTTGTTTGTGAGTGTGACTTTCCAATCTTTAGGCGCAATCATGTTTGTGCACTCCGCATGCATATTGATAACACAGTTTCATCAATTTCATGCAAAATTAATTATTCCACTCATAAATATAATCATATACACCTTAGCGATCTACTTAACCCACATTTTAGTGTGTATTTTGCATTAAACTGATTTTGTTGCATAGTTTTGCAAAGTAATATTTACGCGCCATTTTTTCAGTAAATTTTGTTCCTCGAAGTAAACTTTCAGTAATTTTTACTTTGTGAATGTGTGTACCTAGTTATTGAGAAATTCGCCAGGCAATGAACTAACGATACTGCGCCGCATGCATTCATTTCGACACCGAAAACTTTATAGCATGTCAGGTGGCCTCGCATTATTTATTTCATGACTTATATCCAGGATATACCTAGGCCACCTTAATGTCAAACATTGTAATCTTTTATTTATTGTCGTGACAATGACACAATTCAGGTGGGCGTATCGTTATGAAGAGATCTCTTGACGTCAACCTAAGAAGAGGAGCTTAGCTCCTGCATCACGACCCACTGTGTTGATCAAAGGAAAATGACAAGAAATACTTCAGCCAGAGTTCACCATAACGTTCTATTGGTTACAGATGGAGCTGGTATCATTTGCGAAGGAAGTCTTGCAGAATGTAGCGGAACACGCGGCCAGCTATCGCCTGGGACAGACCGCGCTGCGGCACTGCGATCGCGTGCTGTGGGTCTTGGAGAAGTGTGCGCGGTGGGCCGTGCCGCCTCCATGTAAGTTGGTCATTGGGTACTTGAGACCATCATCATTTCAGCCACATGAACGTCCACTGCTGGACATAGGCCTTCCTCAATGATTTCCACATCGCTCGGTTGGTAGAAACCTGCATCCAGCCTTCCTGCTACCTCTATGAGGTCGTCGATCCACCTTGTTGGGGGACGTCCCGCGCTGCGATTTCTGGTACGTGCCACGTGGCCCCCAATCCAGAACCTTGCAGCCACATCGGCCGTCAGCTCTGCGTACTATGTGCCCTGCCCATTATCATTTCAGCTTGCTATAGTAAGCTCGTCGGGATCCCAGAGCATCATCACCATCAGGTTTATATCTAGCTAGTCTTCACTGCAGGCAGATCCGTTAGTCAATTGGGTAGTTAAGATGGTCTCCATCATTATCAGTAACACTGCACGAGCACAATACCCTCTTTAATTTCGCAGAGGCAAATGGAGGAGTTGAGACTATTAACCAATAAATTCTTAGACACAATTACTTCTTTAAAAAAGATACTCAAAAGCAACCCTAAAGACTTGCCAATTTGCTGCAAAATTAAAATTTAGTAATTGATAATATGAGCTCGCTAACTAATGACGTCATAAAATAATTTCTTTATACAATGTAAGACCTTGGATAGTGGCGACTAGATTATATACTTATCTACTATTATTCAACTACTTTTTACACGCCTCATAAACATGCCCTCGCGTGTTTCAATCAGACAAATCTGTGTTTATTTATTTACCAAATATATATTATCTTTAATTACAGGTTAACACCTAATGCGATAGTATAAAATACATTTTTAATAATTATTAATCACTCAAGAAATATGAATCTACTGAGTCTGAAGTAGGTACAGAGTGAGACTACATTTTCGTTGCAATATAGCCCTTTTAGACGCAGGAATTTTTGTGTATACCCGCCACTCCAGGAAGGTGGCGGTTTATGTGGGACTTCCCCCGGGTGGTAGCAATAGCGGCTGCCAACTGACAATTATGAATTAGTATACCCACTAAAGCGCAGCCTGAGTATCCTCAGGCAGCATTAGCTGAGCCACCTCCATTTGCTTTCTTATACTATGTCAATCAATCAACAATATGTAACTATCATAGTAAGTTGTAGAAGCAATAAAGGACTTTATTTATTTATTTAAAAAACCTGTGGTGCACCCTCTGCGTTTTACTGGTACGACGTGGGGTCCTACCGATTCTGACCACGCCGTACCAACGCTGCAAAATAGCCCCTATTTATTACAACTATAAAGATGCTACTGTGATAAGCTTGACACGCTGTGCCCTTTACGAGGCGTATCTTACTTATTTATTAACATTTACAGTGGACCAAGATGAGAGACCACAGCCAGAGCTGGTGCGGCCTCTGCCCTGGGTGTTTTTCCTCATTCTGCTCGTCACGCTACGCATCACAAGGGAGTCCATATCACTGGTCAACCTCGTCATGGGAAAACCACCTTTAAGATCTGCAGATGTGGTAAGTTATAGCTCCCTCGTTGTGGATTAAAAAAAATGCTTAGAAAAAACTTTAAAAAACTTAATTTTATTTAGGACATTTTTTGACCTGCATGCATCTTTTATCTGTTGAGATAAGTCATTTCTTTGTCAAATCAAATGGTGCATGTGTGAACTCACTTTAGAGTCTTTGGATTATTACCTGCAAGCGCGGCTATTGCAGCGCCAAAATGTATCACCATTTTAGCTCCTCCAGCTGGCGCACAATGACTTATTGACACCGTTGTTGATAGCCGTATTTTTATAAGCTCAAAACGTGTTCCCCCATTCATTTTACATCCAAAGCACCACTACCTTCGCACCCTCAAGTGCCAAGGCGACATTACCAAGACCTAGAGGGTAGGTTAACGGGGATATGATATTATCTTATCCTGCCATCATCGGGGAATCAGACGCAGGTTAGCGTACCATCCTTATATTGTTGACATTCCACCAGCTCGCACTAAGCGTTTCGATGACTCTTTTGTAATGCGAACAGCTAGGGACTGGAATTCGTTGCCTGTGCTGCTGTCTTTCCCGAAGACTATAATCCGGGCATTTTCAAGGCGAGAGTGAATAGGCACTTACAGGGCAGATATGTACCATCCTAGACTGCATCCCACTTAACATCAAGTGCGATTGCGGTCAAATACCTGTCTTCTGCATAAAAAATACATCACACGGTACTTTTGGTCGTAGGTAACGTACATCCAGAGCAAGCGCCGCTACTTGCGCACACTTAAGTACCAGGGCGGCCGCCTCTCCCGCGCGCGCGCCGCCGCCCCGCCGCCCCGCGCGTGGGGCGAACGGCTGCATTCGCTCTTTGAGTTCACCATGTGCTTCCGTCGCTCACACAACTATGGGAACAATAACACTACGAGTGTCAGCAACAATGAGGAGGTTTTGGTGAGCTCATCATTACTCTTTGCTATCGTCCTATTTCTGAGCCTTCAAGTATAAGGGCGAGCGCCTTTAGTCCCGCGCCTGGGGCGAACGATTGCATTCGCTGTTTGAGTTCACCATGTGCTTCCGTCGCTCACACAACTATGGGAACAATAACACTACGAGAGTCAGCAACAATGAGGAGGTTTTGGTGAGCTCATTATTTTTTGTTGTACACTTATTATAGGCCTTTGTTGGGAGTTGCTATTCGAGTTCACCGAGCGACGGAATTCTGTAAGAATTCGACAATAACAACAGCACCAGAATCAGCAATAACGAGGAGGTTTTAGTGAGCTTATTACTCTTTGCTATCGTCCTATCTCAGAGCCTTCAAGTATAAAGGCGAGCGCCTTTAGTCCCGCGCCTGGGGCGAACGGCTGCATTCGCTCTTTGAGTTCACCATGTGCTTCCGTCGCTCACACAACTATGGGAACAATAATACTACGAGAGTCAGCAATAACGAGGAGGTTTTGGTGAGCTCATTACTCTTTGCTATACATTTATTATAGCCACTGTTGGGACTCGCTATTTGAGTTCACTATGTGCTTCCGTCGCTCACACAACTATGGGAACAATAACACTACGAGAGTCAGCAACAACGAGGAGGTTTTGGTGAGCTCATTACTCTTTGCTATGGTCCTATCTCCTAGACTTTAAGTACAAGCGCGAGCGCCTTTAGTCCCGCGCGTGGGGCGAACGGCTGCATTCGCTGTTTGAGTTCACCATGTGCTTCCGTCGCTCACACAACTATGGGAACAATAACACTACGAGAGTCAGCAACAATGAGGAGGTTTTGGTGAGCTTCTTACTCTTTGCTATCGTCCTCTCTCTGAGCCTTCAAGTATAAAGGCGAGCGCCTTTAGTCCCGCGCCTGGGGCGAACGCCTGCAATCCCTGTTTGAGTTTACAATGTGCTTCTGTCGCTCACACAACTATGGGAACAATAACACTTCGAGAATCAGCAACAATGACGTTTGGCGAGATTTTAGGGCAGATCAAACCGGTAGCTCCACAACTACCGTATACCGATCCCAATCTACCCGTATTCCGTGGCCTTCATCAGATAGCTTCAATGGGGTAAAAATGGTGCTCACGATGCAGATTTCAAGATAAGTAGTTGAAAAAATTCGGCTAAACCCAGAGATTCACCCCGATGCACATGGTTGGAAACCCTGTAAGTAATCGAATGTTCAACGTGTTTACTCCAAAGTAAAGGAACCTTCTTGGCTTGAGTTCAAAAATATCCTATTCCATATTTATGTTCTGTAGATTATCTTCCCTAATAACGTCACCTTTAAATAGCTAACTTAACATGTATTTTGTATGATAAAAAGTACATAACACCGTATTCATTAGGTAGTAAAGCGCAGCAAACGCGCGCGTCAGTCGTCCAGCCCTGCGGCGTCGGCCAACGAGAGCACCATGGAGCGCCTACTCGAAAAGATGATGGTGGACCTTGCTGCCGACTCCGACGACGACTCCAGTTTCACGGTGAGACACTGAATACATTCTTATACAGGGTGTGGTTTTGTAAAACAATGCCCATCTTAGGGGTGGCAGTACACATGAAAGTAATTACAAGAAAAATATTAAAATTTTTATGACTACTGTAGACGATGTAGGTCGATGGGTGAACGTAGGTGATAGATGAAATGAAAGTCCAGGTAGGTANTTCCTCATGCTGCTCGTCACGCTACGCATCACGAGGGAGTCCATATCACTGATCAACCTCGTCATGGGAAAACCACCTTTAAGATCTGCAGATGTGGTAAGTTATAGCTCCCTCGTTGTGGATAAAAAAAGCTTAGAAAAAACTTTAAAAAACTTAATTTTATTTAGGACATTTTTTGACCTGCATTACTCTCTTTTATCTGTTGAGATAAGTCATTTCTTTGTCAAATCAAATGGTGCATGTGTGAACTCACTTTAGAGTCTTTGGATTATTACCTGCAAGCGCGGCTATTGAAGCGCCAAAATGTATTCACCATTTTAGCTACTCCAGCTGGCGCACAATGGCTTTTTGACACCGTTGTTGATACCCGTATTTTTATAAGCTCAAAACGTGTTCCCCCATTCATTTTACATCCAAAGCACCACTACCTTCGCACCCTCAAGTGCCAAGGCGACATTACCTAGACCTAGAACCTATCTTATCCTGCCATCATCGGGGAATCAGACGCAGGTTAGCGTACCATCCCTATATTGTTGACATTCCACCAGCTCGCACTAAGCGTTTCGATGACTCTTTTGTAATGCGAACAGCTAGGGACTGGAATTCGTTGCCTGTGCTGCTGTCTTTCCCGAAGACTATAATCCGGGCATTTTCAAGGCGAGAGTGAATAGGCACTTACAGGGCAGATATGTACCATCCTAGACTGCATCCCACTTAACATCAAGTGCGATTGCGGCCAAATACCTGTCTTCTGCATAAAAAATACATCACACGGTACTTTTGGTCGTAGGTAACGTACATCCAGAGCAAGCGCCGCTACTTACGCACACTCAAGTACCAGGGCGGCCGCCTCTCCCGCGCGCGCGCCGCCGCCCCCCCGCCCCGCGCGTGGGGCGAACGGCTGCATTCGCTCTTTGAGTTCACCATGTGCTTCCGTCGCTCACACAACTATGGGAACAATAACACTACGAGAGTCAGCAACAATGAGGAGGTTTTGGTGAGCTCATTATTTTTTGTTGTACACTTATTATAGGCCTTTGTTGGGAGTTGCTATTCGAGTTCACCGAGCGACGGAATTCTGTAAGAATTCGACAATAACAACAGCACCAGGATCAGCAATAATGAGGAGGTTTTGGTGAGCTGACTTTTATTTGCTATCTTCCTATCACTGAGCCTTCAAGTATTAGGGCGAGAGCCTTAGTCCCGCGCGTGGGGCGAACGGCTGCATTCGCTCTTTGAGTTCACCATGTGCTTCCGTCGCTCACACAACTATGGGAACAATAACACTACGAGAGTCAGCAACAACGAGGAGGTTTTGGTGAGCTCATTACTCTTTGCTATCGTCTTATCTACTAATCTCTAATACTCATTAAGTATAAGCGCGAGCGCCTTTAGTCCCGCGCCTGGGGCGAGCGTCTGCATTCGCTGTTTGAGTTCACCATGTGCTTCCGTCGCTCACACAACTATGGGAACAATAACACTACGAGAATCAGCAACAATGACGTTTGGTGAGATCTTTGGGCAGATCAAACCGGTAGCTCCACAACTACCGTATACCGGTCCCAAATGTCCCAATCTACCCGTATTCTGTGGCCTTCATCAGATAGCTTCAATGGGGTAAAAATGGTGCTCACGATGCAGATTTCAAGATAAGTAGTTGAAAAAATTAGGTTAAACCTACAGTTTCACCCCGATGCTCATCATGGTGGTGAACCCTGTAAGTAATCGAATGTTCAACGTGTTTACTCCAAAGTAAAGGAACCTTTTTGGCTTGAGTTCAAAAATATCCTATTCCATATTTATGTTATGTAGATTATCTTCCCTAATAACTTCACCCTTAAATAGCTAACTTGACATGTATTTTGTATGATAAAAAGTACATAACACCGTATTCATTAGGTAGTAAAGCGCAGCAAACGCGCGCGTCAGTCGTCCAGCCCCGCGGCGTCGGCCAACGAGAGCACCATGGAGCGCCTGCTGGAGAAGATGATGGTGGACCTCGCTGCCGACTCCGACGACGACTCCAGTTTCACGGTGAGACACTGAATACATTCTTATACAGGGTGTGGTTTTGTAAAACACAATGCCAAAACATATTTTTTTCATGGAAAAATCCATGAATTCAGGAAAATGGTATTATTATGCGGGCGAGCTATCGGTCAGTCCCCCCGCTCTCCCTGGACGGCGGCCGGATGTGCTCGGTGGTAGCGGGGTACGCGGGGGTGGTGCGGGCGGTAACAAGCGCCGTCTCGAAAGTTTTAGGAGACTTTTTAAGTAAATATTTATTTAACCCTAAACTTCACTTGTATTTCTCAATTTATTTATATTCAGTTCTAATTGTGTGTATTCTTTAAATCTATTTTCTTTTTTCCAGTTAACCAACGTCACGAGCATCAGGAGCGACGGCTCCGAAACCACCGACTCTGACCAAGACACCGTTATGGACCGTTGTCCATCGACAACGGACAACGACAGTCCGTCCAAAAAGACCTCCGAGCACCAGACCAACGCCGAAATTAACTTCTCGCCCAACAAAAGCGGCATATCCACCCCAGAGCGTTCCGAAAGCCCCGTCAAAACCAACCTCAAAAGTGACCTATCGGAAAAAGACGAAACCACAACCGAAGACGCCCAAGAAAAAACCAACACTACAGAAGAAGCCGAAATAGCAACCGAAGACATCGCCCTCCAGACTCCTGAAAGCAGAACGTTATCATCCCCCAAAGAAGAAACACAGATGCTCCTACAATCCGAGTTATCACCAAGCGCGCAGTCTCCTAAGACCGAGCGGAGTGTCGGTACGAAACCATTGCAGAATCGGTCTTTTATAGCATTCACTAAGAATATTTTCAAACAAAAACACGCGAAATCACCAACCGGTACGTGCAACACCCGGTATATTGATGATATTTTTTCGTTTCAGCCAACGGGGTCATTTTGAGCGCCCCGGCTAAAAATAAGAAAAAGAAAGGTACTGACATTGTACGCCGTGGTTTAGATGCATCCGATAGCTTATTGAATGGAAATAACGCCTCTGACCATTTCTATCAACTTTGCCTTATCATCTTGGCTATTCATATCATGTATTTCTCCTCAATTTACATCGATTTTAAACTCATGGGAAAGTTTCTGCTATATTAATATACAGGGTGAAAACAACGTTTCCAACTAAAAAATCATTCGAAGCGTTTCTATTATAAACATGTAACATGCCTGCCATGACTGATACACTCATGTTGTACACATTACTCATTATTTTATTTGTCACAGGGGTCAACGGTGAGAGGCGGGATTCCGGCGCGTCTGTTGCGAAAGCTAAGTCCACTGATAAAACTATGTGAAGATAAAGGCAAGTAATTAATGTAATTAACATATTTTGACCCAAACGTTCTGCATATGTTCTATGGAATTTGTCCGTGAAGTTTTAATTTTATCTCTATTCTGTGTCGCTACTCGCTAGTGTTAATTGGGTGTTGATAAACATACAATTTTCCATAAAGCTACCTATTTTTAGATGGCACAGTAAAAGAATACACCGCTATAGATGGTACTATTCATACATACATATTTAGAAAAAATGGTGTCAGCACGAAAACGAGCAATTTTATGTTGCTTAATCGCATCTACTACAACTAGTATGATGACATAATATTTACCTTGTTGTGCTAGCATTCGTTTAACAGCCTTTTAAGAGGTTAAATTGTTATTTTCTTTCATTTCAGAATCCAAAAGCAGTCATGTAATGGAGTCAGAGCGAAAATCAAGAACAAGCAATATTAGAATACGCCTGTCACTTTGTATCTTTAATTATTACGCAATCTCCTTGATTTTTTAAGGTGACCAACTAATGTTAAATAATTACAGGCTTTGTACATTCATAGGCAGTCGCTTTATTTCACAAAATGTCGGTGCTTAATTTAATGTGAACATCACGCAAATGAGATGTTTTACAAAACGGCGATTGTTAGTTGATGTGATTGTATCGGAACAAATAGGAGGTATGCACGTGGCGCATCGTGATTTATTTTCGGATTTCGTGATCTTTACAATTTATAATTTTTTTTATATCGTCTTTTCTGTAGGTTTACTTTTATGAGTTGAAAACACGTAGCTAAACATAAAACTCTGTAACAATATCAGTGTAAAACCTTGTAATACTGACTTGCACAGTAACATGATCGTGCAGTTTGTTAGGTCTTCTTATTTATTACTTTGTGGTGTATGATGAGGCGATAACTTCTTACGAAATTGAAAGTAAGTATGTAATACATATTTAAATTGTTAATTATAATGACACTTTTTTAGGCGAGACCCCGATATTTCGGCGCAGTTGCTGGTTGGTGTTTATTGGCAGACAAAACGGTCTATGCTCCATTTTATTTTTATTATTCTATTTTTTTTTTTAAATCAAGTTGTTTGTGTTCACGTGCACACCGTTGTAAATGGATAAGACTGCGCGCCGTCGAAAATAATTTATTTTAAGAATTATGCAATTGTAATGTTTAGTTTTTTACTTTAGTCTTAGAATCTCTATAAGGAAATTTTAAAATAAGCGACAATGTAATTTTAAGAAAGTGTAAAAACTAGAAAGCAATTTTAACAGCCCAGTTGAAAGAATTAGATTTTTCATTTGTAAATTTTAGTGTCGTAGATCTGTGCATTTAATATTGGTACTGCGGGCGAACTCGTGTAATTTCTATTTAGTGTGTAAGTTTTTATAATTATTATTTTCGCGTGATTTTTATTTATTCTTAATCATTTTACTTTTTTATAATTTGAATGACTTATCAATTGACAAACTTGTGTAACTGCAATAACGAACATTTTGTAAATTAACGAACATTTTGTAAATTATCACAAACGTGCGAAAAATGAGTTTATTTGAATGATGTTCTGTAAATTCATCTTGCGTCATAGCATGAACGTAGCCATCAGCTATTGGTTGTTACGGCAGCAGTAATGTCGTGGTATGTTTCAATTCGTCTATAGCGTCAGTAAAGAATAGCAAAACGAATTATTGCAGTTACATAAATGTCCAGTACATTCCCCACTGAAGGTGCAATACTCATTCGGGATTAGTGAGATTAGATAATTCTGATTTAATCAAAATTACAAAACGTAATTGTTGAATCAAAACTATAATATCCAAAGATTTGGCTGTGTGCATCTGATTTGTCGAACAGAAGACTGAAAATTCAACTGTTCCTATTGTATGTAATTATTGTACTCGTGTCCTAAATTATCATAGCTAATAAAATATTTTAAATAATTGTAATTAAATTTTGGAATTGTTTATGAATGTTTTGTTAAAAATATACACATTTATAATCTTATAAATTGACATTTTATTTCTGTCCTTAGGTCACCCTTGTTAGGGTAAAAAAAAACAATGTCTTATTTCCGTAAGTCGTCCTACTTTCTAATTTAGTAATAGTAATTCAAACAGACAGTAGCAGTGGACGTCCTATGGCTGACATGATGATGATGATGATGATGATGATGAATTCAAATAAATATTTTTTATATTTTATATGTCGGTAAATTATTATTTTTATCGTTAGATAATATTTATCTACAAACACCTCGTGGCTCTACACTCACTCGACCCAAATAAAAATCGGTGAACTGAAGAAAAAAAAAACACCTGTTTCCGCCCGGGATCGAACCGGGGACCTTGTGCGTGTGAAGCACACGTGATAACCGCTACACTACGGAAACTTGATATACAATGACGAAAATAGCGTATACAAACTTCAATAAATAAAGGACATTTGATGAAAAAAAAACAAATAATGGCACTGACAATAGTGACAAAATGTCAGAGCCGTTCTCCGAGACCGACCACGTTTTCCTCTAGTGCTTCGGACCAAAATAATCGTAGAGGTACAGGAAAGCAAGTTCGATCTTCAGGCAGGCCCGTCCCTCCCAGTCTCGCGGCATCTGTGCCCGCGTGTAGTCGCGCCGTGCGCAACGTGCCACGATATTGTCGGTGTTTAGTTGTGCCTTAATTTAAATAATATCGTGAGACCTACGCAAACCTGACGACATGGATCCCGAAGCATTCTTGGACCTGGCCAACCAGGTCATAAAACTGAAGATGTACCCGTATTTCGATATAGCGCACTCTTTATTATGCGCTCTAGCAGTAAGAGAAGATTTAGGAGCTGGTTAGTATTTATTAAATCAAGTTCATTTCGCCCGCCAAAATACTCAACAGCGGGCAACTTCCGCATCCTGAAAGTTATTTTTTGGATTCGCTTTTAGCCATCTGATGCTTGGAATGTTCTAAAATAAAGACACCTAAACAGTTTAAAAATAGATTTGAGTTCCCTGTGGATCACAAGTCAACCACGGTCTTTAGTATGATAGAGAATCAAAATACCTATAAGGAAAATTCAAATGTTTTAACATAGCGTGCAGAATTCATGTAATAGTGTACTTTTAATACATAAAATACTAATACTTACAAGCATTTTTATCATTAGCTGTAAGTATTGCCAATGCATGATAAAATTCGCTACTGATAACGTATAATGTGTTACTTTAGTTACAAATGTGTACTTTCAACTAACAAAATTTATAGTTTATCACAGATTTTAGATAATCTTTTCTAGAACACCTTAATCTTTATTCCTGGACAGAAATAAACAGCACAGTAAAAAAGCATGCAACTGTTCTTTGTCGTGCCAATATTTGCTTCCAGTTAGATTAGCTAGATGGCGCAGTGTCAGCATGTTTATTTTTGTAAATAAATAATTTTAAAGCAACATCTAATTTAATAAAATGACAAGTTGTGGTAATTTAAAACAAATTAATCAATTAAAAAGACAAAAATACATCACAGTCGGGCTCGTCCGGGATTTGAACCCGGGACCTCTCGCACCCGAAGCGAGAATCATACCCCTAGACCAACGAGCCGTGTTGGGGGAAGTTGAAATTAATTATAAGTTTTCAAGACTTACTACGTCATCGTTTTTTACCCGAGGAGCGAAGCAAAAAGGATTCTGTAAAGTGAAAGAAGGGTGTAAAAGTAAGAATAATAATAATGTGTGTATGGGATGGAGTTTTAGGGTGTTTGGCTAAGGAAATAAAGGGTTCGATTAGTTAACGAAGTAAATGGTTAGATGTTGCAGTATTTTACGCAAATGTTATTAATAATTTATTTTGTTTAAGTCATAATAATGGTTTAGAAATTTAGAATATTGTAAGTAAAACAACTTGTGTGTGTATAATAATAATAATAAAAAAACATGATGGGTAGGTATATGGATGTTGGGCTTTGATTTATGTAGAGTAGGTATTATACATAGTATGTCACAGATACGAGGGGCGGCTGAAAAGTTTTGAGCCTAGGGTATTAAAAATGCCGATAGAAAAGTATAAAAAATATATTTTTCTATTTAATCTCCCTCTACTACAACGGACTTCTTACATTTGCGTAAAAGAGCTTTTTACTCACTGAAAAAAAATTCGCAATCTTTGCCTTCGAAATGAGCGTTTAACGCCGCCTTCATTTCTTTGTCACTCAAAAATCATCGTTCCTGGAGGTCTTTTTTCCAATTTGAGAATTACAAAAAATAGCTAGGGATTCGGACTAAACTGTGTGGTGAGTGATAAATTTTTTGAAATCCAGTTTTACCCGGGGCAAGCCATGCAACATGCGCGGTGTGAACGGGCGAATTGTCTTGCAAAAACAGATTTCCTTTCGCCAGTTTGCCTCTTAATATTTCAACAACCACTTGACGCACTCTTATCAACAGTACAGCATAATAATCCCCGTTTATTGTAGTTTTTTTAAGTTGGTAGTCAATGAATAAAATTCCTCCACAATCCCAAAAATAGTGGCTATGAGCTTGGGTGTCGATCGCTCCACTTTGAATTTCCGCGGCGGCGTTTTCCCTTTTGAATCCATTGTATTGACTCTTATTTTGACTCTAGATCGTACTGCCGGATTTATTATTTATCAATAGTGACAATATGAGAAAAAAATTTGATAGGATTATGGCCAAAGATGTCCTAAAACTCCTGCGAAGTTGTGACTCGACCCTGGTTGTCGAACGGCGTGAGCATTTTTGGCACCCATCACGCACACCCCATTTTCATGTGCAAATGAGTATGAAAAATATCGTCGATACGTTCCTTGCTAATGCCTATGGCTTCAGCTATCCGTCACAGCTTAATTCGCTGATCTCTAAAGCAAGATTCTTTAAATTTTCATTATTTTATTCGTTAATGGCGAAATCTGGCCGCCCTGATTTGCGGTCATCTTTTAGCGACTCCCTGCCATGCTTGAATTATCGGATCCAATCTTTCATGGTGGCAAATGAAGGCCCAGACTCCCCATAAACTGTCGACATCTCTTCAAATGTTACCATCAACGTTTTGTTCCTTTTTTTGAGGAATTTTATGACAACTGTGTACTTCAATTTCGTACATTGCGCGGATAACTGAGACTTGATGATGTTTACGGATTAATTACTAAAAGCGTGATGACGCTAATGAAATGAAACTTGATACTTATACTAAGGAGGTTATTGGCAAATTAATTAAATTTAGTGCGAGTCAATAATAACACTTGAAGATACTTAGGCTCAAAACTTTTCAGCCGCCCCTCGTATACTATATCTGTGTAGTATGTAGATCATTTATCTTTACTTGCTCACCATGCCTATTAAAAATAATACAGTCGTACGTACTACTCAATAGGGCTGCGGGCCCTACATATTTTTTAGTATGTATGATGACCACTAGATAATAACACCACTATTTCTGTCATATTTATGTCATTTAACTGCTTCTACTTTTTGTAGTATACGGAGTAATATGATCTCATGCTATCTGCGTACGAGTGACATGAAAAAGACGGTGATATTAATGTAGGTAATCTAAATATATAAAAGGAGAAACTGACTGACTGACTGACAGATCAACGCACAGCCTAAACGGCTAAACGTAGGCACTTGAAATTTGGAAGGGACGTAGCTTAGGTACCGTAGAGGTGCACTAAGAAAGGAATTTCCGAAATTCCCACGGGAACGGGAATTAGCGGGAAAAACGGGATTCACGCGTACGAAGTCGCGGGCGGCCGCTAGTCATTCTAAAATGCTTTTTGAAAATAATAAAGTTTTCTTCCTTCAAAATATTACAATAACTCTACCACAAGATCATAATCTTTGAAAGATTAATCCGAATGAGGTGCCTATTTTAAAACAGAAAGCAGTTTCTTTACTCATAATACCTTAATGTGCACAGGGAAAGATACCAGCCCATATCACACAGCAGTTTTTCTTTCCAAATTGCTAATACAACATCATCTTACTTCAGTATTTACCTCGATGTCCCATTGTCTGTTCTTACTCATATCATTCATATGGGACACAAGGTAGCATGTCTAGCCAAGTTCAAAGTAAAACTAGCTGGCGACACATTAGCCGCGTGTAATTACACGAATAAAACTTACATAAAGATCATTGATGTTCCAGGGGCGCAGGCGTTCTCCCGCAAACACCCTCTGTCCTGCTGGCTGTCCACCATGCTGGTGATCTTCGCCGGCGGGATGGTGGTCAACGGGCTGCTGGGAGAACCAATGCTGGCTCCTCTGAAGAACACGCCGCAGCTCGTCATCGGAACAGTCACATGGTAATAGCACAAGATCAGCACAACTAGACTTCATAGTAACACCTCACTACTCGTACCTACTTCATAATATTTTCACGTGACTTGGGTTGAATTTTCCATAGCTATCACAGAAACTCTAATTTTCAAAAACTGTACAAATTATTATGCTATGTTTCTGCTGTAGACTGTTTTTCTTTCAAAGCCAGAATAATTTGGTTTAGAATAAAGAGATTTAGTACAAAAGGGACTATTTCGTCGTAAAGAGATGAATCAAATACTTAAGATTGAAGGGGGTTCCGTGACTATTTCACGGAACTCTCTCCAATCTTCGGAAACTGTTGAAAATAACTGAATAAATCCTTAAGAGCATAATTTTAACCTAATCTTTTTCAATTGACAGGTACATAGTCTTCTACACTCCGTTCGACGTGGGGTATAAAGTGGCCAAGTTCTTACCCGTCAAAGTGGTGGCATCGGCTATGAAAGAGATCTACCGCGCCAAGAAAGTGTACGACGGAGTCAGCCACGCCGCCAAGCTGTATCCCAACGCCTACGTCATCATGATCATCATTGGTAAGCTTCGTCAAATAAACTTTTAACAAGAGTCACTAAAACTTTCATGTGATAGGTAGCTACTTAGATGCTCAGCAATGGCAAAAATCAGGACAGCTTGGGCAGCTCTTTTAATCAATAAAAAACACATTGTATAATGTGTTTATTTATTTATTAAAAAAGATCACCAACAAGTTTGTACACTAATCTGATTACTAAAAAAAATATGTCAAATAACACTGAAAATTAATTAGTGAGTTAATTTATAATCAGATTACAAATTAGGCGTTCATCTGTTCAATTTTTTTTTTGTTTGTTTGTAGAAAACAAAAAAAAAAACTTGAGCAGTTGGTCAAATAATGTTGAATGGGTTTGCCTGCATGCAGTTGCAAACATAATAAATATTGTAACAGCTGTTTCTAGGTCAAGTGTTAATCAGACGAAATTAAACATACTGTAAATAATCTGTATATAAAAGAAAGTCGTGTTAGTTACTCCACTTATAATTCAAGAACGGCGGAACCGATTTAGCTGAAAATTGTCAGGGAGGTAGTTTAGAGCCAGGAGAAGGACATAGGATACTTTTTATCCCGTTCGAAATTAAAAAAAATAGTCTGCTTATTTATTGCCATTAAGGCGGAACAACGTTCGCCGGGTCAGCTAGTAAATAATAAAATGGCTTAAAAACAGCTGATGATGTTAATCACTTCAATATAAACACTATAAATCAAAAGATAGAAAGCTTTACGAAATTTTCTAATCTAAATTACTTGAAATAGATATTTTTTTTACAATTGAACCACGTGCCTACTTACACATACCTTTTTCACATTTTTTTCGTGGAAAAATGCATTGAATTGTTTACCTACCCTACGGGGACAGGGTAGGTTATGTGGGGCTCACCAAGTCAGAAGGACAAGGCATACCCACTAAAAGACCCCGGTGCTCCATCATTCGCCTTAAGTGGGAAGGAACTGTGGGATTCCGGACAAAGCCTTCACTACCACAGTTACTTACTGTCTACTTACGGAAATTGCCCGCGGGCGGCGTGACCGGAGGGAGCGGCGAGCGTTCGGCGAACGAACGAGCAATGTTCGGTTCGCGAGCGAACATCGAAGAAGACGATCCTGACGCACTCGTTCAACGACTTTGCACTAAACGGTCTCAATATCATTGTTAATTTATACCGAATAGACAATTAATTGTATACAGTCCACTCTTTCATTTAATTAACTTCCACTACACTCACTATCGAAGTAACACTTACACATACCCTACTTTAAATAAAATAAAAATAAATAAAAGGTATTTATTTCAGGCATAGCCCATAAAAGTGTTAGTAACAAAAGTCTTATAAACTATGGTTAGTAAATCACACAGTAACCTAAACACAATTTTATTAACGAACGACAATTTGGTGTCTTTAGTAAGATGGACGCGTGTCCAGTGCTGCATGATGGCACACACCACTTTAACACACCACTAATTATTTCAGGTACCCTGAAAGGAAACGGAGCCGGCTTCACCAAGCTGGTGGAGCGCCTCATCCGTGGCGCCTGGACGCCCACAGCCATGGAAACCATGCAGCCTAGCTTGTAAGTCCATAAAAACCATTGACAGGCTTAAATTACCCCATATCAAGCATCTTACAGGAAGCCTATAGCGGTCTTGAAAGGCGGATGATCACTTTTGAGAGAGACACAAATGACCCCATCACCAACCCAAAGGCCCAAAGGCATAATTGATCCGTAGACAAGATAACCACGGTAATAATTTAATAGTCATATCATCAGGTGATCTGTTTGCTCGTTTGCTTCCTGTCCCATAAAAAAAAATCCAATCTTCATGTTACCAATGTTTAAATATCCTACTAATAAGTATTATAAATGCGAAAGTTTGGATTTCTGGATGTTAGTTACTCTTTCACGCAAAAACTACTGAAAGGATTTTGATGAATCTTTACAGTATTATTGTTTATAAGCCAGATTAACATATAGGCTATAGTTTTGGTCGATCTGTGACAAACTAAATTTCACGCGGGTGAAGCCGCGGGCAAAAGCTAGTTTAACAATATGTAAACTATAGTTAAAAATTGTAGTAAAAGTCAAGCTAACCATCGTCCGAATTGGACTTCTGTGGAAACAGCCCAGTCCAACTAACTAAAGAAAGTTATACGATTTCTAAAAGTTAACACCGCTTTTCTTAATGACGTCATTAAAATCAAAAAACGTCATTGACCTACAAAAGACATCAACGAGCTCAAAAAAATAAATAAATTAAAAAAAATACAAAAAAATCTAAAACATCCACGAATCTCTAAAATTATTACCGTACTTTGCTACTCTATTAATATTGGGCTGGTTTTAAATGGTGACAGGCTACAAACTAGAGCTGATTCAATTTTCAAAGTTGGCTCTTTTTTGTGTTAATCAATTTGTATTTTTATATTTAACTACCGGCCGCCCGCGACTTCGTAAGCGTGGATCCCGTTTTAAGCCCCTTTAAATTTTTCCTGAATTATCTTTGCTATAAACCTCACGGAGCCCGAGACCTTTCCAACGAATGCAAAACCATGGAAATCGGTTCGTGCTTTCTGGAGTTATAGCGTCAGGAAGGAAACCCCGACTTACTTTTATATAGTAGATTTATTTTTGTTTCTTTTTTCCAGCTACACGAAAGCATCGCTGGTGGCGTCCATCATCTTCGTGCTGGACAAGAAGACGGACCTCATCTCCGCGCCACACGCTCTGGTGTACTTCGGCATAGTCATATTCTTCGTGTATTTCAAGGTTTGTAACTTTAAACTTATTTTTTCTTCATCACATAGTACATTTTAATTCTGGGCATAGCCTATTATGCTACTTATTTCCTCTTGGTTTTATTACTGACCATCTACGGCTCAATTTTCAAGCAAAACAAAAACATCACTGAGGATAACATAAACTCACGAATCTACTCTTAAAATTCGATCGATATTACATATTTAACTTTTACGAGAAATTCAATAACTCTAAAGGAAGATATTTTTAAAGATTCAGTCAGAGACCATACGAGTATTACAACTTTGAGCATTTGTGAGAAGTTTCAGTTCTTACGGAAAAAATATTTGTAGCAGAGTCTACCCACCAATCAAATACATGACTAACTTAATGAAATACTGTATTTCGCCAGCTATCGTCCATCCTGCTGGGCATCCACGATCCCTTCGTGCCCTTCGAGAACCTGTTCTGCGCGCTCTTCATGGGCGGCATCTGGGACTCCCTCGCCAAGCTGCTGGGCAAGGGCCAGCCCAAGGAGGAGACTAAAGACGCCAAAAAGACTAATTAGGATAATTTGTGGGTAAGCATTGTTTTTATTTAGGCCGGCAATACACGGACCGCTTGAAGCAGTCAGGGTCGACAGCTTCAAGCTGCGACTGCATAGTGAACTGCAGAGTTATATGGACGCACATACACGAACCGCTCGAGCAGTTGCAACTGATTCGGGCGGTGAATTTTCATCGTGCGGTCAAGCAATCGCCAGCCATACACTGACTGCTCGAGCTGTCGTCAGTGCTTCCTCTTCAAAACCCATGGTTCTACTGATTTGAAATTGCCCACCGCTCGAAGTGTTGAACCAACTGCTCGAGCAGTTATCACTGGCAGCTTCAAGCTGTTGACTCTTGACTACAAGAGTGGTCCGTGTATGTTTATCACTGACTAACTGCTCGAGCTGTCCGTGTATAGCGGGCCTTAGGAAGTTTTAATTATAAATTGACAGGCATGACATGACTCGAGTGGTTAAATTTATTGCATCTCGCGTTGTAGACATTTTTCATGAAGCAATGTAAAATTGACAGCTATAGCCTAAACCGTGACTTCGAGGGCTGACTGAAATAGATACTTCATTTCAAAAATTTTGATCTTTGTATTTAGCAGCTAATTAATGCAGAAATTTTCTGTTACAGTTCTCGCGACCACTTAAAGCTACTCCATCAACTGACACCGACAATACAAATTGCGACGGCTTCATTAAACGTATCATAATAAACATAAAATAATAAAAAACAAAAAAATAGTAAAAGCCCTTTAAATCCTAAAAAAATGGCACAACGACCAAAGTATTGATTTCATTAGTATTAAGTTTGACTAGTCATAATATTTTGTGTGTACGATGAGTATACGTTAAGTGATTCCTATTTAAATACATGTTACATTTATTATTTTAATTTTTCAAAGTATTTTAATTCTAAATTGTTATAAATTATTGAGAAACATTATAGTTCTGTTTTGTAATAGAACTCTACATTTATGTCCACGAAAGTATTTTACAGTTACTTTACACTATTAATTGATTGTTCCTAGTTGATTAAATTAAGATTGAACTTCCCAGTTTTTGTTGTGTGAAAAAAATATTAAAATAATCGAGCATTGGGATTATTATGTCTAGTTAGTAATCGAAACGACAAGCGAATATCGACTTCCTTTTGTAGTGCCTTGTTGCAAAAATGGTGGTTAAAATACACAATAGTTAAATTCACCTTCTTTCCTGTCAAAGATAAGATGCTTGCTTAAAAAACCCACCGTTACCTAAATATACCTTGCTAATAATGCTCTTGGTATGAAGAAATTATCTGCATTACATACATTATCATGCATTTGTCATGTACTGCATTTTCTGCAGACGTTATGTTACCATATCTTCCTAACTTCCATTGCTCGCCACCATTGCAACTTTATTATTTTTAAGTTCTGTTCAAATGTCTTCATATACAATTACGCGTTATAGTATTATTAAAGTTCATATGCGATATAAAAGTATTATGGTGCTAAAATGCCTCAATCATCCTCGGAACACATGTGGCTTGTAATAAAATAAGTTTAAATTTACTTTTGTGAATTCTCTGAATTGTTAAAGCGAAACATCTGCCCAATCCGCACGGGTGCAAGCGGAGAGGAGCACATGTTTCGTTGGAAATAAACATTGACCTCGCCGAGGGTCGAACCGGGTCATGAGACACCCGCGAAAAAGTTCTTTAGTGTGGAAAAAGCCGTGTAACCCTTACCTAGGGTTCATTATGTAATTTAAATTCTAATTTACTTGAAATATCTGATCAAACTGCAGCGCTTGCAGCGAGAGACATTTATTTCGAGAGAAATGGAAGCAACCCAATTTTATTTATGTTTTAAATTAAATTGACTTATACCTACCTACTTAATATGCTGAAGGAAGCAATAAATTGTTTTTATTTAATATTGTCTTTTATTTTGTTATAGACCAAGGAACATTTTATGATAAAATCCTTATTATACTTAGTAGGAACATCACGAATTTTTAGGATTTTTTTAATGTGTAGGCTGTTTTGAATCCAATAGAGCTAAATAATTATACACATATACAGGGTGTCCCGTATTAATATCAAGCAGAAATAAGCGCAAAAATGTACCTATGTAGGTGGAGCACCACGAGTCGTGATTTCGTGAACCCACATTATGTACCTAATCACTACAGGGTGTTCTACATTGATCCGGATACTCTCCATGTGTCTGTTATATCTTTAAGGGTGGATTCGACCAAATAAGACTAAATATTAATCTCAGAATAAATCGTCAGTTTTGACCTATTTCCCATACTGAAACTGTCAATGTGCCAATTATACCAAGGAGTTATTCCCGGATAAAGTTTGGTCGAATCAGGCCTAAGTATAGTACGTAAGGACACAGAATAATAATAAGTACTAGTAAGGATCCTACTTATAAATTACGTCATGTCTGTAATTGCAGTGCCTATTAAGTGCTGATAATATCGCAAAAGATATGAATGACATGGTCTTGTAAATTACTAATTGTTTTGTCGATATTTAGTTAAGATTAAAAGTTCCGATTCCGGGTGAAGATATCGGGTAAATACGTTTTTTCAGGATGTGCTTCCATAAATTGACGGTAATTAGGCTTTTTCAAGCTAGAATTTTTTTTTACTATTTCAACCAATGCCAATTAAAATTAAAAGGTGGTTTAACAATCGCAGCCAATCGCCATCTATAGTTCCAAAATACTGAACTGTCCTATGCATGACATTGACAGTGGGGCGCCACCGTCAATACCGGATCGCTGGTTCCGATTTTTGCCATGTTGGAAACCATATAGTTGAACGATGATAGCGCTCCCCTGTCATTGAGTTTGGTGGGACAGTTCAGCGTGGGTCATCTATACATTTCAGAAGCGTCATAACACAAAGCATCGGTTTTGCCGGTCCATCTCGAAGGTAGTCCTGCTCGTCAGAGTAAATATATTCTTTGTAGTCCCGTGTCGGCTCTCTTTTTTCCAAAAATCTAATGCGGCTTACCAATAAGAAACTTTATAGATCAAGTAAATTATTGACTGTTCCTAACCTATGTACTACTTGTAATCCAATAAGTACCTACTTATTGCTATAGTCGATTTACGAATTGTCTCCATGATGATGGAACTTATTAAGGGCATCACAAAATAGGTAAGACGGGTACCTTTATATGAATTATTCATAACCATTACCATAACATAGAAAATACAATAATACTATGAAAGCATTAGATATAACGACTTTACACGTACAACATAATAAGTAGTTACTCAACGAGGAAAAGCATCCGGTTTTCTCAATTTCCACTTGGCCCCGCTTTTCTTTTAGTGTATGTTATTTATTTCTGTCGGTTCTGTTTAATTTATTTATTTGTACTACTTTTGTCAATCTTTCGTGCTATGACTGCTGATCTTTTATGAAGACTTCTATTAAAGCATTACACCTGCTCAGAGTAGGTACCTACTTTATGCCCCTTTTCTTTAACACCATCAAAATATCGGTAAAATGTTCGTAACATCATTTAAAACAAAACAAGTTAAGTAAAGGCTGTGTTTTGTCTAATAATGACTCTAAACACTACACATCTACATGGGACAAAACTTCGGGAGAACGAAGAATAAATCATCTACACNAATAAAGTACCGAAGTCAAAAATTGTGTTCCACGGATTTCCATCTATAATGCTTTATTGACTGGACTATAGGTAGAACACCACAATAAGTACCTAATCACTACAGGGTGCTCTACATTGAACCGGATACTCTCCATGTGTCTGTAATATCTTTAAGGGTGGATTCGACCAATTATGACTAAATATTAATCTCAGAATAAATCGCCAGTTTTGACCTATTTCCCATACTGAAAATGTCAATATGCTATAACTTACTGTAGTTAAACCAGGAGTTATTCTCGGATAAAAGTTTGGTCGAATCAGACCTAAGTATAGTACTTAAGGATCCTACGAATAAATTACGTCATGTCTCTGTTAAATTGCTGTGCCTATTATGTGCTGATAATATCGCAAAAGATATGGATGACATAGTCTTGTAAATTACTAATTGTTTTGTCGATATTTAGTTAAGATTAAAAGTTCCGATTCCGGGTGAAGATATCGGGTAAATACGTTTTTTCAGGATGTGCTTCCATAAATTGACGGTAATTAGGCTTTCTCAAGCTAGAATATTTTTTTTACTATTTCAACATTTTCAACCAATGCCAAATAAAATTAAAAGGTGGTTTAACAATCGCAGCCAATCGTCATCTACATTTCAGAACCGTCATAACACAAAGCACCGGTTTTGCCGATCCATCTCGAAGGTAGTCCCGTGTCGGCTCTCTTTTTTCCAAAAATCTAATGCGACTCACCAATAAGAAACTTTATAGATCAAGTAAATTATTGACTGTTCCTAACCTATGTACTACTTGTAATCCAATAAGTACCTACTTATTGCTATATTCATAGTCGATCAACGAATTGCCTCCATGATGATGGAACTTATTAATTAAGGGCATCACAAAATAGGTAAGTACCTTTATATGAATTATTCATAACCATTACCATAACATAGAAAATACAATAATACTATGAAAGCATTAGATATATAACGACTTACACAACATTTTTTAAGTAGTTACTCAACGAGGAAAAGCATCCGGTTTTCTCAATTTCCACTTAACCCCGCTTTTCATTTAGTGTAAGTTATTTATTTCTGTCGGTCTGTTTAATATATTTGTTTGTACTACTTTTGTCAAGATTAATATCTTTGTGCTATGGCTGCTGATCTTTTATGAAGACATCTAAAGCATTATACCTACTCGTAGAACCTACTTTTATGCCCCTTTTCTTTAACACCATCAAAATATCGGTAAAATGTTCGTAACATCATTTAAAACAAAACAAAACAAGTAAAGGCTGTGTTTTATCTAGTAAAAGACTAAACACTACACATCTACAGGGGACAAAACTTCGGGCATAACGAAAAATAAATCATCTACACTGCAGAAGTACAAGCAAAAAAATAAAGAGGACACAAATCACCCACTCATGTTGTTTACAGCCATTTCTAAGATGAACAAGAGAGACAGGTTACGGTATTCCGGCGATTCTGCGCTGGCGCACGGGCATGGCACTGCCGAGCGAGGTCACTGTCGGCCGGTCTCGGTGGGTCGACAGTCGACACCATTTACACTGATGCGAACGTTGCATTTAGGATTCACAGCTTTCTCTACAAGCCTATGAAGAATTGAAGCTTAGAATAATATTATTATAACGTTTCATAAAGTAAACCGTCGATCTGGTGAACATGGTCGTGTCCGTTCTTTGTGGAAATACTTGGGATTGGGAAGGCACGAGGAAGGCCTTTGTCAAGCTGTAGACGTTAGGCTGGAACGTACAACGAATCCAACTTCCTGTAAGAAAATTAAAGAAAATCTTGGTCTTGAATGAAAGGAAGCTTCTCGACGTAAGGTAAAGGTATTCCATTTAAGGCATAGTGACCTTCCAACTCCTTCGAGTCAGTGACCGCTCAAATCGATTAGAATTCCTCGGTTCCCATTCGCACACGTGTGATCGTGGGCCCAAGTTCGCGAGTGTGACGTACACCCGTGAATCCGTGATACTTGGTAGACGTCGCGCGGCCGCGGTAAGCCTCAGTCAGTCGGATGCGCGAGCGCACAGGGCCGGCCCGCGCCAACCACAATACCCAACAAAACCTGTGTTAGTGCACGTTTATGGGAACCGGCAATAGATCAACCGGTGAGTGACTCCGTGTAACGGTCATGTGAAAGTGAGCCGTGATTTTTTACGCCAACAGTTATTTCCATTTGTTTGTTTTCGGTGCACGCGATGCAGGTGTAATGCAAAATATAAAAATAATGTTACTTAATAATATGTAACGCAAAACTCAAGTTGCAATGACAGTGCTACAAACGAGTCTCGGCGCGTGAGAATTATGACTTTCTTTTACCAATAGAAATCAGTAACTTACCTAGAAATCTTTCTACTTCTTCCTAAACTTGACAGGTTACGGCATAAAACTGTCTGGCATGTATAATTTTGGTGTAATAAAATAAAATGTCGCTTATCAAAATAAATTCACACTTTTGGCGGCATGAATAACTTAATCCGTTTGTGAACTTACCAGTAAATTAATTGGATTTAGAATGGATGTTCAAAATGAAAATACGTAAATAAATGTAACAGTAACCTTGACTTATGTAGGTATAACGGATTTCGGTAAATAGAACCTACACAAACTCAATAGTAACATTAACCTAGATGCGATCATGCGAACAAATTCTATAAATATTAGAAAGCGCCTGTTAATCACTTCACGACCATTAAAACATTTATTTTTTGTATTGGACCCTCTTCTCGTACTAGGTTGGTACTGTAAATGCACTTTTTGCAAGAATAGTTTTTTGTTAGTTAGATTATACACTAAACAAACTCTTGCAAACAATGATATTATTAGTTAGGTCAAATAAAATTAGAACAAAACACTCGTTTTGATCCTACAAAAACCTTCTGTTATAATATGTCATCAAATAAATATTAATCTGACATAAAAAGTAAAGAAAGTGATTAAAAATATGCGCAAGTAAATGGACGTTATTAATGCAAATCAATTTCCTGCTATTATCAACCTTTATTTAGGAACTGCATTGTATGATAACAGCAGATATGATCTGCTGTTATCTGCAGTTGGGGAAAATGATACATTCTTAGGAAGTCCCACAACAAATCTTGCTCGTGCGCGCCAGTAATGTACCTACTCACCGATTTTCTTGGAATCTGTACGCTTTGGTGAATCCGTAATGAATGCGTGATGTGGGATCACTACACGTATGAGCATTTTCCTGATATCCAACTTAAAGATAATACCATGACGCTAGCTTTTCTGCAGAATAGTTTCAGAAAGCGCCTGGGATATTTCATAGGATTTTCACTAAATGTTCTAGTTAGATTCACGTGAAAAGTTTCTTTAGGGACCCAGTTAAGCAACTTTACTGTAACTGATTGTAAAAACTACATTGAGTGGAGTAGCAGTTTATAATTAGGCATAACAGTTCGCAGCTTTAGATTTGCAAGCCATCTTATCCTTGCAGTCATGTAGATATTCCAGAGTTCCTGAACACTACTCCACAACAGGATACAGCAAAAAAGGAATAACACGTCGAGCGGGGAGCATCGCGCGCTGCAATTATGGGAAATTTAGATTAGTCAGGACGCAGCGGACGCATAAAAGTTCATGACGATGCCCATAGCACTGCAATTTAGAGAATAAACTTAATCGCTTCTGATTTACAACTTTATGACCCTTTCCTCTTTGATCGCATAGGGAAAATTTATAGGTACACTTGGTGAGAAAGTTTGTTTACATCAATAGTGTCTCTGTTTTGCTTGGCTACTTTTATTTCTGGGACTAAGTAAGTTTGTCACCTTTTCATGCTTACACCACCACTATGGATGTTGTTTGTTTTGGTTGAAAAATAGTTTCAAGACCCAGGGGACCAGAAAAATTCTTTCTGTGACAGCCCAAAACTCAAGCAGGCAAAGGTGCACGTAAAAATGTGTACTAAATATTACGTACCTAGTACTCGATCGATGTAATCAAAAAATACACGTCACAGATAGTGAATCATCATGAGATATTTACACAAGTAGATAGATGAATAAAGTCCGACTCAAATATGAAATCAGTGCAGATTAGTTTATACGTTTATCCTGTAAGTCCCTACTTACGATAATGTTAATGTTACAAGTGATAACGGCTATGATAACATCTTTCGGCAGATACAAGCAGATATACCTAGGCTTAGAGTATGCGCACACCGTTGATTTTTAGTTGGCCGATAGTTGTGCCCGATTTTAATTTGTATGAAGAATCGGCCGAATCGAATCGGCGTAGTGTGCGCACTCCCATACATGCCCATACTGATCAACTGCCCGACTAAACTATCGGCCGACGAAAAATCAACGGTGTGCGCCTACTCTTAGACGTTGTGACAAGGATCTAATAGAATTTTCCTTTCGCATAGATTACCTAATTCACCTAGGCCTCGATAATTATGCCATACCAAAATGGATCGCTCATTGTGTACGCTGATTAATATCAATAAATACTTTTCATATTCAATCACGGATTACCACGATGACGTAAACTTGTTGAAAGAATCATTGTACAGAGCAAATATTTCCTTGATGATGTCTTGAATAATGTAAATGTACATTTCCGATATTTTATAGCCTCTTCCTGTGATTATTGCTTTTTAAAATGTTTAATTAAAAGTTTAGGTCATCATCCATCTCAATATCAGATACGATAGGTGGTTCAGTTTTCTTATTAGGTTCAGGTTTCAAGCTTAAATCTTTGATGATCACATGAAATGGATTCTGAACTTATCTACTTGTAACTAAAAAGTAAAGTAAACTTTAATAACTTTGAACAGAAGGTACAGGTACAAAAATTGTTTACTGAATTGTATTCTGACTCGACTTTTATGGCAATTCATAATTATTGTTGAGCAACAGCTCCTTGGCGATCGTTTAGCACGATGCAGTCTCTAGAAAACCTTCGTAATACTTATCCAAGTGTCAGTTTGTTTTATTATTCGTCATAAAAATGTTATTTAGCAATATTGTTCATGTGTTTTTCAAGATCAACATTAATTCAAATTGAGTTTTCCTATGAAGTAGAGATTACTAGAGATTGGTTGAAAATCAAAGTTAGCTAATTTCCATTGCACAATTGATATAATACTGACGGAAATTAGGTAAAAATACGTTTTGTTTTCGGGTACGGATTTTTGAATGGGTTTTAAGAACGATCTTTTGTATTCTCATCTCCAGAAATCATGTCTCTACCAAGGCCTTGTTTTATAAATATTACCTAAGCGTTCACTTCAGATTATTAAACGGTCCATCAAATTATCAAACAGTAATTAGAGTCGGTTAATCGTGATATTATTCGTTTAGACGAGACGTGACGCAGCCAGGGCCACAAATTATGGCGGGCTAATAGCTTATTGTTTTAGCAAACCGCCAAGAAAGGCGCAAGGCTATGTTTGCGAACATTTTTGATGCACGTACCAACGAGCCATCAACTTTTATGGGCCCATGTTAGAAGTGCATAGAAGTAAATAATATTTTTATTTATTGTTTCAAACCGAGCTGTTTTGCAATTATTATTCGGAGGCTCAAAAAATATCTGCATGATAGACAGCCTGTCGATCTTTTTGAAGTAAAATACATTAGCATTCTAATGAGACAACACAAATAATGCACGAATGACTAACTCAAGCTAAAACCAGTAAATAGAACATTCTATGAATAATTGCGTCTGCGTTTAAGAACTACAAAAAAGGCGATAACTTTTTCTGTACTAAATTACATCGTCTCTACAATTACCATTGATTTATTTTGGCGCAAATCGGGTGAAATGGAGCGCCTATTAAAAACCAAATTATTACAACTACTGACCACTGAGAGCATTTCCAGAGCCAATGCAACCTGGAAATCATTGGGAGAGACATGTTCACTGTTCAGTAGTGGCCGTCCTATGACTGAATAATGATGATGATGACAACCAGGAGTATATTGAGAGAGCGCTTTTGTACTAGCGTTAAAGATGCATGTTTTTGCAGCATAACAAAGAGGGAAAATGCCGCGTTTCAAGACGATTCTGGTGACGGGAGGCGCTGGCTACATCGGCAGCCACTGCGTGGTGGACCTACTGCAGGCTGGTCATGAAGTCGTAGCCATAGACAACTTCGCCAATGCAGTTGGCGATGACGAGGGCTCCCCGGCGCTGCGCCGCGCAGAGATGATCACGGACAAGAAAATCACCTTCTACAGAGCCGATTTACTGGACAAACAACAGATTGTGGACATATTCGATAAGGTGAGCAGATCTTTTAGAACTCTACAGGGTGGAAACGATAAGTGATCTCATTCGATTATTTCTAAACTATACAAGATATCGAAAAACTGGTTACTAATCCTGAAAGTGCTTCACAAGCTCTATCCAACGGTACCAATATTAGGTTACAGAATTAACTGGATCTATCCGAAAATTTAATGTTTTCAGCCTCCATACTAAATGTATGCCAGCCAATCAATAATAAAGTAAAAATTGTTTTTATTAAATAATAAACACTTAAAATGAACTCGTAAATTGCATTATTATTAAAATTATTCTTGGAAAACATTGGTTTTAGGCTTTAATTGCTATAATATTAACAAGACATGAGTGCCAATGACTGTGGCTGTACTAAATGTATGGAAGCTGGAAACATTGAATTTTCGAATGGATCCAGTTTATTTTGTAACCTATTATTGGTACTGTTAGATAGAGCTCGTGAAGCACTTTCAGGATCAGTAACCAGTTTTTAAATATCTTGTATAGTTTTTAATATTATGTGGTTTTACTAAATGTATGGAAGCTGGAAACATTGAATTTTCGGATAGATCCAGTTTATTCTGTAACCTATTATTGGTACCGTTTGAAAGAGCTTGTGAAGCACTTTCAGAATCAGTAATCAGTTTTTCGATATCTTGTATAGTTTAGAAATAATCGAGTGAGATCACTTAACGTTTCCACCCTGTATATCATCTGGCAGAAAGTTAACTGCGATTTTTCCAATACTTTGCAAACAAATGCCGAACGTTCAGAAAAAATTTCTTTGCCCCTCAAAACTATGAGCAGGGTGAGGAGGCCCCATTAGTCCGTTGCGCAGCGTCGACGCTTTCCATATATTTTTTATGACGCGACGCAGCGCAACGGTCTAATGGGGCCTCCTCACCCTATCTAGGACAAACTTATCACTGAGTATGAGATGCTGAAACGCTAATGCGAACCTTAGCTGAAGAATTCTGAAATTATTTAGTAAATATAACTTTCGCAATCCGTTTGACTGGTTTGGTTCATCTTACCTTTATTTTTCAGCATGAAATCGATTGCGTCATCCACTTTGCTGCCCTAAAAGCCGTTGGCGAATCAATGCAGCAACCACTTCTATATTACCAGAACAATCTACTAGGAATGCTCAATTTGTTGGAGGTAAGAACGATTTTGGAAAACCTCACTACAATGTGACCATAATAAGACAACTTCATTCATATTGCTACGCTACATTTATCGTAGCTCTTCTACCTAAGGGTAAAAGATGACTGAAGGAATCACTTTTGCTAAATGTTTTACCTACCCAAGTCCTTTTATTCTTTGAGTTTGAGAGTTAAAGTTGGCACTGAACAAAGTAACCAAGAGTAACGGAACTATTCCCAGTTTCCTCCTCTCGTTTCCAGCTCTGCAACTCCTGTGCAGTAAGGATCTACAGCTTGACCGCCAGTAAAAATCCAACCAATGAAGGTTCACCAAGAGTATCATTTGTCGACTGATTTATTAATGTAAAAAAACACGTCTTGCAGGTAATGCGGTCACACAACTGCTACCAAATGGTGTTTTCTTCGTCGTGCACGGTGTACGGCGAGCCGGAGCACCTGCCTATCACAGAGACCCACCCCACTGGGAACATCACCAATGTTTATGGCCGCACCAAGTACTTCATTGAGGAGATGCTCAAGGATCTGAGTGCTGCTGACGAGGTAAGAGCATGACGAGAGATTAATAGAAAGTAATTAGTTCAGAGGTCAAAACCATTATGGAGTAAATGATCAATTACTATTTCCTATATCAGCGACAGATCAATGCTGAAATGGATATAGAAATCTAAGCAGTCATATAAAATAGATTCGTAGAGATAAAATTCTCAAATGTCAACGTTATTTGAGAACATTCTATCGCCATAAAATCTATTTTACATGACTAATAATGCTAGAACTAAACCAATAAATCTCTAAACTAGATTAAAATTATTAAAGCCTTATATTCGTAAATAAAAAAATGATCCTCAAGACACATTTTAGCTTAAATCTGTGACATTTTTTCATCATATGGTACCTAACTAACCAGTTTTATTGACCTAAAATCTTCCGACAGATAAGTTCAAGGCCGAACTTGCCGAACTAAAATGATATCACATTCCCATCCCATTTTTAATGGAAATTTTATTCATGTTGCCATCTATGTAAGAAAATATGCAGGATGTAGTAAAAATGTAATGATTTCTGATTTTATAAAATGATCAACATTTTATTGTCGGAAAATACCAAGTGTAGGAGAAAATTTTGTGAACCTGAATCACACCCTGTATTACCTACCTCATCTACATGATTACGTAAAAGGCGGAGCTCTAGTATAAATAATATCACTTAAAAATATTTCAGAAATGGAACATCATATCCTTAAGATATTTCAACCCGGTTGGCGCGCATCCATCAGGCCTGATCGGCGAGGACCCGACCAAGGAGTTCTCAAACCTCATGCCCTTCATGGCACAGGTGGCCCTGGGAAAAAAGCCCGTTCTGACAATATTCGGAAGCGACTACAACACCCCTGATGGAACTGGTAAGAGTTATCTTTACCCTGAAAACTTCAGCCTACGTCCCGTTTACTTTAAGTGGATTTTGGGGTTTAGCAAGTTATCATAGNTATCATAATTAAAGGAGAGTTGGTTGAACAAGTTTGATTAATGTAAAATCATATTTTTCAGGAGTTCGAGATTACATCCATGTGATGGACTTGGCGAGTGGACATGTGGCGGCCTTGAATCTGCTCAGCAACAACCACGTAAAACTCAAGGTTAGTAACACGAGCTCTATCTACATAAAACATATTTCAGTTTTAAAATGGAATACGTACCAACTGAAAGACAAGTACCCAACACAAAACTTAATAAAGAGGTTTAGAGATTCGTGATACTTCCATGATTCTCGGAAAAGGGATGCTACGACATTCTGAGGATTAGATAAGGCTCTAAGGTAGAGCTAGATAGCCTACTTTTACGTGATATGAAAGCTTCGTTAGACCACAGATAACATATTTTTAGACTAAAGGGAAGGCCAAAGCCCTCTTTTCGCCCAGTAAGACAAACTTGAATCTCGATCAGTGGGCTGAGTGTGAGTTTACATCAAATGTGCTCACTAGTGAGCGCGTTTAAAAAATGTATGAAAATTTTAGTTTTTGAACGTTTCCCGCTAGGGGCGCTGTACAATCCGTCATACATTTAATGTCATTTTTTGATTGAGCGCGTTTGAAGATAACTTTTTAAAGAAATAAAACCGACTTCAAATGCGTGAACACAAAAAAAAAACTAAAAATTAAAAAAATTGCGTATAAAAAAGTTCATCCCCAATTTTCCACCCTTGGGGGTGAAATATTTTCTTCAAATTCGCATGAAACCACCCTTTTGATAATACCTATTCAACAAAAAAATAATCGTTCAAATTGATTTATAATCGGCGGAGATATTGCGTATAAAAAAGTTCATCCCCAATTTTCCACCCTTGGGGGTTGTTTTTTCTATTATTAAATTTAAATGGGACCACCCTTGAGGTATTACCTATACGCCGAAAAAAGATTTGTTCAAATCGGTTCATAATTGGCGGAGTTATCGCGTAACAAACATAGAAAAAAAAAAAACATACGGGTCGAATTGAGAACCTCCTCCTTTTTTGAAGTCGGTTGAAAACTCACACTCAGCCCTCAGGGCCCATAGCCGGCGCAAAAGCAGTGGCAGACAATTTCATCTTAATTCTCTTGACAATTTTCAGGTTTACAACTTGGGAACAGGCAGAGGAGTGTCAGTCAAACAGCTGGTGGAGGTATTCGAGCGTGTCACCAACACAAAGATTCCACTGAAGTATGTGGACCGAAGATTGGGGGACATTACGGCCATGTGGGCCGACGCTACGCTAGCCAAAGAGGAACTGGGCTGGACCACGAAGCATAGCGTTGAGGAGATGTGTAAGTTTCTTTTTAGAATCGAGAGATCTGTCGAAGTACAAGCCTAAAGTTGTTCTATGCTTCAACCACACTAACGCGTGGAATTGTGTAAAGCAATCGTAATCATTTGACAGTTCATAACGTACGATTATTCTGTCAAACGCTTTGTTTAACTGACTTTATCGTACGTTATGAACTGTCAAATGATTACGATTGCTTTACACAATTCCACCTCTGATCGCCATTGCCGACGCGATCATAGGCCAATGACAGTAGGTCGCGCGCCCCATGACAGTCCACGCGACCTGCCTGTCTGGAATATTTATTTATACATCCAAAAGCCTATCGCGACATGGGCAATTTTAAGGAGAGACTTTCGATCGCACTTTATCGGTTGTTTTGATTTTTAAAACTTTGCAAAGTTAGGTAATATACAGGATGTTTATCTCAACAACCTTTAATGTTTTGTAATTTCTTAGTTAATTAATAATTATTTTAAAAATAATTTAAGTATCTTTCAGCAGCAAGCTTTACAATTTTAATCAATTCTACCACCTAGTGGCTGGCTTTTAACCACTGATATCTATTACAGGTACTGATTTTTGGAGATGGCAAACCATGAATCCTGATGGATACCCCAAGAAAGCAAAGACAAATGTTATTGTCAATGGAAAAAGTTAATGTCATCTTACAAAACTCTTAATTTAATGTGTAATTAAATAAGTTATAATTTATCCAACATGTGTTTTATTATTAAAGTTGTATATTGATACTTACCAAAAGTAGACCATTAACTTCAGAGTGGGTTCTTGGGATTTTTCAGCAATTAAAAAGATTTAATAATTAATTTATGTATCACTTGTAATTTTCTCATACAATGATATGTGTTGCCATTTCAAAGGTTCATATCCAACACTTGTTGTATTTGGGAGGAGATATCTTGCAAACAGTTCCAATGCTTCAGGGTTTTCCTTATTCAAATATGGCTTCAGTATATCTGCAAGAAATGATAAGTGTCTTTAATAATTTTAAAAAATCTGAAACACAGTAAAAGTTTCAATTTAAAAAAGATATTTACCTAACAAAGGAGGTTTGTGTGAATGCAGAGCACTTGGCACACTCAATATATTTTTTTCCTTTGGTATATCTTTAATTTTGCCCACTCTCCCTAGAATGATTCTCTCATAGGGCTGCTTCTTACATCCAGCACTGAACGGACACAGAGGTTTCAAGTCTATGGTAACTTTCAACCAGTACCAAGTGGTGACATACTCAACACCCCATTTAGGGAATATCAAATTCTTGACAGCGTCAATGTTGCTTTGGGCATTAGTACACCAAACAGCTATTATGCAATCTGATGCTAGAAGGTTCTTGACTGGAATGCTGGCTATATCTTCATTGTACATCATATTATAACTGTAATGTAATAAATAATTAATAAGTAACTTTAATTGATGATAATTAATACAAAATTTAAGGAATATGAAACCTCAATTTGTCATTAGCATTCTTCAATCGTCGTATGTACTTGTTCCACCAAGGAGGATCAGCCACAAGTATGTCAAACTTATTGCCATCCAACTTTGGGCACTGCTCCTTAACACAGCCACAAAAAAACCTAAAAAAAATTAAACTTTTACTAACAATGATAAATTATGAAAAAATAAATGAATTCAAACATTTCTTAAAGCACTTTAAAAATAATTTTTAATGTCCTAGAGGTTAACATGAAAGTTAAGTTAAATTCTACATTTACAAACCTACAGTTTTGAGGTATTAGGAAATATTCATTCCTTACTTTACACTTTAAAGGGCTTCCCAGATTATTTCCACCATTCAGGCCATTGTGCTCAAATATTGTTCCTTCACATAGCAACTGGGATAGTTTGAGAACCTCTGAAGAATCAATTGTAAGGTTTTCTTTACAAAGTACTTCTTTGATTGATATTGGTATTTCATCCAAAAATTTTTCATACTGCATTTTAATGTTCAATGTCTGGAAAATAATGAAAAATATGTCTTGATATATGTATTTATTGCCTAATTAATTTCTGTCTATAGACACAATCAACAGTGTTGCTTGCCTATGATAAAAAGTGCAGTAGTAAAAGCTAGGCTGAATTTTTCATAGGTACCATACATTTTTGCCAAAATATCACAGCGTCTTCTTAGTCAAGGGAAGGCAGAGTTGCATGATTATTGTAAAGGGTGATCAGTTTAAAATGTCCTAACCTAACATGGAATTTATATTATCTAACTGAATATAGGTAGGTACCTACATACCTCTTCATGATACTCATTAGACTTGTTTTTTCTTTTTCTGTGTATGTCCCTGGAATTATTCCTATTTACTATGTGAAACAACTTCTCACTCAATTCAAAAGAAGTTACTTGTTCGTCGTCCACAACTTTTCTGTATAAGTTTGTTACATATCGTCTATGATCTAATAGACAGCAATCATTTGTATCGAATACAAGAGTCATTTTCAGAATATTCTTTGTTTGTAATTAAATATTTTTACAAACAACAACACGAAACGACGAAAACAAAACCGCTGATCAAAACAAACTTGACAGTCAGTCAATCACTGAGACACTGACACTGACAGTGACAGATGGGCACAACATGCCCAAAGAGTATAATAATAAGTGGATCTACTTAGACATAGTGCACTTTTTGATCGAATCGAAAATCGAATCTGACAAAACTTCATACAAAAAAAGGCTTTTCGACCACTTTTCAACTGGTTTGCGATTAAAATGTGCACTTTGTCTAGACTAGATCCACTGAAGACCCGGTTTTTCGTGTTCATCTCAACTTTTGTCGAGTGACCAATTTTTAAGTGCACAATCTTTTTTGCATGTCTCTGATCTCTGTTGACAAAGTTTACAGTAAGTTGAGTTTTGTTCATTTGATCCGTTTCGTTCTCTTTTCTCATTCTCACCTCACTGACAGTTACTGAACTTACTGTCAGACGCACAGATGAGAGACGTCAGAAGCTGTTGCTCGCTTGCTGTGATCTTGCAAGTTTCGCTAGCTACATTAATTAAAATTCAAGTTTATCACGTTATAAATAACAAATAAACATAATAGGTACAATCACGGAATACCTACATTCAAAAGGAAGTCGCTATCACCCTTTGATTCTAAGAAATAAATATATTTTTTAGTAGTCATTTTGTTTTTAGGAGTAATTAGTGCTTTTACAGTGTTTGAATTATTAAATTGATATTTAAATCACTTTATGAACTATTTTCATCTATGAAATGTTATCTTTGTGATGGCTGGCAGTAAAGGTAAGTTGTAAATCTTCTTTTTTTACGTTGTTAACTCGTGATGCTTACGCACAAAAGCGAACCATGACCGGCTTCGCAACCTGTTTATTTGTGCGTTAGCCTTCTTTGATTATTCTTAGAACTGTCAGAGATAATTGGATCTAAGAAACCAATTTTAATTCGAATATATGGTCAGAGGTTAGCTTTTACTACATTAATAACTACAATTATAATTATTTTACTTAATTATTGTTTACTCAATGTTAATTATTCCCCTAAAATGTAATAATAAATATCCGGAAAAGCATTTAAATAACTAATATAAATATGAATATAATATTATAGGTATTTATTGTAGTACTAAGACAATAAAGTATAAAACATTGGCTAACCAAAATTATAAAGTAAAATTTACAATTTTTTACAACTACAACCAGTGGCGTAGCTTGGGGGGGGCAGGGGGGGCCATGGCCCCGGGCGGCATATGAAAGGGGGCGGCGGATAAGAAAAAAAAACATTGCATGAACAAGAAAAAAAAAGTTCGACTATGTCTATGTTGAGACTAACAAATCTAGCTATACTGGCAATTGAAAATGAGATACAATTTGATATCGACAATTGTGTAAAAGATTTTGCTTTGAAAAAAGCACGAAGAGTAAATTTTTAATCTATTTTTTTAAGTAATAGTAACAAAAATATTTAAGGAGCTTACTTACCCCTCTAAAACTTGTGCCACAGATAATCTTTCGTGATTTCTCTTGTTACAAACCGAAATAAAAAAGTGGTTTGTAAATAGTTAAAGCCATATCTAAGCTACTTTTAAAACCGTGTATTTATTATATTCTGCAAATTCGAAATTCAAAATGAGCTAGCTAAAATGGTAACTTTTAGCAGTAATTAAATCTGTAACTTGCTGCAAATATGTAATGAATTCAAACAAATTATTTAAAAAAATAGCTTCGATACATATTATACATTTTTCAAACCACTTTTTTAATTTTGGATGGGTCGCGAACTTGTAAAAAAAAATGTTAATCCGGAATGCTCGAGCGCGATTTTTTTTATTTTTATTTTGAAGAATATAATCTAAAACTTACTAAAAATACAAAATCTGCCGGTTTCCGCATGACCGGAAGTGTGGAGAAGCCATTTCGTCTTCCTAAGAACGCGTTACGGCATATAAGTCGCGAACGATACATTTTACAAAAAAAAAGTTTAAATAAACATTTACATTGGTTGTATCTATCGCTTTATTGGCATAAATTCCCCATTTTATCAAGGAGAAAGAAAGGAAAAAAAAGAAACCAAAAACCTTTTTCGGTCAGATTAAGAGTACCCACCAACATTTTTGTCAGATTAAAAAAATATGCTTTCAGGATACCGAGATAAACCTCCCCTATGAAAATCTGACGCGCTCGAGTATTTCAAAAAACCTTTTTTTTTTTGCATTTTCATAAATTCATCGTAACTTATCGTCATCACGCCGAAATCGTCAGTTTTTTTAAAGGGAGCTTCCTTGGGGCCTACTTAACACCCCTTCCGAAAATCTGACGCGCTCGAGTAAATATATTTTTTTTTCATTTTTGACTACTTTATATTATGCCTACCCCACCACGCAAACCGGCAGATTAGTATACCGTTGTTATCAGAGGCACTCGGGGCATACGTAGTATGAATATCTGACGCGCTCGAGAATGCCCAAGTAACTGTTTTTTTTAACATTTTTGAAAAACCGTACACGCCAAACCCACCGCTAAAATGGTTTTTGCCATACGAGCTTTTCTTTTCGAAATTATTTTATCTTTCGATTTTGACAGGTCTCGACGGCGCCGTTGAATTACGCCATTTAGCTACCTCGCCTCCCTAACTATAATAAAGCTGAGCTATTTAAGAAAATCAAACTTCCTGTGGGTTTCAAGCAATTGCTTCTCTTTAATGTATTTTCCTTCTGAAGTAGTGCGTGGTAGTTTATTTTGACTTTCAACAAATAAGGTGAATAGTGTACCTGAAGTCCATTCAATATAATATTTAAACTTTAAAATATTTATAATTAAAATAAAGGGCGGCGGATTTCCGGACGGCCCCGGGCGGCGAAAAGCCACGCTACGCCACTGACTACAACTACTTACTACATTGTGAAATAACTGTACATAAAGGGTCATGGCCATTCAGTAAACTGCATGTTTTGTTTATTGTCACATGGATCAACAATGTTATCACAATAAAATATTACTGTGTTTGTTTACGAGGCTATCTAGCTTATCATACAGCCTTCACAGTTGTACTTTCTGGCAGTTCAGTGCCAATTAAATTAATAAATAATTAAACAATGTTTATGTAGATAATGAATTTTAGTTATTTACTCTTTGCTGGACAGTCTTAATCAAGAGTAAACACATTCACTAGTTGTACTTTAGTATCTAAATAGATTTTTTTTCTAATAATTGTTCGAATATGCATTATTAATTTTTTATTAAATAATTACTGATTTTCTAATTAGTCTCTAGTCCCCTTTAGTTCATTGAATTCAATTAAAATGAAATAGATTTTCTACATGTATAAAAACTCACTATCTTTATTGAGTTTCATTAATGTTTATGTAACAGCTGGTCTTTAACATCCCTTGTTAAACACTACAACACTTTGATGGGTGTCAATTCATATTTCTATGTACAAAATTTACAAAACCTTAATGATTTGGTGTATAAAATATTTCTGGTTGAGGCAATGAAGTTAGACATTTGCTATTAAGAATTGAAGTTAATTATTAAACTGACTATGACCATATTTTCTACCATGTTGCTCATAATTAAGATCCAACAACAAACAAACATAATTAAACATATACTATGCATGTTTTAGGGTTCAAAAGTCAAATTGTTGTAAACATATAAATACAATGAAAGAAAAGTTTTCCTAAATAGTTCAAATTTAATCAAAAAGGGGTATAGTATTTTTCAAATGCCATCACGAAATGGTTACATGAAAGCAGCCGGGTCATTAAATAAATTTTCGGTTACATCGAGTACGCTAGAGTTGCACGGCGATGGGCGCGAATATCGATTGGGGGTGGTTTGCGCGTGTGTGAGTGCGCGCCGGCTGAGGGCGCGGGCGGCCGCCCACGCGTGCGCCCTGAGAGCAAAGTACTCCGCGACCGGGAAGCTCCTGTGTCCAACCAAACCAAAACTAATGTTCTACACCCAAATTATCTATCTATCGTCTAATCGCACCAGCAAACGCAAACTCGCGCTCGCTCATCAACCAACCCGCGATGCGCCGGAAACCTCCCGTCGGCAACGTGACCGACGGCAAAAAAATCAATAAATCTCATAGTGTAACTTGAATATCTCACATTTCTACTGAACAGTGCCGCCGATGTGAAATCGCGACGAACTGTGTTAATTTCAGTAGTGAATTTACTTTACGTTTCAGTGATACCGAAAGATAAAGTTCCCGATGTTTAATCACAAGTTACCGACTGACTTTCCAATGCAAACCCTTCGTAAGAAAACCAGCCCTTGCAAATGTGAGTTCCCATCGTGTATACTGTACAGCTCGAATAAGCTTTTCACTTACGATATTCTTGTTTTTATTTAATTACAAATACTAGGTCATGCGGTGTTAGCTAGCGCTCCATGTAAATCGACCACGTTATAGCATTTTGCTTTATTATAATTTGCGATTTCTGTTGTAACATGTAATATGCATGGATCGGCCGTATGGTTCTCCCTACTAACTGTAATATCCCAGCTAGCGTCGTGTGCCATTTCACGTGCTAGTCCCATGTCATAATTAGTGACCCCTGGTATTTTGGACAGAGGGTGTGTTGTGGGCCCGTGGCGAAAGTGGAGCGGTGGTGCGACGGGGGCGTAACTTACTATTTGTCGGTTTGTACGTGGAATAATGCAGGTGTGTCATTTCCAGCATCTCTTGCGGCAGTTCGGTGAGTATGATAACAGTACGCTTGATACACCATTAACGCCTTGCTTTTATGTGTATGTCGCATGAGACTCGCCTGCCCATGTGCCATGATAACGCTTAACCAAGTTACGCCTGATTTACGAAAGCACAAGATCTTTAACTAGTGTAGGATTAATCGTTAATACCGCAGCTAGGTACAATTATTTAGAAATACTCGATTTCGGAGAGTCATTAGGAAATAGGCAGATTCGCACCTTATTTTATCAAAAGTCGATTAACATTTCGGTATAACAATTAGATATGAGACTGAAAAGATCTCGGTTGATTTTAATAAGTAATGTAAACTGGTGGATTGATGGAACGTTAGCATTTTTCGTATTTTTTGAAATATCAACGCTACCGCATAGAACATAGAGACTTACGAAATTGAAACATGATCTTATTTGTAGTTTTCTTTTAGATTGTATTATTCCGTAGATTACTAACATCTAATGGGACAAGTAGACCACATAGGCTACGTTCCTCAACCGTCCTCAGCCATGAGGATGCTGCTACGAAGAAGAAGCTTACTTAATCATCGTACGTACCTACTTCAATGAATTTTTGTCATTTTTTATAAATATTACGATAGAGAAACACAGAAGAAACAACAATGGTAAACGTGTTAACACAAACTTGACGATTTGTGTATTTTTATGTAAGACGACTGAAAGTCGAGCCGTTTTCGTGATTTGTAAAAAACATACATTATTTTCCGACAAGACATTGGAAAAATATTCGCCAACTATTTTAGACACAATAGATTTGTGAATTAGGAATTTATTTATGACTGGAAAAAATAACTATTTGACTGATCGAGGTTATTAGGGACAAACTTCGAATTCAACACTAGATCCGATAGCAGCATTAATACTCAGCCGATCACGTTTCCAATCTGTCGTAAGTAATACCCGGATTTATACAAAATCACGAAACAATCACATGTTTTTGATGGATTTTGTAAATCTTTTTCCAATAACCATTATTCCAAAGGATACTGAAGTATTTAGCTCTTGTTCATCATCAGCGAATAGATTTGTTTCGGTGTTATTAAATATTTTATGCTCTAATAAATTATTAGATGTTTGCGTGGTTGCGTGGAAGAACTTTGGTAGGTACAAGGTAGAACAGCTCTACGTCATTCATACATGACCTGAATGAGTAGTGTTATACTTTATACATTGTTATAAAGAAACAAACTAGATTAAATAGGGTTCCTCTTCGTCTTAATCTTGTAAGATTTTGATGATGGCTTACCTAATAACAAACTTACTAATCTCATATCTAACACTAGCTTTCCGCCCGCGGCTTCGCGCCCGTGGACCCCTAAACCCTATGTTTTTCCAAAATAAAATTTAGCCTATGTTACTCGTGGATAATGTAGCTTCCGAATGGTGAAATAATTTTTAAAAACGGTCCAGTAGTTTTTGAGCCTATTCATTACAACCAAACAAACAAACAAAGTTTTCCTCTTTATAATATTAGTGTAGATAATCTTGTAAAATTACGCAGTCATAGATCGTAACTAACAGGGTTGTATAGTATTTACCTTTAATAAACGTGATTGGTTTTGCAATTAAAAACTAACAACGCTGTGAACTGCTAAATTAACCGTCTGGACACTCGCAATTAATACTTTAATCTGGATGTCGTTTAGACACGAGCGAATGGGTACTTACGATATGAGCCTTTCCGTCGTTAGACCTCATCTACTCCAGATGAGATGCGGACTAGTTTCAAATGAAAAAAATATCAATATGCTAATTAGGATTTGATAAGAGTCTTTGAAGCAGGGTTTTCTAAGCTTCCGTTGCCAATTCTGCTANTTTTGTCTGTCACACAAAAACTTTATCGCGCGCGTCCCTGTTTCTAAAACCGGGATAAAAACTATCCTATGTTCTTTCCCGGGACTCAAACTATCTCTATGCCAAATTTCATCAAAATCGGTTGCGAGGTTTAAGCGGGAAAGCGTAACAGACAGACAGACAGACAGACAGACAGACAGACAGACAGACAGACAGACAGACAGACAGAGTTACTTTCGCATTTATAATATTAGTTGGGATAGTTGGGATTTGGCTGTTGTTCATCATCAGCAAATAGATTTGTTTCGATATTATTAAATATTTTATGCTCTAATAAATTATTAGATGTTTCAGTGGTTGCGTGGAAGAACTTTGGTAGGTACAAGGTAGAACAACTCTACGTCATTCATACATGACCTGAATGAGTAGTGTTATACTTTATACATTGTTATAAAGAAACAAACTAGATTAAATAGGGTTCCTCTTCGTCTTAAACTTGTAAGATTTTGATGATGGCTTACCTAATAACAAACTTACTAATCTCATATCTAACATAATCTTGTAAAATTACGCAGTTATAGATCTTAACTAACAGGGTTGTGTAGTGTTTACCTTTAATAAACGTGATTGGTTTTGCAATTAAAAACTAACAACGCTGTGAATTGCTAAATTAACCGTCTGGACACTTGCAATTAATACTTTGATCTAAATGTCGTTTAGACACGAGCGAATGGGTACTTACGATATGAGACTTTTCCGTCGTAGACCTCATCTAATCCAGATGAGATGCAGACTATTGTCAAATGAAAAAAATCAATATGCTAAATAGGATTTGATAGAGTCTTTGAAACAGGGCTTTTTAAGCTTCCGTAGCCAATTCTGCAACCAGAACCACTCGTATCAGCCAGTTCCCAACGAATCCAGATTCTAAATTTAAAAACAGGAAATTCAATTTAACTAGCAATGATGCACCGTAAACAGGGACCGAAATAGGACAACCGCGCTCACTTTTATTTTGCACTCGACTCCTGTTGCTTGCGCGCCGTGGTCCCGTTGCTCTGAATAAAAAATGACACCAAAAAAGGCCGATTCAAAAAGTCTGTTGAACAAAGGTGTTGTTCTTACATTCTTCTGAACTGAGTGTGATGTGAAATTGTGTTTCTGCCAAGTTGTTTCGCTTTATTTAGATTGCTTGTTTTCTGAGTTAAATGGTTTTAATTTATGGGTGTAGATATTAGTTTACAAATGTTTTATGGACGCTACAAACAATGTTTGAGTGACATAGTAATTAACCGTAGCCTGTGCGTTAATTGAAGTGGACTTTAGTTATCATAAAACATGTCAGTTAGCAGTGCATCTCAATTATAATGAAGCGTAATATCTCGGTATTCCCTATTTGAAGCAAAATGATGCTGGCAGTTTTGCATCCAGGATCAATTAAAATTACATTCAAATTATATCCAAAAAATATTCATAAATCGATTTTCATGATGCTAAAAGATACTGGCAGTTTTTTTCTAAAGATCAAAATAAAAACAAAACTCTCGTGAAACTGGCCATGGAATAACCTCTTTCAGCTTATTACGTTACATTATCTGTGCAGACAAGAACGAGCCCGGTCGGTTCCTCGGCGAGGGCGTCTCGTTTCGCGCCAAGCTGATAGGCGTGCTCGAGGTGCCCGAGGCTAGGGGAGACCGCATGTGCCAGGAGGCTCTAGCCGACCTGAAGATGGCCATACGAGCCGCTGGAGAACACAAGCAGAGGATACAAGTGCACGTGGCCATCGATGGGTTGCGACTGCGCGATGATAAAACGGGTGTAAGTCAGGTTATTTATTTAGTTAGTCCCCTCTGCAAGAACTCGACCTTTCCTAATTTACGACACTGAAGATGGCCATACGAGCCGCCGGCAAACACAAGCAGAGGATACAAGATCACTGGTGGTATAAAACTGGTGTAAGTCATTATCATCATCATCATCAGTAGATCGTTTAGTCTTCACTGCAGAATCACGACCTTTTCTAATTTACGACACTAAAGATGGCCATACGAGCCATCATCGTGTGTCACCCTGTGCGTCCACACACGCGCACTGTGAAACCTCATAGTAATGTTTGTGAATACGGGCGTAAATGTGGGCTCGTGATCAAATTCAATCAGACCCGCAAAAAAAGTTTGAAGACTCCGGATGTGTAAAATCTCTACCTAATTGAAGTAGTCAGTCACAGCACTGCAAGATTTTGACTGTGAATTCTTCATTGCGAAAGATATAGCGCTTTTGATGCAACTCATGTACTTGCACCCTGTAAGTTAGGTATAGAGAAGAGAAACGGTAGACTTTTTAAATGTAGGTAATTATGTTTTTTTTAAAAGGCTTCTTTAATCGCAACATTTTCGTCCAGGACTCACTGTACCACCACCCGGTGCACAAGATATCGTTCATCGCGCAAGACATGACGGACTCGCGAGCATTCGGCTACATATTCGGCTCGCCCGACACGGGCCACCGATTCTTCGGCATCAAGACTGATAAGGCTGCTAGTCAAGTAAGTTGTTATTTTAACCGACTTCAATAAAATGGAGGAGGAGCTCAACCTTTATTTTTATTACATTATGTTGTCCTGTCGCATCGTCGCATTGCATAGTTGTAATTTTGATGGTGCGGTCGGTAACCGGTACGGGCTATTGGCAAAAGCGCTGTTGGCACTTAATTTTTGAGCTGCGCTAACCACACGGTTTACCATGAAACCACTATACTGAATACATTATTTTAAGGTTCAACTATTTTATTTCCGTAAAATACAATATCCCAGAACGAGTCGATGTTTCGCAGGGTGAGATGTTTGATTTCATTTATTTTTAAAGCTATACCGAGTCATGTAGCGACATAAGTACAAGTTTAATAAATACTATCAGTTCAGTGTATCAGTTCTACACATGATCACAGCATCGAATCCACACTGTAGTGCATTGTATGACAATTTAGGCGACATGTTTTACAAATCATTTTATTGTATTACAATGCAGTCACGAATCACTACCTAATCTGCTTTAGCCCTTTGGCTATATTTGTATTGGTTCATCAAACATCGTTTAGTCTTACAAACTGAGCTTTGGACTGCTGATAATTTATCCTACATTACTAATGCTCGTATCGGTTTGGACAACGTGTCTCTTATTATAAAGAGTAATGTGTAGGACGCTATTTTGTCTGTCCAGTTTGCACTACTTCTGGTTGATAACAATGCTACTAAGTACCTAATTCTTTAGTTAGGATAAGATAGCAAAAGAATTTATGCATGCCAAGCAAATGTCATTAGGTTAGTCATGAGAGAACGAGATTAAAAATGGCTCGAATTCTACCAAATATCTAAGCCTAATCCTTTAATTCCGCACTTACCCTAGGTATCAATTTGTTATATGCTTAGGTAATTCCAAATACTGGGTCTGATGCAGAATGTGCACTTCGAAATATACTCACTTCTATGCTATATTTTGAATGCTAAATAGCCAAGTAAAGGCTGAAGAGTTTGTTTCTTTAATATGTATTAGTAAATAAAGTGAGCATTTTGCAAAGTGCACATTCTGCGTCAGAACCCAAATAAGTACCAATCCCGGAGAAAGCCATAGCCAGGTTATAATAGCCTTTAACCAATCCCATTACATGGTTTATATCATTGCAGGTAGTTATAGCGATGCGGGACTTATTCCAAGTAGTGTTCGAGCTGAAGAAGAAAGAGGTGGAAATGGCCAAGCAGCAGCTAGAAGGAAAGACTGTCACCAGCTCGTTAGTGCGCCACGCTGCCGCCGCCGCTGTGGAGACCAAATCTAAGGTAAGAATCATCATCATCAGCCCCCCTAGACAAGTTGCACTTTTTGATCAAATCGAAAATCGAATCCGTCATAACTACATACAAAAAAAGGCCTTCCGACCATTTTTCGACTGGTTTGAGATTATAATCTGCACTTTGTCTAGACCCACAGGTATCATCTCGTCTGCAGGAAAACGGCCCTCTTAATTTACCAGATGCAAATGCAGGACTTAGTTTACTCTCTCTACCCTGGCTAAGAAGTTGCGGAGACCAGATTTTCGTAGATTTATCCAAGAGTCACCACTTACGACATCCACGGGAGGAGTAGGAGTGGTCTTGCGTCTAACCACACACGGCAATTTTTACCATTCATGTCTCAATTTTAAACAATTGCGACCTCCTCGTTTTTTTTTAACGTTCTTTAGCACGTGTTTTGTCCAATTTCTTATTATATATGGTTACTTACACAAACGGACACATTATTATCATACAAAATACGGCGATTCATGTAAATCGTTCAAAATTATCTACATAATGTCATCCTTGTGCTGACCCACATACTACACAGCTTACATTATGATGCCCGTCTAAAGCATGCGATCACGAGCCGTTTGTGTGACTAATGGATATGTTTGTAGCGAGCGCCGGCCGCCGTGAAAACACCAAATAGCTAAGTGTTAAGTCAACAAACATCAGCTAAGCCCAGACGGCATTCGTTATTCCATTGTAAAGTGGCATTAGCGTTTAGAGAAGGTCTATCTTGATGTTATAAGTTTTCTGCAGTGATAGTCGGCTTAAATTAAGTTTTGTGACATTCAGCCAGAATTTATTATCGTTTCTATTTGTTTTCTGATTCAAATTACGTAACTTGATTATGTGATATTTCTGCGCGTCGGCAAGATTCACATAGTTATGTATGTATTTCGATATTATTTTTTCACAATTTTGTCTTATAGATAACAAGCGATCCACCCTTGCTTCACATGAGTGCAACGTATAATAATGTGCTAACGAATATTACCGAATTACAACCAGTTTATAAGAAAACTTAACGGACTATACAAGATATTAAGCGTACAGATAGCGGAGAGACTATGTAGAGATGTTCTGTGATTGAGGAAAATTATCTGAATAATTTCAATAATTATGCAAATCAAAGATAATGCTGACCACAGTCAAGGCTAGATTTAAATAAGAGTGAAATTATTTTCTTAAATTGTAGGATGCTGAATGACCTTCAAAATGAGCTATAGAACGGCCTATAAAGGAAATGGACTAACAAAATATAGACCCTAAAGTGTGCATGGGCGATACATGATGACGTTATTGCCTCGATTAGCGTTATTTGTCGTAATGACCGCATCCGCATCTGCTTATGATCTTAGATTGAATTTTTCAATTGGGTTGAACTTCAAGTGACAATGTAATATTGTGCGAAGTAGACGAATTAAACTCATTTATTGTTTTTGAAATGCGTTGCGGTTACTGACCTTAAATTTAATTGACCTTCGTAAAACGACATTAGATTTAGATTTAGATTTATTTATTTTGCATCACCATGTAGCAAATAGCAATTTTATTCGTAAATATTGCGGGTTTATTCATTTTAGTGGTTATATCGCGAGCGACAGGTGTGTGTATTCGTGTTTAGATTAGTGTATGAGATGCGTCACGTTGCGTCGGCTGGCAAGTTGTGTGAAAAAGAAACGTATTGCCGCATTTAATGAAAAAGGCACCTTAATGAAAAAGGGCTAGGTACTATAAAGTTGATGATTATATAAAAGATAAAAATGTTTGGAATGTTTAACTACCTAGCTCGCATCAATACTTATGACTATAATTTGTATATTTTAAAGACTGTAAAACCTTGAAAAGGAGGCTGACAATAGTGACTGAGTTTCTTGCGCTGCTTCTTCTCAGCACTGGCCCATTTATTGTCCCAAACCAGTGGTAGGGTTAATATTGGGACGTGTAAAAGCGCTTTTTAAAAGCCTATTTGCAAAAATAAATGAATTTTATGAATTTATGAATTCTATTTAGAAAAAACAGATCGTTTTTTGAGTAGAGAAATACTTATCTTAGGGTTTGATTAAAACCATGATTTCACATTTGTGAAATGTCCAATAACACTAATTAGTATTACCTTGTCCTCAGATAACTTCAATCGGCGAGACAAGTACGTCCACGCCTAAAAGCGCAGAAGCAAGCGGGGAAGGCGGCGTGGCAGAGTTGGTGGACTTGGAACAAGAGCTGTGCTCTTTGCGGCGGGGGCTCACGCAGGTTGAAGGGCTGACTCCCTCCACGGACCCTTTCGGAGACTCTTTCATCGTGCCCGCTCAGTCACAAGTGAGTGAGGTTTTATAAATGGGACTTATAGTGGCTAGAGGGGCGTGGCAGAGCTGGTGGACTTAGAACAAGAGCTGTGCTCTTTGCGGCGGGGGCTCACGCAGGTTGAAGGGCTGACTCCCTCCACGGACCCTTTCGGAGACTCTTTCATCGTGCCCGCACAGTCACAAGTGAGTAATATTTTTATAATAAGGTNCGGCCTTTGATCGGTGGTATTATCTTTTTACAACGAAATCGAAAACTACACCTACCGCAGTATTAAAAACGTTTAATAACGTATTGGTAAACTTTTTTTTTATTTTCCTACGGGTGCTAGAATTACCAAGCTTCTAGCATGCCACTGGCCGTGGGAGAAGGAGCTTTTCCTCAAGACTACTCCCACTACCTCAAGGGCCTCCGCCAAAACTCTCGCGCGAAAATGAGTTTATGTATATGTTACGGTTAATGTGATAAATTGAAAATTATTAATNAAAAAGGGCTGTGAAATGTTGCCTTTTAAAAACATGTATCCTGGATAGTTACAGAGGCAATATTATTTAGATTGTTCGTCTCAGGTACCGCTGGGAAGACGAAGTCGCTAAGGACCTACGCAATCTCCTCGTCGATAACTAGCTAGAGGTGGCGCAGAACAGACCGAAATGGAGATCGTCGAAGGCCACGACTCACTTTGATTCCAAAAACTCTAGTTTGCAAAAAGTAAACTCTAACCATGGAATCATCAGGAATAGTAACTAGTCCTTAAGATGAAGGGCATTTTTAAAGGACACTGAAATCTCGATTGAAACTCAAGCATAACTAATCACAGATTTTGAGCATCGTTTAAAAATATTGATTTCAGTTAAATAGTTTTCATATTGATCAACCACTTTGTTACTTTTCTCGCCAAAAATGTCCCTAAAATCGTACACACAGCTGTGTTGACTAACGTTGTAACCCGTTCCTGTGCAACGGACAGAACGCGCCAATTAAAACCGGGACGGTCTTACTGACGGCGAGAATTGGTTTATACCAGTATCCGTACGGGGCTACTCTCTACAATGCTATCCGAAGTTCTGAATGTTCGTCCCTTTCACGCACAGCGAGATGCTAGCATGAGCGACTGAAAGAGTCGCTCATGCTAGCATGATGCACCCGAAACTGTGTAAGCATTAGGAAGTATACGCCGTGATCTAAAAACAGCGATCATATTCGAAATCGTGCTGGAGATGGATTGCATGCTGTTTTCTTAGTTTAGGTGGTTTTGGTGGCGGAAGAATAACTAAGTACTTCGTAATGTGGCATCATGAATTTACCTGATTCACTGGCAAGTATGGAGAGCTGAACTAAATTGTTACTTCAAAAGTAACTCAAATAGGAATATTGTATAAGATAGCAAGACTATTTGTGTTGAACATACAGTATTTGTAAGTTTTTGTTGTCACTTATTGTATTACCTAACTACCTATATCCCTTTCTCATCGTTTAATTTTTGATAGGTACTAGCAACTCAAAGTTTAAACAACAACGAATGTTGAGTTCGTAATCCAAACACAGTTCAAAAATTAAAAGAATACTAGTTTGGTTAAATTTCATTTCATAAAAGGTTACGTCTCGATATACCAAGATCTCAATTTAATCTCTAACCACGAAGGGATTAATAAATAAGTGAAATCCATTCATAACTCATTCGCCTCTAAAGTCACCAGCAACAAACAAGGGAATTGGTTTAAGCCGCCATACTCGCAGCACTCAGTACACTGAATACACTGATCCATGCGTTTATGTAAAACACTCCGTCTGTGCGTAAGCCGTGACGACGAACAAACACATTAACATAATATGCTTTTAGGATAGGTAAGTGCTCCAACCTAATTTGAGGTTGTCTAGAATCAGGTAGGGCTTAAACTTGACAGAATATTTCAAAATATTATACACCTTGTGTTTAGTAAAGACTATACACTTACCTACACTGAACATAGGTAATTTTGCATTGCAAGCTTATTGCAGGTATATAAAAATCTTTTTCTGTGCAAATTCACTACAATATCTATATCTCATCTACTCTTGGGTGAGATGGTAATCAAGAGTCAACCTATAAAAAATACTGAGAGCATTTTCTTTACTATCATCACCTAATAAGGCTCACATTAATAATAGCAAATCCATATTTTTTACATATTATTCACGCATTTATAAATCACGCGTAAACAAAAAAGACATTATTCAAAACGCAAGCTTCAAAAACATAACCCGTAAATGTTGAACGCCGAGTTTGCTTCCCTAAGTGGTCCCCAGATAGCAGTTTACTATAAATAGGAAGCAACGGGCAACCAGAGGCGAGGTGCGTAATGCAATGAACTCCACAGAATTACCTCCTGCGGTCGCCACGACCCCTGTCGCTGCGTAGGTGTTAATTTGGTCGCAAACGTGCTCTGTGTTGTGATAATATAATTGGGACCAATCGAAGGAACAGTCTTTTTTTGGCCTGCATAAAGGTCAGAGGTTTTTTCCGTTGAAAATACATAGATACATAAATATATGTATTTTCCGTAGATTATTAATTAATTAGAAGTATTATAGATTTTTTTTAACATTAAGGCTTAGCTTTAAGGCTGAGGACAGCTAGGTACAGACAGTTACCTACCTAAAATGTTAGAGTACCCACTATTTTGTACAGTCGCGGAATGAAAAGGTTCGTCACCTTAGTGTCGGTTTTCGCTTGCACTAGGTACTGTAAGAGTCAAACCTGCCAACATAACAGTGCAAGAAACAGTGCTGCTAACATTTAAATAAATATTCATGACGTTTGCTAACGAATAAGGTTTTGCTTGTTTATTTTTCTATCCCATCAGTGCAATGCAATGATGACATTGACCAATTGACAATAGTTTTTTTTATTTAATAGAAATAATAATGGCAGGTTGAACCAACAAGAAGGTTTTAGTTTATCAATCATAATAATCTTCTTGACAAGATAAATCGTCAAACAACTTTGATCTGAATAATTTTGAACTTTACTGACGAACAGTTAAAGATTATTTTCTCTAACTCGAGATTATTCTGTAACATAGTTTCAAAAGGTAATATGTGCTCGCGATTCGTTGAAGGAATCAATTTGAAAACTGACGAACCTTTTCATTCCGTGACTGTACATTAGCAACAGCAGACTTGCAACTTAAAAACGCGACGTTTTATTTCAGTAATTAACATACAGAATTTCTCATTATAGGTCTATAGTGGCTTACTTAGTCAGTGCCTGACGTAAGTATGGAAGCAGCACGAGAGGGGTGGGTGACTTTGACATATTATGACGTTACACAGTTGACAGAGCTAAATTTGAAGAAGATCTGAAGTCACTCTTTCGTCAGTCAGTCAAAAAAACACTCTCCAGTGCCACCCCATACCTCAGGCACTGATTGAGTTAGTCAATAGACCTATAGTTTCCGATAATACTGCTTCAAAAGCGGTTTCACGGCAGAAATCTATTTTACCGAAATACCCGAATCCATTTCTCGCAAACACAAATCAATCATCAATCAGGAATCATTGGCCGTACTAATCGTTTATTAGCTTGGCAATCTGCTTATTAGGTACTAGATAAGCACGCATGATGGCGATTGGTATCAATAAGGTTAATCACTACACTAAGCGCAAACTGACACAAATTAAAAGCAAACATTGCTCCCCGAACCTCTAGGACGATAACTGGTTAAACTACCCTATTACGTACGTTACGTACTTGTAGAGTCGATGGAAAATCGAAGTATTGTTGTTGCAATTCACGAAGGTGAGTGAGATTTAGGGCCAAATAGGCGACTTTTTATAGTGATGCTGTCGCGCGTTTCGTAAACGAGCGACAGCATCGTGCATTAGTCGCATTTGCAACGCACTACAGAAGCGATGCCAACGCGCGACCGTGTGGGACGACATCGGGAAGAGAACGGAGGGAGGGAGGGTTACTGAATCGCGTTTGCATCGCGACAGTATTCGCGACAGAAGCGCGTTTATGTGGGCGAGGGCATACAGCTAGCGACCGCATTGCGACTGTATCGATACGAACGCGCGACAGAATCGCTACTGCATCGTTACAAAAAGTCGCCGAGAACGAGGGGCCTTACATGTGTGGTGGCTCGCTACTGTTCGTTTCTCAAAGTTTTGATAGACATTACACTAACGTTATGTGCATGTACAGTCGACAGCACATCAAGCTATACATTTTCGTTGCAAACCGCCCGTACCTATCGCAACTACGTAAGATACCACAGTGTTTACGTTGACGTGCTGTTGACCGTACAGTACACGTACACACACAAGTAAAGCTCACTCGCCTTCGTGAGCTGCAAGAATACATGAAAACGTGCACTAAATTATCACAAGTAAATGTGATGTTTTAATGCAAAACTAGGTTTTATTGCTGGTTCAAGGGAAATCGCTTAAGCCGTACCGGTGTAGAGGCACCTGCGACACTGTTGTGGCAATTTTCGGCCATTAGGAGAGCACAATAACCTTACATTTTTGTTGAAAAATCGCTCTTATTACAAATATATAAGAAACCACGGTGTTAAACTTGATGTGATGTCATCTGTACAACCAATAGTACTTTGGTTACAGCTGAGTAAGGCCGCCGACAAACAATAGGTTTGTGGACTTTAATGAAAGATCCTGCGCTGGTATTAAAGTGGGAAACTATGCTAACATACACACATCTATGGTAATATTTTTGGTGTCTTTTCTGCAATATGTTATCACGCTAAAGCCCCTGAAAACCTACCCAGCTTGCATTTACTTTGTATCTGGTACACATACCTACTGTAATAATCTATCTATACTTATAATAAATCTGTAGAGAGGTCAATTCTGTACATGAAATATATTTTCAAAATAACTATCAGGGGGTGATTAGTGATCGATACTGATGCCAAAAATGCAATCAGTAAAATTTTTGTCTGTCTGTCTGTCTGTCTGTCTTTCTGTCTGTCTGTCTGTCTTTCTGTCTGTCTGTCTGTCTGTATGTTCCTTATAGAAACAAAAACTACATGACGGATTTTAACGAAACTTGGTACAATTATTCTTCGTACTCCTGGGCAGGTTATAGGATACTTAGGAATTCCCACGGGCACGGGAATTAGCGGGAAAATCCTTTTGTATGAAAAATCTAAACTGCTTAAGTTAGACGCTTGAAATTTGGCATGCAGGTACCTTAGTAAACTTAAAGCTTAGTTACAACAGGATATTGCAAAATTCCCACGGGAACGGGAGTTAGCGGGAAAAAACATTTGTATGAAAAAATCTAAACCGCGTAAGATAGATGAAGGGGGTAAAACGGGATCCACGCGTACGAAGTCGCGGGCGGCCGCTAGTATTAAATAAAAATGAATTATTGTTCGTTAGTCTGATTAAAACTCGAGAACGGCTGGGCCGATTGAGCTGATTTTGGTTTTAAAATGTTTGTCGTAGTCCAGGGTAGGTCTAAACGGTGAGCAAATAAGGAAAAATTGCGATGGCTTATTTACTGCCTTTAAGGCGGAACAGAGTTCGCGGGATCAGCTAGTAACCAATAAAGGTGACTGATTTCTTCAATCTCATTTCATCAACTCAAACTAATATGCAATCCCGATTGCTAAGAATAGTTAGTAATCATCATCATCATCAACAGCCCTTTATAGTCCACTGCTGGACCATAGTCCATGAGCCTCCTCCACTATAGTGTATGGTTTTGCCATAATCCCCACACTTGGCAGGCGGGTTTGAGATTGAAGTTTAAAGATTGATGTTTTTCAGAGAGCGCTGCTGCCCGAAAGTTAAAAATAATAATTGAGAAGTAAACGAAGAATTAGGTACAGTGCTACTTGTCAATGTTAACAACTAATATAAAACCTCGAATAAGCGCCCCACTATCTCAAATTCTAATAACCTAACCCAAGAATAAGTTTCACATTGCTCCATCTAATTAAGGGCACGGCGGCCTCCCCGGAATTACGCACAGTGAGACAAATAAGTGAGGATTGGACAAAAAGTGACGGGGAAAGAATGGGGACATTAGGTAAAAACCTCTATTAGGCACGTGACAAACGAGCTAAGGCAGTGCTGTTTCATGGTGATTATAGACCGGGCGCTGGCATTCCTCGCTTGGGACGCCCTGGAATTCGCAAGAATAAACGCTGGGTTGATTTGCGCTGCATTTGAGCGAGCGTTACAACGTTACGAGCTGTAGTTACGGGTACCAAATGGTGGGGAACGATAGTTTGACACTTAAATGTTTTGGGGTTATGTAGTTTAGGACTAAAACAAACATCATACATTTTTTTTACAAAATATTAGGTACCTAAAGTATATTTTTATTCAAATTAACATTTTTTTTCTTTGGAAAGAAAAAAAGTTTCTACTTCACTTAATATATTTTTTTGGGAATTGGGGAATGGAGGATTTGGTCTAAATTCTTCATTTGCATCGGTAATGAGACGTGTCTCTGCAATGGAAACTAAGTGATCTGATGATGATGTTACAATACATTAATTACTTTATTATTTTAACAGTCAACTCTGTAGTCACTATGCTGTCTTATAGTCCAATTCCCAAAGAATAAAAACAATATTTCATCCACCAAAATGTAACCGATGTAACACAAAGCACACAAAATATCGTAGAACAATACAAACAAGCCCAGACAATGGCATCAGCAAAGTTCTTGAGCGGAAAGTAAACATCCAAAGTGAGTGACATAAGTGAGCCAACTAGGGCATGATAGAAAGCCCTAATCTCCACGGCCGCCCCCGAACTGTCGTTAATAAAACTCCCTGTGAACTTATCTCCCTCGGGTGAGATAAAAATATTTTGTCGGGAAAAAACAAACACTGTGCAGGGATCGCAAAGGTTTGAACGGTGCGAACGTCAAAGATGGTTTGTGATTAGTTTTTGTTGGTGTAACTTTTTATTACAGCCTTCTTTTAAATATAATATCGACGATGGTATAAGGTGGGAATTGAACCTATGGCCTTTTACTTGCCAAGCAACTGCTCTGTCAGATTTAGTTTTTAGTCTTGGTTTCATTTACGAATGCTCACTGTGTGCACAGAAAACGAAATTCAATTAGTTACAACGGGATAATACAATAAAAGTTAAGAGTAACCTTTTTGAGTCGTTCCACCGGCCAAGAAAATCGCGTATCGCGATTTATAATGTGGGTATAGACAATGCAACATTCGACTTCGATCGAGATCGCTTCGTTGTATCCTCAAGTTCACACATTAACAACAGCAGATATTATCTGAAGACAATCGAAACTCCTGATCTTTGGTTGTTTCCATTATTAACTGTTCTTCGTTTTAATTTCAATTACACAAGACACAAGGTTCCAGAAAATAATTATTAAACCATCACACGTCCGCGACGATAAAACCCAACGTCTGTCATTATTTTGCAGCATTTGATTTTACGTCGACGAGATTACCGTTACAAGGCTTATCATGGCCTACATTCCTGGATCGCCGTACAATTAAGTGCCTTGTCAGCCATTATAACGCCTTATCTTGGGCTCATATGCCCCATGAATCAATTAGATCCCCGACCGGCCGGCCATTCTCCGAGAATTACGACGCACCTCTATTCAGACCTCAAAAAGGACCAAAAGAACATAGCATTTTGCAGCTGTATTGTTAAATTATTAAATCATTACCACAAGTTCAGGATTGTGTACTAAATATCTGGAGGAAACGTGATAATGACCGCAAGAGCGTCTTGTTCAGTTAACGAAGCTAGTTTGCAAGAAAAAGGCGACTGGTTTTTTGGCGAAGATGTTGGGAGCTTGTATTGATGCCGATTTAGTGACGTCTTAAGTTAGCTTTGTTGACATTTGATTATGTGTTGGAGTTGATTTATATCTTAAGGTGGACTGTAGGTACTACTCGTAATATAAAACATACGTGTCACATTATTTATTGTTTAACCGCTTTGTTAGACCAATTCTGCGATTCTGTGAAGTCATAAAAACCTTTTTTTTTCTACGTAACCAGCAGATAGATAGACAAAGTAATGTGACATTTGAATTAAGTGGCTATTTATATAGAAAACACATTAATTACAGAATAGCTTTTTTTTTTCTTTGTGCTTTTGAGACTTGATATCTCTTCAACACATTTTGATATTTTCTGTACCTACTGACCATTTTATTCACCACAACGCAATTGCAATGAGGGTTTTCGCGATTGAAAAATCCGCCAGATGGCAATACGTAGACGCGAGGTTCAAATGCTGCACGATTGGTGGATTTTGACATATCTGTCAATGTCATGTCAAAAATAACCAATCATGCAGCATTTGGACCTCACGTCTACGTATTGCCATCTGGCGAATTTTTCAATCGCGATAACCCTCATTGACAGATTCCCAATTAACGTTGTGTTGCCAGTTCATTTTATTTCGTCCTCTCTGAACATAATATTTGTCTCATTGAGTCGGTAGAAGCCAAGAGGTTTTTTCAAGAAACTCCGCCGAGTGTTTGACACATTTTTTTTTGCGTTTGCAGCGTGAACTGTTTGCCAACAAACTTCTATAGTAATGAAAAGTAAATTCCCGCTAGCGAAGACATCAATAAAACTATTCCTCTTGACTCGGAGGTTTCAATTCGAAAAATATTTACTTATTCCGCTGGCAATTTAGCTTTTATAGCTAACTGGCGCATCGGTGCCGGTTTCAATATTTTCCGAGAATATTGACGTCGTGTATCATGTTTTTTTTTTTTTTTTTTTTTTATGTGATAGGAGGCAAACGAGCAAACGGATCACCTGATGGTAAGTAAGTAGTTTGGGAGAGTAAGGATTTTTTCGAAAATTGCTTCGAAGTCAGGTGGGTACATGTTACCAGTTTGACTTTATTTTTTTGTCGAACTCAATTTTTAAAGCCTGGTCCGTGAGCACGGGATAAGGACACGGGAGCAAGGATGGGTAGCTTGGGGCCATTGGACAAAATTCTACGTGCTCACGGACCAGGCCCCGATAACCGATCGGTGAAGAGGTCGGACTGGCCGACTCGTGATCCGGGGAGCGTGGGTTCGAATCCCGCCGCCGCTCGAGGGACGAGGGACTAACGGGACTCTAGATGTACCTATTTGAAGAGTCATGTACCTACATAGGTACTCGTAAACATAGTATCACCATGCGATAAAAGGGTAAGTAAAAATGTTTTCATTAAGTACTATGAAATATTAATATAATAAATAAGACGAAGGTCCTAAACGTTATCTTCGTTCTTTAACGCGTTTACAGAAATTCAATGACGCAATTAACTAAACACAAATAAAGTAAAGTATACCTAATTGGGCACATTACGCCAAGAAATCATACGCAAACTTAATAAGACCGTCGTAGGAGCGTGATCCTTTCAAACATTGCAAAACATTATACCCTACCGCATTACGAGTATTCTTGCATTTTCTGTTCTCTATGCTCCTAACTATAGAGTTCCGAGTCGCGTAATTCATGCGTGACGATGACCACATACCTATTACTATCATTCTTGCATTTTCTGTTCTCTATGCCCTTGACAATAGAGTTCCGAGTCGCGTAATTCATGTGTGACGTTGACCATAGAATATCTGTGTGGAACGGCTTAGCCTGTGTCCTGAAGCCTCTCATGTTACATGTTCAAGTCAAGATGTTCTTTAATATAGTTGTTAAGCTCGTTACGACGTAAGTACTGCGGCGAGCTGCCTTTGTGCTATATTAGGTAAACGCTATTTGATGTATAACCTTAATTATTCATACAAAAAGACAGTGAATGAATGTTTGAATTTGGTTTATGTTTATCAATTTTCTATACTAGGTAGGTACAAAGTTTAGAGTTAAAAAATAGATATTCTTATATTTTAACCGCAATTATAGTCTGAATCATGATCACTTCAACTGTGAAAAGTTGTAAAAAGTAAGTACTATTTATATACTGGGTACCTACTCCATTAAAATCAACATAATAGAGCGTGGGATGACTCCATTAGGTTCAGTGATGTTAAAAACCTACTGTAAATACCGAGAATTATCCATTTAGAGAAACCAAAAACATTGTTTATTCTACTTTTCATTGTGATTTTCATAATAACTCATTTCTGAAAAGAGATTTTCTACATTTACGTATGTACTTAAACAATATTTATTTAAAATTCTTTCAATTATGAATTAGGTACCTGAACATATCGCGTTAAAATCTGTTTAAATTAATTCAATTATGCAACGCGAAAGTTTAAAATTAATTACCTAGTACACTCGTACTCAATGGAATGAAAGAAATAATCGGATTATTGTATGTGACAACATTTTGTCATCAGATGCTATCAACCAGTCTCCTTCAATCCACAATCACTATCAGCGTTCATAGCAAGTCCTTTGTTGTAAGGTGACCTGTCCTCGCTGTCCTGTGAGGTACTCGCTTAAGCCTGGCGACGCGGGCGCCTCCTCTTGAAGCACTTCAGTGTCCTTATAAGCTGCATAGTTGCATGTTTAATAGTAATACTGCTATTAAACATTATTATTATTATTCCGTTCATTGTGGAAAACCTTGGGGGAGGCCTTTGTCCAGCAGTGGACGTCATTTGGCTGAAACGAACTGCTATTAATATTGATATAACTTTATCTGGCGATGCTTTGACTCCTGCCCTATGCTTGGGTTATAAAACGAAGTATAACACTTCCTTAACTCAAGCAGAGGTTCTTATAGTCTGGTACGATATGGGTAATCTAGATTATTTTCTTATCTACTCGTACCTTGATTCAATTCTACAAAGTAAACTGATAACCACCCAAACATCCAAAAATTGAAACCGGTAACCAGATCTATGCTTCAAGTCCTCATTCATTTAAAATGCAATTATTAATTTAGTTTAAGAATTGAAAATACTTTCCAAATGCTATTATTCCATTATAAAGGAAAAAAAGCTATTAGTTTGCATGACATAGCATTGCTCCTCAGCATTAAAAACATATCTAATCTCTCAACGAACTATTTCTCCATTGCACAAGCAAAATAAACCATCAATTTATTGCACAAACTTTCAAAAAACTAACACAACTCCCGCTAACCTCCAAGAAGCTGATTACTCTTAAAATTCCACACGTGATCCCAAAGTTCTAGAGCAAAACAAAGATGGCGGACTGTCATGGCGGGTCTCTAAATCAATTAGAAGCAAGAAGCTGTGTCCCGACGCTTTAATAAGGAGTTACTGCGACAGTTCCCTCCATAAAACGTTGACCATCGGCCCCTACAATGGACGTCCAAGATAATGGAAAATTGTCTAAAGGGATTTTTTTTATTATAACCAAGAATCCACTCTGGTGAGAGCAGAATTTGTGGCGGTTTTTTCTCATTGCGCTTTATCGCCGGCTCTAGTTTACTTTTTTGGTAAAACAGCTGCTAAAAAGCGTTTGAATATTTGTGTTTTTATTTTGGCAATAGTTTTACGCCCGTATTCACAAATGATGCTTGCTTAAGTGAAGCAGCAAATCGAACGCACAGCGTTGAATAAAGCTCTGTGGTTGGTTCGTATGTCACCCTATGCGTCCACGCGCACTGTGAGACCTTTGTGAATACGGACGTTAGTTAATCAGACCAGAATCTTAAAAAAAGTATTTTATCCAAATATAAGTATGATAATTATTTTGTTTTTCTTTTTAATGATCACAAAATGAACCAACATTGATATTGTGTAAGTAACCAGACTTCAAACTTAGCTCAATTTAATCTAGACGTTCGTGTTAATAAAACTAACAACTAAATTAGCTGTGTTCATTTGCCCAATTATAAAACTTTCGACGTCTTAACAGTATTGTCTTTATAAAACTTACAAGTTAATTACGAAGTTATTAAGGCTCATATCCAAAATTTTGTGGCTGAACTTTGAGTAGGCTGTTAGTATAAGAGCCTTTAAGACACCCCAGGCTTTTGGTAATTGATTTAAAACGGTTAGCCTAATGTTTTCTAAACACGCGACAGTTAGACTTAAATTTTGTTCACGGAATTGGCTAAGCAGAGTAAGTAACAAAGTTGTGTAGTTCAATGGAAGTTGCTACTGAATTTAAGTTATTAAATAAATTATTAGAACCAACAGAATTTTTTAACGAGATTTTATTGTTGAATTGAGTACAACTGTACACTTTTGAAACTAATTACACAGTCTAACTTCTGAAAAAATATTCTCAGTATTGTCATTACGTAAGAACATGAGCTAGTTTACATTATTTACCTACTAACATAAAGTTAATGCTAAGAGAGGCTATGGCAGTTTCCAAAATTTTGCTTACGGCACATTTGCTCTTTTACTTACAAAATATGTCTATAATCAAAAATCCAACCGCTAAGATTAGCCAAACAACTTTTTCCCAAAATCAATCGACAAGGGACGCAATTTACTTAAAAAAATCTTACAATCCCATTTCTAAGAATACAATCCCGAACGTGTACACGTGGTCCTAAAAAGCGATTACGTAGAGAAGTCGCAAAATTTAAAGGGGCATGAATAACTAAATCGTGGGCCTAACAATGTTCCCAAACTCGGAATTAACATAACGATAAATCGTAAGAACGGTTACTCATAGTTAATTCGATAAAAGAGTTCACCTCACCAACAAAAGGCATTTAAACGCAAAGGAAGCAGAAAACGACGGAAGAAAAATGAATGATTACAGCAAAAAGGGCCATCAAAACGAATGATAAACGAGCTTAATCCTGGTCCTATCCTTGTTTTATTACCAACGCCCGATTGTAAAAACGTATTAGGGTGATGGCCCACTAGCGATCCGCAAACGTGTGTACCGGATGGCCGATTTCGGGACCACCGAATTTCTAAGATGGGTATAAGTTTTTCCAGACCAATATTGTGAAGGACTTTTCAAGAATTATGCTTACTTCTTTGTCGTTAGCCTACACGTGCCCACTTAAAAAGTATAAGACACTACGTGTACTTTTATAATTAACTTCACGGGTATAGTTTTGTAGATTTTTTTGATGAATTAAAACACTGGATAATTTGATAATACAATGTAATACAATTTTGAATTACAAAATCTTGCATTATTATTTGCTACATTTTAGGAAGGTTCATTAAATAATGATAAATTAGTATAGCGGTCTGAACTAAACTATATTCATCAAGCAACCCCGTTGAATATCACAGCTTTATCTATATAGTTTCTAGTACCTATTTGTAAAACGTGCCGATACTCTCTCTAAGCGTTTCGATACCGCTTTCTGTAATATAGACCAAACTTAAACTATCAATACCTCAAAGCATAAGCGCCCGGTTGACAGGATGCACCGGCAATAATGGCATAATATCAGACTAGCGGCCGCCCGTGACTTTGTACGCGTGGATCCCATTTTACTCCCTTATGGGTTGAATTTTGCAAAATCCCGTCTTAATGATGACCTACGTTCTAAAAGCAAGCCCTTCAAAATTTTAAACTCCTAGCTCTTGTAGTTTCTGAGATTTCATGATGAATGAGTCAGTCAGTCAACCTTTCGCTTTTATATAAATCGATACATTTTCATTGCAAAGTAGGTAACTCCTGTCACAACTAAGTACATAAGATTTGACTGTGTCTAACTTATCTTGATGTGCTGTCGTCTTTACATACCAATAAAAGTCAAAATTAAATTCAATCAACTGTTAATCGCTTCCCAACTTTGACGTGAAAGAAAACCACTTATTTATTAAAAACATGCCGCCATTAACCGCCTCTGTGGTCTAGTGGTTAAACCACCTGCTTCAGACGCAGAGGTCCCGGGTTCGATTCCCAGTGGGGGCAGATTTTTCTGTTCGGTTTGGTTGGTGGTAGGGCTTGTTCTAAGTCCGCCTGGCTAGCTACCACCATCTTACCTAAGTCTGTCGCCATAATAACAATGTTAACAGCATTGTTGTGTTCCGGCAGTTAGAGGTAAGATAGCCAGTTACTCCGTGGTTGAGGATTCCGGGTGAAGCTCGCTTCCACCTTCGGCCTGATCGTCACTTACCATCAGGTGAGATACAGGCCAAGAGCTTCCTCATTGTGGATAAAAAAAAAAAAATGCAATCAAAAAGCCATCACGACATAGTTCTGCTTTGGAAATGTACTCGTAAATCTTCAATGTAATAAAGCCCTTGAGGCATTCTAAAAGTCCACCGGGCTGTCTTTGACACTTTAGTGGCTCTTTTTATAACCAATATAGGACATTTATTTATTTATTTATTTAAACTTTTATGCCAATATAAAGTCACGGCCTCGGGCTATTTTTGATCTTATATTTATACAAAAAATATATTTTTTTACTTCACGTTTTATTCTCTGGCTCAGAGCTGACTTGACGATTTGCAGTGTTCCAACACCCACGCACACCCACACCGGCTTACGGCTTACAATTTCAAAGGAAAAATCAGAACACATTAAAAATAAATAAAAAATAAACATCAATCCAACATGGCAAGAAGTCCGACATCAAAGCTATTAACAAATCTTTTACACCATACCTTCAACTTTCCTGAATCCATCTTTTCCTGTTCTGAGCAATGAAATAGGTTCTCGTCCTACTCAAATAGAGGTTTTTCTTTGAAGATAAACGCTTTCTTAGGCTGATTTCCGTATTCCGTCGACAATGGGTCCACCATAATAGGGTGTTATCAACACGGCCCACTGCTAATTAGGGATGTTATAGATGTGTAGTTACGGATTTTTTTTATTTCGGATATCCGAAAGTTTCGTTTACGATTACGGATATCTGTGTGCCTACCATGAGTTTACGTTAGGTGAGCTCGCTAGCGAATACGTCAAAAAATTCTATAAAGATCCTATTTCTTGAAAGTAGCCACTAGGGGCGCTGCACAATATGTCATACATTTAAATGTCATTTTTTTACGCAGTCGCTAGCGAGCACACCTAACGTAAACTCATGGTAGGCACACTGTGCTTTAGAATGCAATTTGCAATAGATGTCCAACACGGTTCATTCATGGCCGCATACTTTACATCGAATAAAAAGTAATAAAAAAATTGAAATTGATACTAGATGGCATTATAAAGGTAAATCAGTCTGTTATGCCTTACATATTATAATGCTACACAAAAAACAATTTAAACTGCCTACATCCGAAACTATCCAAAACTTTTGAATCGGTTACGGGTCGCGGGAAGAGCCTGGATGCGGGCAGCGCAGGACCGTTCATTGTGGAAAACCTTGGGGGAGGCCTTTGTCCAGCAGTGGACGTCATTTGGCTGAAACGAACGAACGGTTACGGTTTCGGGTATTTTTTTAATTCGGATATCCGAAAGTTTCGGTTACGGTTACGGATATCCATAACATCCCTGCTGCTAATCCCCCTTGAATATGTTGACGTTACCCATTTATCGTTTTCTCCATAATTATTGTACGATCTTCACATGGTATTTTCTTTATTTAAGTGTGTTCTTAATGGTTAACGAGATCTTTTCGTTGCCAAATGGGAACGAAAAAGGTACAGTTATAAACGTTTTGTACGATGTTAGGCTACACATTAACAGATTGCCGGGTTTTCTCGTAATTTGAGGGTATTATTTCACACAATACATGGAAGAATGAAATAAGTTCAATGATTTTTATATTATAGCCGAATATCTGACGCAGAATTGAAAGGTTGTAAGTAAAATCGTTCCCAACTGAAGATCACAATAAAAGACAATAATTATGACTCCTTAAGATAGCATTATCTCTCCGTGGACTACAGCTTGCTATATTTTTTCACTACGTTTGCTCGTTTGATGACGTCGTCGTCGTTTGTCGTTATTAGTGTTTTATAATCTCTTCATATTGAAAGCTTCGTTCAGTAGGAAACTGCGCTTTTTGCTACCAACATGGTACACCACTACAGGAACGTCAACGTTTTTGGCCACTTTGGATCTCTTGAACTAATATTGACGCAGCTCTACTCATACTAAACAAGACACAGAAGTGTCTACGATTGCGCACCTCTAAGTCTAGGTGCAAACAACCGATTTTTAGTTGGCCGATAGTTGGGTCGCGCTGTTGACCAGTATGGAAATTTATGAAAGTGCGCACATTATACCTACCGATTTGGTATCGGCCTATTCTTCATACAAAATAGAGTCGGGCACAACAAAATTTTGCCTACCTTTTTTTTCTAAAAGCAAGCGGCATGCTCACAACAAAGTTACGTAAGAAACCGTCAAACAAATCCAATGGTCATAGAGCGGCAACGTTTGCAGACGTAAGTGAAGAAACAGCTCATTAAGCCGTCTAGGGTTCCTCGCGACTAGAGTTGCCAGGCGTCCTGATAAAGCCGGACATAGTTAGGCTTTTTGATTGCGTGTCTGGCCAAAATAACCGATGTCCGGCCTGTCCGGCTTTTGTTAGGCTTTTTATTTGGCTGCCGCGCCAGGCGAAAGTCGAACCACAGAATAAGGCACGCACGCATCAGGACGTTAGGCAACCGATGATGATAGTACTCACTCATGAGCTCACTAATTCCCCCCCCCCGTCGCATGTCCGGCTTTTAGGGTAAAATGTCCGGCTGAAGCACATAGTCCGGCTTTTGTGTTTTTGGACCTGGCTACCCTACTCGCGACTCTTATTAAACGGGGAGCCGCGAGGGGCATAAGTTCCTAGGACTAGGGGATTGTGTTTTAGAAGGACTTTTCACAGCCTAAAAAAAACATGTAAATAAACTATGCGAATACCTTCCACTTTAAATCCAATGGTCATAGAGCGGCAACGTTTGCAGACGTAAGTGAAGAAACAGCTCATTAAGCCGTCTAGGGTTTCTCGCGACCCTTATTAAACGGGGAGCCGCGAGGAGCATAAGTGCCAAGGACTAGGGTAAATATGATTGTGTTTTAGAAGGATTTGGAGCCTAGAAATAACTTTTTAGGGCATAAAAAACTATGTAAGTAAACTATGCGAATACCTACCCGTAAAAAGCTAAGCATTTTTTGCATATTATGTAAGAAACCGACAAAACACTTTAAATCCAATGGTCATAGAGCGGCAACGTTTGCAGACGTAAGTGAAGAAACAGCTCATTAAGCCGTCTAGGGTTCCTCGCGACCCTTATTAAACGGGGAGCCGCGAGGAGCATAAGTGCCAAGGACTAGGGTAAATATGATTGTGTTTTAGAAGGATTTGGAGCCTAGAAATAACTTTTTAGGGCATAAAAAACTATGTAAGTAAACTATGCGAATACCTACCCGTAAAAAGCTAAGCATTTTTTGCATATTATGTAAGAAACCGACAAAACACTTTAAATCCAATGGTCATAGAGCGGCAACGTTTGCAGACGTAAGTGAAGAAACAGCTCATTAAGCCGTCTAGGGTTCCTCGCGACCCTTATTAAACGGGGAGCCGCGAGGAGCATAAGTGCCAAGGACTAGGGTAAATATGATTGTGTTTTAGAAGGATTTGAAGCCTAGAAATAACTTTTTAGGGCATAAAAAACTATGTAAGTAAACTATGCGAATACCTTCCCGTAAATAGCTAAGCATTTTTTGCATAATAGGTAAGAAACCGACAAAACACTTTAAATCCAATGGTCATAAAGCGGCAACGTTTGCAGACGTAAGTGAAGAAACAGCTCATTAAGCCGTCTAGGGTTCCTCGCGACCCTTATTAAACGGGGAGCCGCGAGGGGCATAAGTGCCTAGGACTAGGGTAAACATGATTGTGTTTTAGAAGGAGAGCCCAAAAATAACTTTTTAAAGCCTAAACAACTATGTAAACTTTGGAAATATGGAAATTAGCTAAGCAAATGTTTTTTTTTTTTGCGTGTTATGTGAGGGGCATAAGTTCCTAGGACTAGGGTAAACATGATTGTGTTTTAGAAGGACTTGGATAAAAATGGCCTAAAAATGACTTTTTAGGGCATAAAAAACTATGTAAGTAAACTATGCGAATACCTTCCCGTAAATAGCTAAGCATTTTTTTGCATATTATGTAAGAAACCGACAAAACACCTTAAATCCAATGGTCATAGAGCGGCAACGTTTGCAGACGTAAGTGAAGAAACAGCTCATTAAGCCGTCTAGGGTTCCTCGCGACCCTTATTAAACGGGGAGCCGCGAGGGGCATAAGTGCCAAGGACTAGGGTAAATATGATTGTGTTTTAGAAGGATTTGGAGCCTAGAAATAACTTTTTAGGGCATAAAAAACTATGTAAGTAAACTATGCGAATACCTACCCGTAAAAAACTAAGCATTTTTTGCATATTATGTAAGAAACCGACAAAACACTTTAAATCCAATGGTCATAGAGCGGCAACGTTTGCAGACGTAAGTGAAGAAACAGCTCATTAAGCCGTCTAGGGTTCCTCGCGACCCTTATTAAGCGGGGAGCCGCGAGGGGCATAAGTGCCAAGGACTAGGGTAAACATGATTGTGTTTTAGAAGGACTTGTAGCCTAAAAATTACTTTTTACAGCCTAAAAAACGATGTAAAGTATGCGAATGACTACAACATGTAAATTAGCTAAGCAAATGTTTTTTTTGCGTGTTATGTGAGGGGCATAAGTGCCTAGGACTAGGGTAAATATGATTGTGTTTTAGAAAGATTTGGAGCCTAGAAATAACTTTTTACAGCCTAAAAAACTATGTAAAATATGGGAATACCTACCTGTAAATAGCTAAGCATTTTTTTTTGCATAACTGACGAATTGCGAATGGTACCTACCTGTCAATAACTAAATAGCTAAACAATAATTTGTTCCCACACATTTTATTGTTGCTTTTGGCGTTTTGAATAAATTAAATTAATTATGCAATTATTTGTTCGTTACGTTTTTAGGCTCAAACCGCTATCCAGTTTCCATGTAATATTTTGGTAAACGTAGAGGTTTTGACTTAGGCAAAAGCTGGAGCTTAGATAGGTCTTAAAGACTCTTGTTTACTGTGAATAAACTGGGACATCCCATTACAGTAAAAATGTTTCAAAAATTCCACTGTGGTATTTTTTGTTACAATTTTTAATCGTCAAAAACGACTCCCATATTTTCATCAAACATGGTCAACCTAATTCTATTCTGCACTGCGCGTGAAGATGAGAGGATGGCATCACCCCACCCTTTGTCTGATCTAGCTGAGCCTCAATGCGTTCAAGAGGCTCAGCGGATTGCAATGCAACAAAAATAATCATACGACAGAAAAATCCAGAAAAATCTAATAACATACATAAGGCCTGGCTTCTACAAAAGTGGAGAGAAGAAAAGTGAACGAATAACCAATCAGATTTCGTTATTTCCACATCATCTCATCCCCATACTAATTGGCTGATTAATGATTTGTAAAAATAGGTTTATTTTTTTTTGAAGATTTGAACTTCTCATGGAAAAAGTAGTTGCATTTGAGCATAGTATTAATCCTTACCTATTAGTTGATCACCCATCAATGGGTCAACTTGTATAAAAGGCAACCAATACTGACAATAAGTACCTACTGACTGACTGATGAAAAGGCAACGTTGCTGACTAGCCACACCACTGAATAGTTATTATGACGCAAGTCATTGCCTAAAAAAGGATTTCCAAATTCAACCCCTAAAAGGATGAAACTGGGGTCAAAAGTTTAACGAAAGCAAAGCCGCGGGCAAAAGCCTGTGACTAAAACATCAGTATCGATTTAGAATTTTTAAATTCGGTGCGCCTCCCCAAAGCATCTCCAGTCATTTGAATGCAAATACGCTTCGGAGTAAGTTTTGAGTATGCATTCGCTAAAAAGAAGATTATCTAGAACTCATTCACGACTCGGTACGTTTTAGATAGTAACTAATCTAAAATGTAGTTAGCTAAAATAGTTTAAAATAAACCTTTAAAATCTGAGTTAGATGACCGCCTGAGGGAGCTTAGAGGTTCGTTTTCGTGGGCTGCAATTAGCGAGTTCAAATCATGCTTAGTTCAAATGTAAGCCTAGGCGCAGACCACCGATTTTTATTCGGCTGATAGTTGGGCCCGATTCAAAGTATAATCAATCGGTGTAATGTGCGCACTTCCATACACTGCCCGACTAAACTATCGGCCGACAAAAAATCGGTGGTCTGCGCCTAGGCTAAGTGATGAAAACGAGCCATCATTATTAGACTTTTTATTGGGAGAGGCACAGGCCTGGTCGTTGCGAAAAGTTTTGGGGAGGCCTATATCTAGCAATGAACGGCCAGTCAAAGGTACTAAAATGTGTAAACCGAATTGAAATATACTCGTATGTCACTTGTTTTAGCTATCAAAACAAAAGCAAAACAAAAACAAATGCAAAACAGAGTAAAAACATACAACGTACCTATGTGATTTCCACATCCCCAAGCAGGCTCTGGATTGGAACCCCCAAGGAAAACGCAAACGTGGTCGCCCCAAGCAAACTTGGCGGCGCACTGTGGCAGACGAGGCGAAGAAGATCGGCAAGACTTGGAGCGAGATCAAACACATAGCTCAAGACCGAACGCGATGGAGGACTGTTGTGGACGCCCTCTGCCCCATCTAGGGGATATAGGACCATAAGTCAAGTAAGTCATGTGATTTCCATAAAGTTTTTCTTTCGCTATTTCCCCGCTTATTTTCTTTAAAATGCCACGGACAAAGGAAGCCTGTCTATACCGCCTTATCTGTGGTCCTCCTTTTTCTTTATTAGCATGTAGCAATGCAAATGTAAAAATTTAATCGGACTTAAAAAGTCAGTCGCTTTGTGAAATTATAATAAGTACGTCGCGACTTACTTGGCTGGACATTGTATTTTAAGATATCTTGTATATTGCTAATCTATAGAGTAGATTTCATTAAGAGAGGAAAATCGTTAAAAGATGGGTCTGTGTATAATGTATTTCAATTTAACTAATTTCTATGAAATAGACTTTCAATTTAACATACATTTTTCGCATTAAATTTCTCTAGTTAAGATTTTCACTTATAACGACGTAATCTGTAAAGCTTTCGCATAAACAAACTACTTTACTTAATTAAAACTTTAATTAATCTGCAATTTTATAACAACATTGTCTAAGTTTATTTTAACTTACACTTTGTATTAAGGTTGTTGCGATAAAATAATCAAGACTAAAATATTATCCTCGGAAGCCATTATATAAATTTAATCTAATGAAAACAAGATTTCCAACGTTGAAGTAATTGTTCTATTCCGAAAATAATTCGCGAAATTACGAAGACATTAAGGCAATTTACCTTGATAAGTTTATTTCTTCTTGGTCGTATTTTAGTGCTCAGGGATAAGTATACTTAGTGATTATTAAATAAACACACACAATAGATTAAAAATAAGTTAATAATAGTTTATTATTATATTAATGCTGTTACGTCTTTTCTAAAATAATAAATAGTCAATTTGGGTTTCGAGAGAGTATTCGTCGCACGCCCAATATAAATAATTACATAATTAATTGAATTTTATATAAATAAAACTCCAATTAAGGCAGTGCCTAACTGGCAAACGGTTATTTATAAAAAAATCAATGATTTTAATATCTGCTTAGAGAACTACTTTTAAAACGTTCGATCTAAATGTTAATCCTCTTTAAGTTCATTGACCTTTATAAATTCAGCTACTATCATTGCTCTTTCATTATCGCGCACGACTTAAGATTCGACTTTATTAAAATTCTCGTTGTTAAAAAGAAACGCGAAAGCTCGCCTACACAAGCTTAGAACTTTAGCTTGGACAATGAAGAAACTAAGTTTTATTTACTTTTCTAAGAAATATAGCAAGCACAGTCTTAGAAAGATTGGCTATCATGACAATAAGTTATTTAATTTTTCAAAATTCTCCCTAATGAGTCAATTCCCAGGTCTTGAAAAATTACTCTTATTTAATCTACTAGCTGTGCCCGCGACTTCGTCCGCGTGGAATAATGACTTTGGGTAGGCACTTTTAATAAATTNGCCGCCCTGTAAGATGTCTTCAAGCTTTTGGACTGGAATGGATTTGGCATAATCATAATCCTTTATTAAAATAACTTGGGTTAAATAGTTCAAATAAGTACTTTAATTAACTCGCGCGCGCGTATTTTGAATTAAATGGCGCGTTAATGTTCTATTTGTATTTGTTTTTTATTTATTTTACTAAAACCGAAAATACCGAATATCCCGGTTTTTGTGAAATGAATACCGGTATTAATTAGACCTAAATTTAGCCCGGTATTCCGGTATTTTCGAAATTCGGTATCCCGGTTTGCGACCCCTAGTTCGAACCTATTGAGGTGAACACAAGCATATTTATTTATTATCTTCATCTATAAAAATTGAGAACAAAAACCAGGCATTACTAGATGGAAATTCAAGCGAGTGAAACCGAAGCAATGGTGTGTAATGGTCTGAAATAAATTAATTGCTATTTATTTATTTATTTTAAAGCTAGTTTCACCCATTAAACAAAACTAAGCAATTATATCGCAATACCTCACTATTTCCAAACCTCGACCATCCAAAATTCCCAAACTATCGCAACAATTCAAAAAGAATTCACGTAGATATTTTAACGAATGGGTATAACGGACACGCGCATAATTTTCTTCCTTCCTTCCTTTTTACCACATATATAGAGGCTAACAGACTGTAAACCGGGCATTACGAAACAAACAAACACACAAACATATTGTTAATCTAATATATTACATTATATTCATATTTATGAATATATTCGTGTCAATATGCCGCCAGTTTAAGTGCCCTGTTTGATAGAGGATCGTTGACCTGTGCTAGATTTCGGTTTATTTATTTGTGCTGGTACAAACAGACTCAGTTTGGGGCCTAGTGTTGACGCCGAAGGATTCCTAACTTGTGAGTTTTAATTTAATTTATGTGAAACATTAAACTTAAAATCGACGCCTGAAAAAAGTGACCTTTAAATAGTAGAGCCATTCATAGAAAAGGGAGGAAAAAAACTAATTTTTATTCAAAACTAGCTGACCCGGCGAACTTTGTTCCGCCTTAATGGCAATAAATAACAAGACTTTTTTTTTTCGAACGGGATAAAAAGTATCCTATGTCCTTCTCCTGGCTCTAAACTACGTCCCTGATAATTTTCAGCTAAATCGGTTCAGCCGTTCTTGAGTTATAAGTGGTGTAACTAACACGACTTTCTTTTATATAATAGATTTGATGATTTTAATGTTAAGGGATTTTAAGCAAGTCTCGATTATTTTTTGTGTGAATTTCATTACTTTTGTAATTTTCCTAAAATCTGAAAAATATCTGTTTTGTGGGAATTTCCACAAAATTAGTTCAATCAAAATTATCTAAATTAGTTTCAACTTATGCTGAGTTGCACCACCTAACTTTGAGCGTAACTATGGGCTATATTTCACCGGGACACCATGGCGGCGCAACCAGTCGCCGCTACCAACAAAATGTATGCAGCTTTGCGCAACCAAACGGACACCAGGTGAGTAACTCTCTATAGAGCTATTTTGTTGGTAGCCGGCGACTGGTTGCGCCGCCATGGTGTCCCGGTAAAATATAGCCCTAACGTGCTTTTTGTATGGAATTTAACAGGTTTTTGACGTTTGTCACAGTTAAAGTAAGATGGTGTAACCCGGCCTTAGTGTTTAGTAGTGTGTGGCATCTCTCCTAACGCCCATATTCACAAACGATACTTGCTTAAGTGAAGCAGCAAATCGAACGCACAGCGTTGAATAGAGCCCTGTGATCGGTTCATGTGTCTCTCTATGCGTCCACTCGCACTGTGAGACCTCATAGTAATGTTTGTGAATACATAAGGCTCTTACAAAACGTTTTTGGGTAGAATAGTCAGTCGTGTGTCTCATCATTCATCATCAATCATCAATCCGAGAACCGAACTGATCATCTCTTCGCCTCATCTCCGCTCTGAGCTCTGGTTAAAACCAGACATTACTCTTAAGTTAAAGAATTTATGAAAATACTAGCTTTTGCCCGCGGCTTCATCCGCGTGAAATTTAGTTTGTCACAGATATAGCCTATAAATGTTATTCTGAGCTATAAACAAGTATAATACTGTAAAGTTTCATAAAAATCCGTTCAGCAGTTTTTGCGTGAAAGAGTAACAAACATCCAGACATCCCAACTTTCGCATCTATAATAATAGTAAGTTAAATTCGCCTTAAGAGCGTTTACGCCGTTTGGCGCAAAAACAGTACTTTTTCAACTCGTTACAATCATTAACCAGTAATACTATAAATATGTTATAGGCATAAATAGTTAGGCAATTTTGTCGTCTAAATAGTTAATTGAGAAAATATTGCGATTAGTTTAGTATTTACGAATTCTATCAAGATAAGTCCACACAGGTTTTGTAAATTTCCACTTTAGCGTCAGTTTACAAGCTGAAATTTTTATAAAAATACTATGAAAACGATTTAACAAACATTTATATCCTACTAGCTGTGCCCGCGACTTCGTCCGCGTGGAATAATGACTTTGGGTAGGCACTTTTAATAATTTAGTCTAATTATTTTACAAATAGCTTTTGCCCGCGACTTCGTCCGCGGAGAAGTCGAAAACGATCTCATTCGATTTTTAAGTATTTTCCTACAGGTGCTAGAATCACCAAGCTTCTAACATGCCACTGGCCGTGGGAGAAGGAGCTTTTCCTCAAGACTACTCCCACTACCTCAAGGGCCTCCGCCAAAACTCTCGCGCGAAAATGAGTTTATGTATATGTTACGGTTAATGTGATAAATTGAAAATTATTAATAATAACCGGTTATTATGAATAATTACCGACAGTCGCGGTAAAAGTGATAAATTAATCACATTTAACAGTGATTATTTAATAATTCAAGCTTAGTACTAACAAATTTCATAAAAGAGAACAACTNCAACTAAACAAACAAACAAACAAAGTTTTCCTCTTTATAATATTAGTGTAGATTATAGTATATAGTATATTATAGTATAGAAGTATAGAAATTAGTATAGATATATACAGTGTGAGTCACGTTAAAGTGTTTTGACCTCTTTTTTGTCGATGAAAATAGGTCTAGTTTCATCTATTTTCATATGTACACTTTAACGTGACTTACACTGTATAAAAGAAAGTCGTGTTAGTTACTCCACTTATAACTCAAGAACGGCTGAACCGATTTAGCTGAAAATTGTCAGGGAGGTAGTTTAGAGCCAGGAGAAGGACATAGGATACTTTTGATCCCGTTCGAAATTAAAAAAAAGTCTGCTTATTTATTGCCATTAAGGCGGAACAAAGTTAATAAGCTAGTTACATCTAAAAGCCACTGTTATAAATATGTAAAGCATTATAAAATCTTTTAAAAAATCACAAATAATCGGGTGGTAGCAATACTTTTGGAGGACACAACACTTCTGGGGATACGTTTAGGTGCTTAAATCACTGTGATTATCTATAACATTCTGGATTCTTTTCAACTTTATAGCCTACTTACAAAGGCGACAGACTTTAAGAGAGTTGCCCCAGCTTACTTTAACCGTAACTAAAACAATAACCGGTGGTTTTTCTATGGAGTTTGACAGATTTTTGACATTTGTTAATGATAAAATAGGATGGTGCAACTCAGCCTCAGAGTTGCTATGTATTGACACTAAGTTTTCGCTTCAACCTTAAGACGAAACAACAATAAGCTAACCACTCCCAAAAACTATCAAAGGTATTTAACCAAATTAAAGGAAAATTATATACTTATGTACATCGGTGCATTTAAATGAAAGTAATAAGATAATGAAGGATTTAGTGAAGTGAAAATTCAGTTCGTCAGAGAAACTCCCAATATGAGACTGGATTAATATGTTTTAAGCGTAATGCAATTGAAATTCATTTATTCATAAATTAATTATACATATCAGCAGAGAACGTTTAATTTTAACCCGAATCATATTAGTTATTGCCGACACGAAAAGTCCATTTCGTAATTATATTTATAGCAAAATGTCCTCAGCTTTACGTAAAATGCGGTATTACATTGACAGATCATAATTTTATTATTGTTGAAATGTTGAAATTAAGTTACCTACATAACTTTAGTTTATGACTATTTATTTTATTATTTATTAATTGCGTTTAGACGGGCTTTCGAATATTATTGTAGATACATACACCTATTGACGTTTGATATTTGTCGGTAACTATACTAACCACCGCCTAATTAAATAACTAGGTAGGTACTTACCGTTAAGTGATCGCGTTAAAAATATAACATACGTGAACTCCCAAGATGCAAGGCACTTTACAAATAAGTAACATATCTGTCGTAAGCGCCGTGGTACGCCGTTGCCTTACATTGACAGGCTTAATTGGCCTCCCACGTTAAAGTTTGGGCTACATAAAGGACGTCGCGCGCTGTACTTGGCAGTTTTTGTGCCGTAACAGCTTGGAAACCTCTTCTGAATATGGGAATATAAGAAAAAATATGGGAATAATAATTTTTAATATTTACGTTATTAGATTGTCGATTTTTTGAGGTTGGGTGAAATATTTGATGTACAAAGAGGTTTTCTAATAACTGAATACTTATCGCAGATTTTAAATTAAGCTTCACTAAAATTTTAGATAAGTAGTCTCACGGCACTTCTTATAATGAGAGCAGAGAGCACGTAATTATCATGATTCTAATTCTGTCGCTTATTTATGAGACTTTTTAAGTTGTAATACTATGCATGAAATCATGCACATTTTACTTACTTTGCAATTCATGAAGAATGTTTATATGCTCCACACTGAATATTAAAATTCTTCATAAATTACGAATATTTTTAATAAAAGTAAATTATAGTGATGTATGTATGAAATGAGACGGTATTATATTATTGAATTATTATTCAAGTTTTATGATCGCCTGACTTGACAAGAATGCTTTTAGTAATGGTGACTTAAATAAGTTCTCAAGTCCTAATAAATTCCAGTCAATTTCGTCAATTATTTGAACAAATCAAAGAGGGTTCCTAAATAACAAAAGAATCACACAAGTGGCCTGACAAATGAGCAGGTCCGTCTTATTTTTGTCAAAAAACAACGATCTCCCGAGATGTCTGCAGATAAATAGGCTCAATTACGTAAGTCGTCGATAAAAAAGGCCAGTACGTAGCAACTCTATCATTTGTACAGCCAAAAAACACACGAATGAAGTTCCAACGGTTGACAAATGAGCAGACCCGCCTATCTTTTGTCTGGCTCACTGATGAGAGCGAGTGCTGCTCGCTTTGATATTTATGACCGGCCCAATTATGTTGACATGCGATTGAATTGTGATTCGTTTGGTAGTTAAGCCTGATGTTTAGATTTGGAAATTGACAATACCTTTGGTTACTTAGTTTTACAGACCACCACAATCATATGATTTATTTTTATTATGACTTTAATGACTAGCAAACTGGTTTTTATCAGTCTTCTGTCACTATTATTCATTTTCATTGTTTCTTGCCACTAAGGGACAAATTGGCGAATATCAGGCCTCCCTAACTCGTCAGGCCTTAAAGTGTTGGCCATTCCAAGTCCCCCTAGCTAGTAAATTGTGGTCATGCTTCTGCCGTAGATGTTAACATGATACATTAAAATAATTTGAAAACAGGATTTCCTTCTTTTTTCAACATTTCTATCACAAAATTCGATTCATGCCCAACAAAAAAATCTTCCAAACAAAATATAGGCGGGCATATTCATTTGTCAAGTTGAGACTTGCGATCGTGTTTACTTGATTCACGTTCGTTTTTGCAGACCGTAAAAGCGAGCCGTTGTTGTCGGTACACTGATCAATGAAGTACAGTCAGCACCAAAAACATTTACATGAGATGGGTCTGATGTGGCATGTGGCTTATAACTCAAATATTCCTGCTTATAAATAAATTATTTGATGTTCCAATGTTTTTCTCAGACTCTGCTGCAGACCAGTTGAATTTTGGGCTCTTCATAATTTTTTTTTTAAACAATTTTCTTTTTATCACTAAGTCTTTAGAATTACCATAAAACCTATTTTATTTTTGGTAGTTACATCGAAAATTATCCAGTTGCTGACGTCTAAGCCCTTTAACATAAGTTGTACAGCTTCGAGAAATAGCATCTGGGGACGAATGACTCACTAAAACTCTTGTTACTTTCATTCATCCCTTTTTATGGCCAGTTTTGTTAGAAACAAGGTAGTTTCGTCAACTAAAAGCTGCACTTTTTTGTCTTCTAATAAAATTCCTAAGTTAAAATGAAGAGGGTATTAAAATGTGTATGGCGGGCGTATTAAACTAATCACTGTGATAAATCTTCCAGTTTGGCAACAAAAATAGCTAATTAAAGTATTTAGTATTATGCTGTACCAAAAATTTTGAAACAAAAGTTATATTTAACGCCAAAATCTATGTTACCCTTTATCTAAAGAACATTTTGCAACTTCCAACTCTCCCACACACAATCAGCGATTCCGTAAGCGAGGTAGCTCTACCCAAATTTAGAACAATCACTACTAAAACATGGCCGCTCAAAATAAATCTGACGTCATATTCCCATTATCTTTATCTTTTCAGACAACCTTGTGTTAAATCATTGTAAATGGCGCAGAAAGAAGTTATTAAAACGGGTCACTACGGGTCTATAAATTAAAAAGCAAGACCCACTTGACCGTTACTTTTGACTTACTCGATGGAGAGCACGCAACGAGATAAATGTCAAGTTCAAGGTGACCCCGGGCTATTGGCACGAACAGGGATATAGACATGAAAGAACAGTAAATACAGTACACACTTCCCTCAAGTTTAAAACATTTTATTACTAGCTGCCGCCGCGACTTAGTAGGCGTGGAAACTTCCAACCCCCATTTTACCCCCCTTAGGGGTTGAATTTTGCAAAATCCCATCTTAGTGAGCACCCACATTCTAAAATGAACCCCCATGCAGAATTTGAGACTCCTAGCACTTTTAGTTTCTGAGATTTCGTGATGAGGCAGTGACCTTTCGCAATTATGTTTTTTTTTTCTATAGATTCCTTCCTTATCATTAAATTATGATTGTGTGCAGGCTGCTTTTCCTACTCTTCCTTTCTTTTAAATGCAAGCCGCTACCATCCCGCCAATCTGGAAATCATTGGGGAAGGCCTATGTTCAGCAGTGGACGTCCTGAGGCTGTAATGATAATAATAATATGGGGTGCGTAATTAAGCAACTAATAATATTGCATTAATGGCTCTATGACCACAAAAATGTACAGTCTCATGTGCCATTGACTGTACCTGAGTCAGTTTCTACGAAATTGTTTTGTTGTGCTGAACTTCTATTTGGGCTATGTAGGCTACTGTGTTGCCCCAATAAAAGCTTGAGCAGTTTTAAATATTAAATTATGAGGGGCAATGAACACGAAACTGAATAAGCTTTTTCGACAGTCAGCTTATAGACTTAACTCACCCAAGGACTCGGTACAGTTAGCATCAAAAGAGGCGACAAATGTTCAGTTTTTGAAGGCTCGGCTCGGCTCAAGTAAGTTCAGTGGAAAATGACCTTTATTCTGTTTACTTAGATCCAAGTTTGGATTGAAAAAATGATGATTACAGAATCAGATACCTACTTATTTGTCATTTTTATACTAACACGTTTGTCACTTAATTATTGAATATTTTATTGTATTGTATTAAATTTATTTCCCTGTACTATCGGCAACAGTACAGTGTTAACTGCCTATTGCCGGTCATGTCGTCTCGTTCTATCGCAAAGTATCACCATTTGATGAGAGCGAGAGCAATAACGGAAATGGGTAGTTAGCACTGAGCCCGTGTGTACAATAAAAAGTACAAAATCTATTCAATTCGTTTCCCTAGTTTTGAAGAAAATGTTGAAATTGAAATACATGATAACGGCTGATTTAATCCCTTGACATTCCATTCCCGTTCCACGAATACCAAAATAATTAGCGCGCCAGCATTCGGCAAATAAGAAAATTATTGTGAACAGCTTATTTACGGTTGTAAATCGCCGTTGTTATCTGCGTTCCTTAAATCATCGCGCCGTTATCAAAGCGGTAAATAACGGAGCATTATCTGCGAACACAATCGCGTTACACGTAGTTAAAGGGATGGCGGTAGGCGCATTCCTTTAACGGGAACGAAGACTTCGGAATAATAAATAAGAACTTTATGTGTCAGTACAAAGTGTTTGTTTTTAACAAACTAGAGCTTGGGGGTTACTGAAAAATATTAGTATTTTATCAAAAGACAGATATAACTTGAAGTCATCAAATGTCTTCATGTAGCAAGATGGTAGTCAACAGTACATTTGACTAATTAATACAACTACATAAAATGCCAGTGTTCAGCTTTCTATGCTATCGGTTGTACATACCTACCTGGCTACTATACTACTATTACCACAGATCACAGAAACTAAAGGGAGATGTGAAAAAGGGGCGGGGCCGGTGTCCCAGCAATATGCCCAAAAATAGAACACATTGCTGCCGACGTCATAATGTAGGGGAGACTGGCCCAAAGCGGGCACTCCGCCTAAAGCGGGCACCCCCCTCTAAACTTACACTCATTTGCTCGACTTGTTGTCTTGTCTTGTTAACGTTATCCCCCCGCCCCGCCGCTCCCGCGGAAGTCGTGAGCGCCACCTTCGAGTGACAACACCACGCGTGGACAGCGATAAACGAAATTCGTCAATTTTATTTGAAAAAACAAAGGTATGTTCATTGTGTTTTGGATTAAACTGAGTGACGTACGTTATTATCAATGTATGCGTAATGTGTTGCACCTACTTAAGCGTGTTTTAAGGATATTTCCTTGAAAATTATTAAAAAGGAATTATAGTTTATGTTTTATGAAACGTGGTGTGGCGCAAAAGGCAAAGTGAGCAGGGCAAAATGAGCATGCCCACTTTACCCTCTTCATAGCCATATAAACTAACTTGCTTTTATTGTTAGTCCTCTATATTTATCGTGTAGGTATAGTCCGTTTTTCTTTGCTAGTCGAACAATGTAAACAATCTTTTTATAACTTTTAAAGTAATAAATCAGTGAAAAAAATTAATAAATTAAATGATTTGAAAAGATATCGGTGTTCAACGATGACTTACCTACATAATAATATGTAGGTTGTGAGCTTTGTGTTTATCTTATTTTAAAACGAATTATTTCGTTAAAAAGGAATATTTAGATTGTTTACAATATTGGACAAGCCAAGAGAAACAGACTTTAGTGTCGACATTAATGTCTTATTATTTGACTTTTTAGATGGTAAATAAATATAAAAGAAAATCACAACAAGGTTCTTGGAGTGAAGCTGCAATACTTCAGCTCAAAAGCTTCAAAATACTAAAAGATAATGAATCAAGACTGCATTGTTCAAAGAGAGTTCCTTCTGATTAGTTTTAGGTTTTAATTTTTATGTTGTTTGATGAATTTTTATGTCTAGAATCTATTTTTTTGCAATACAGAAAGTATGATTCTCATTCTGTGTTTGAATAGAGACATTCCTTATTATTCAAAGGTCAAAATTATATAGTAAAAATAAAAAAAAACTATTGCCCTCTGCATGCCCGTTTTGCCCGTATGCCGGTGCTCGCTTTAGGCCACCCCCTCGGGCAAAGTGAGCAAGTGATAGTGTTTCGTATTTGAGTGCCTACTTTTTATATATTAGACAAATGAATGATTTGAAAACGCCATGTCAAACTACAATAAATGTAGTAACTGATCACGATAAAAACTTATTCCGTTTTGCTTATTCTGTGTGTTTTTTTCCTACTTTACCTTAAGGTGCCCGCTTTGGGCCAGTCTCCCCTAAACAGTTTACATTGCTTGCGTAGTACTAAAGATTATTCGAACGTTGAGTACTCATACTGCAGTGGATAATGAGCACATATTTTGATTACTTTGTTTGTGTCAATTTCTAATGCGACACTGAGTTTCAAACTCAGTGCATTAGTTGGCATCTCTCTATATCTCTATGACTATTACCATTCAAACAGGAAACTTATTTCCCCGATAGAGGCAATTACATAGAGGGTAAAATAGGATGCTCACTGTATTTACTCCAACTGTGGTTTTACACAGCTCCGTTATTTCCTTGTAGTGGTTAGGGTTTCTGATTTCTCGACCTATTTTTTTTCTCGAGTTTCGGGAATTCTCGAGGCGAAAATCTCGAGTTTTCTCGGGTCTCGAGTCTTTTCATTAAAACTCTTGAAATCGGTTGAAATTTAATAAAAACACAGGTTTTTTAATCTAATATACCTACTTTAATGCACAACAATCAATATTAGAATTTAGTACCACTTATTTTGGTAAGGAAACAAACAAAAAATGAAATCTTCTTTCATAATTAATATTAACTAATAAATCATAACTTAGTTCTTAACTAAAGGAACAAAAGTCATAAAGTCGCGTGTACTTTAAAGATAAATAACAATAAAAAATCTGTGAGGATCAGTACTGTTGTAGAAAATTCAATAAAACTAGTATCTACGTTAATCTTTAAGACATAAGAAAGATATATCTTTTTGAATTATCCAAATCGGACCATTACTTACGAAGATATTAAGTAATAAACATAGGCCGTTTTTGCCGCTAAAAGTCAACGTACGCAAGGCCGCGTGACGTCATTATATCCGAATCGAGCGCAGCCGGCGTACTTATGGGATGGAAAATATTTTTTTCCGGCTAAACTATCAGTTTTAGAAAAAAACTTTTAATAACATTTATTCTTCAAAATAAAGTAACCTATCGACCAGTAATTTTTAAAAATAAAAATTGTGAAAAATAAGTATTGCTATGTCCAAAAACCACATTTTCATAGGATTCGATGCAATGCGGAGACGCGGTTGGGGTGAGTGTAACTTAATGATTGTTTTTTAAAAATTACCTATCGATAGCTTACTTTATTCTGATGAATAAATGTCATTACAAGTTTTTCTCTAAAACTGATAATTTGGCTAGAAAAAAATATTTTCTATCCACGCAGTACGCCGGCAGCGTTCGGATCGGATATAATGACGTCATCGTCCCCGCGCCGGGCGGTCAGTGAACTTTTTTAGTAATTTGGCCATAACTTCGTCAATTTTTGTCGTAGAACAAAAATTTTTGCACTGTGTATTAAGGATTTCTTAGCCCTATAAATCTGCATTCACAGCTAAAAATCGAAATGATCCTCATTGAATCACTTGTTTTCCAAAGGACACAAATCCAAATATGTAGCAAAATTACGATAAAAAGTTTTTTTTATAAACAAAAAAAACACTTTTTAATATTTTTTAAAATTTCTTTAGGATAACGACTTGAATAAACTTTACGAGGAGGCACGAGTACCTAACCTAACAGACAGTTAACAATTTTTTCGGTCTTTAAATCAGTCAGTTAAACATACATACATAATAAATAGGTATAGCATACTCGTAGGTAAACATTATTACTTAGTTTCGATTGAGATCATTAATTGCAAATGAAATCAGTTAAAAAAGGAAGACTGGCCAGTTTAAAAGCAACGTTAACCTATTAAATAATTAAAAACTTACTTTTGTCTAAGAAAACAGGCTTTCAAAGAGTATTAAAGTTTCAAAATCGAAACTCGAGAATTCTCGAGCTCCGGTAATTTGTTTTCGTCTCGAATGAAGCCAAACTTCTCGAGTTTTCTCGAGTTCGAGAAGGCTCGAGCAGAAACCCTAGTCGTGGTTAAATACGCGGGGAAAAAACGTGTTTATTTTACAAACAGTCTCTTGGCTTTTCAACGATCTGTTCGTGGAAATTAACGATTCCTGCTAGTTTGGGCTCGCTAGCGAATATAAACTGATCGGTAACGTAGTGCTTTCATTTCGATATTTACCTACTTTTAAATATGGCTTTATTACGTTGAAGATCACGTGAACGGGCTTTGTAATTAAACACAACTCTGAAATGTGAATCAGTAGCAGTTGTAACTCATTCGATACATTGTATAAGTGAATCGAAATATTTTTTATCATTTCCATTAATGTTTTAACTGATTTTTTTTCAACAAATCGTACTAAGGTTATAAGAACTTCGACTGCTTGACCTAGTGTAGTACTTTTGGATGTTGCTAGGGACAAAATAATGTTGGTGAAATGTGTATGAGTATGAGTGTAGGTACTCTATTCTCGGAGTCATTAGCATTATTATACTTGTAGTAAGTGTTAATTAATGTATTTTTTAAAGTATTATTATTAAAGTCGCTATAACACAAGCTCTAAAACACTTATTGCTAGAGCAGAGCTTCAAAAGTAGATATTATTATTATCTGAACACGAACATCAAAGATTCCTCCGTTTTCTTAAACTCGATTATACCTCAATTTATAAAATGGTTCAATCGAAATACTTAAACTAACCATAATAATCAGCAAATTTGATCTAAAATAGTACACCGAGTAAATGGTTACGTGATTTGATTATAATTTCGTGCAATTTTCGCTTAAAAGCTTGTAATGTCAGTGAGTAGTTATTTGATTATGTTTTCATGACCTATTAATAATAATTATGATTAACTTGAGGCCATGTGACTCGAAGAACAGTGTTACAATAAAGGTAGGTTAGTATACCATAATGTAGGTTTGGTAAGAAAGCCCGCTCAAGCTGAAATATTAATTTAACCATTTTACCAGAAATTTGAAGATTCAAACCCATAAGTATGACATTGGAATCTCAATTTTTGTTGCATTTACAAACTACATTCATACAACTACAGTATTTAACATTGAGCCCTCAATGAGAAAGTTTGGCAAGACAGCGTCCAGTATGCTTACCATGAGTTTACGTTAGGTGGGCTCGCTAGCGAGTATGTCAAAAAATCTATGAAGATTTTATATCTTGAAAGTAGCCGCTAGGGGCGCTGCACAATATGTCATACATTTAATGTAATTTTTTACGCAGTTGCTAGCGAGCACACCTAACGTAAACTCATGGTAAGCACACTGAATGGCGGAAGATTGAAGTCGGCCGTTTGGTGTAGTGGTTCGGAACGGACTACTATTCCTGAGGTAGCGGGTTCGATTCCCGCACAGTAAAAACATTTGTGTGCGTGAACATATTTGTTTGTATTGGACTGGGTGTTTTCTATGTATAATAAGTATCTATGTATTTACAAAAAAAAAGTATTTAAGTATGTTTATATCCGTTGTCTAGTACCCATAGTACAAGCTTTGCTTAGTTTGGGACTAGAAGCGCAGTGCAAAATGTCTAAGGATATTTATTTATTTATTTGCGAACTTAAAGTTGTGAAGACACCATAAATCAAAACTTTTTTTTTTATGCATAACAAGGCAGGTATTTGACCACATGTTTGCACCTGATGTTAAGTGTTATGACTTAATGTACCTACTGCAAACATTCGCAGTATCCAGCTCACTTGATTTACATTGCCACAATAATAACACGAATGTACATAAATAGATTTTATTCGCCCTGAAGTTATTTTGTCATTAAAGAGGCTAGTTATTAGGTACAGTCGACAGCACATCAGACTTTACATTTTTGTTCCAAATTCATCTCTATTACAATCACATAAGATGCCTAAGGCTGGTTGTACCATCTTATTTTAACTTTGACAAAAATCAAAATGCTGTCAAACTCCATACAAAATACATCTTAGGCTGAGATGCACCACCTAACTTTGACCGTAACTACATATAACGATAACCGGTGCTTTTTGTATGGAATTTGATAGATTTTTGACGTTTGGCAAAGTTAAAGTAAGATGGTGCAACCCGGCCTTAGTGTTTGCGTTGATATGCCGTCGTCTGTACATTGCCTTTGAGTAAAGGTCGATATTCATTTACTGAAATTCAAAATATTGCCTTCTACAGTTGAATCCTTAGGGTTTAAAGTTTCGCGAAACTTTGTTATTTCATAGATTGTCAATATTTAATGTTTTAATATTCTAAGGGGAATTGATCCCGATTTCTGTTATATTCCTTAAAGCGTTTCGATTTAAAGAGTAACGATTGAATAAAACCTTTTTCCCCAAGAAGTGCATGGTGTGTTTCAATTTTACCATCATCGCAAAAAATCACAAAGAAACCCTTATAATAGGTATCTACCGTACAACCTTATACTCTTCGCTGACGGTGCGTAAAAGAAAACGATTAAGGACGTGTTTTAATTGTCTTCTTCCCGCAAAAACTCTGACTGAGAAAAGTGACGCGTTGTAAAAAAAGTTCCATTAAAGCGGGTTACAAATGAGCGCTGAACGCAGCCGTTATCCAGCACCTGTACCACATTACACCGGTCTAGCGATAATGCTGGCAAATCACGCGATACTCGCCCTTATTCCGAAGGATCTGTGTAATTTTGACAGCGATAATCTCGCGACCGATAGCGATCGCAGTAACGTAATACCCCGCGAGTTATCTTCCTGGGAACCGGGCCTGGTGCGCTCATTTTGTAACGTTTACACCATTTTTCGGCAGAATACAACGCTCATTTAACGCCTTGAAGGAAAAGTGACATAACACAAAATTATTTTGCAACAAAATATTATGTACTTCTCAGCGAATATAAGGTCGCCCATTTACAGCTGTCCAATTATTTTTCAAGTTGAAGGCTCATGACACAAAAATAATCCTATCCCATTGTATTTTATGAACCTAACAGTTATTTCTATCTAAGTGGGTGTTACACAGTCGCTAACACTGTATCACATCGGTCTATAAGTTTATTACCAACATATGCTCAGACCTATTTAAGAACATACCTATAAAGAACACCTTCATAAGAAGATTGATGATTTGTCGCACGTCGATAAAGAATAGAACCTATTTACGAACAATGACGACCATTCACTTTAATATGGCCCACTTATGCCCATAATAGAATATAGATCCATCCCGAATAAAAATAGCAGACCGATGCTCTTGAATTATCGTAAATTCTATAAATAACTTTTATTTTCTTAATTGTTTATTCGTCCATATTTTTTGTCTCGTAGGACAAGGACCTATGTTAATACAAGTAAACAAATATGGTCCGAGGCCGAGTCCCCCAGTTTTCGACGCACCCGTGGTCGACGCCCCCGATTTAAATTAATTTAATATCATATTTTTTTCGGCTTTTGCACTAAGTACAGTCAACGAAAAGTAATGAAAAATATAATAATTTTGTTATTATTACAAAAATTAAAATGTTGTATTTAATTTTTGGTTATAAATACTTATTAAAACTTTTATAATTTCAACTTTTATTTGTAGAGAGAGTAGAGTTATTTTAAAGACTGGTTATTTAATTGTTATTATACAGAATGTTTGGCGAAAGGGTAGACAAACTTCATGGGTTTATAGATAGGGACGTCGCGGGCACAACTAGTTCGTTTATAAACATTTTTGTGCCTGACAGTACATTTAATTAAAAATTGCTTCAAATCGAATTTAACTGACCGGGGGCGTCGACCACGGGTGCGTCGAAAACTGGGGGACTGGGCCACGGACCCAACAAATACATAATTTTGACAAAAAAACAATAGGAGCATTAATAATACTCCATATCCAGTTGTGTCAAAATGATGGATTCAAAAGATGAATCATTATGTTTTTCACACATTCGATTGATGAATGAAATCTTTATGGCCATGAGTAAACGATTGATGTACTGGTTTAACTGACAGTAATGCAGTAATTTAGTAGTTGCTGGATTTTAATTTATTTTCAGATACACTGTGAAAATTTTCAGATTATTGACTTTTTTAGTAACAGATGGCACTTTAAGCTTGTGTAATGTATAGTCACTAGAATATAAGACTAAACATTGCTAATCGTAAAATCATATCATACCTAAATCTTCAATTATATTTAAAAAGATAGGTACATGTTACTGAGAGTAGCTAATAAGCAGCAGAGAACAATACGACCGATTAAAACAATTAATGCGGACATAAGTAAAACATCCTTTCAGCTAATTAAAAACCTCACATAATTCAATACCATCATTGCCTACTAACCTTGAAACACACCAAAACATTTTAATAATTACGCCGTAACACGTTACACCAAATGGCGTTACAAACATCTCTTATACGCCTTCAAGCGATATAAGCGTTCCGAATTTTTATCGGCGATGTGATGCACGTTGAGTAGCACGTACAAGGCCAATAAAACCGAATGACTGAATCATAAAAAGGGTTGAATTTATTGATTCGCATTGACGGTGACGGCAGCGCGTGGAATGGGCCACGATACTGGAACCGTTAGAGATATCGTGTTGGATATTGTTTGAAGTTTTAGTAATAAAGCTACTGTATGACTAAATAAACAGTACGATTGCGGAATGTATTTAAGCTGCATGGAGTACTAGCGGCCGCCCGCGACTTCGTACGCATGTATCCCGTTTTACCCCCTTACGGGTAGAGTTTCGTAAAAACCGTTCTTAGTAAGCACCTACATTATAAAATTTGAGACTCCTAGCAGTTGTAGTTTCTGAGATTTCATGATGAGTGAGTGAGTCAGTCAAACCTTTCGCTTTTATAGATTGTAGAGAGTTAATGTAGCGTATATTCGGATGTTGCTGTTGACTGTACCTTAAAGGTTTTAAATAGAATACAGGTATTAGGTACACCTATGTGATGATAACTTTTGTTTTAATGTAGGCGTTGATGGATTGTTCGTAATATCCGAAGGTAATACAAGTAGTCTATTCTTTTATGAATTAATTAATACCTTAAAAAGGATAGTCAATCAAAATTGAGCCGTATAAATAATCAGCCAAAATAATGATGATATTTCAAATTAAATAACGCTTAAAATTTCTCTTACACTTTAGACAGGAATATATCAAATTCAATCGCATCATTAACCAAAGTTTAAGTGAAGACACCACGAGCAAACACCCACGTAAGTTTCCACAAAGCACAGCGAATTATTTAATATTCTCATTTACGTTAATTTTCGTGTCTTACCGCGAACATTTTGCTATTCAGCGTTATTTTAGTTATTATACAAACGTTTCAAGAGTCCTAATTGTTCGTAATTGAATTTGTCTGTGTAGGAACCGCAAATGTATCTCTTAGAGGATTATATTTTGGCGGCGCAACTCGAGCGTGGCTCGAATCGCGACCTAAGCTGGGAGAACGCGTCTCTTTTACCATAGTCAAGATTAAAAAGCCAACAAACGACAACAAGTCAAGTAGGGAAGATTTGGCCACAAAATGTAGTACCTAATATTATATTGACTTCCCTGCCACACGCCTAAATAAATTAAAATAATTATTAATTATATTATCCCTATAAGCCCCATAAAATATTAACATAATAAAAACTTATAGACGACCAAGTCACATATTTTATCTAAGGTGTACAGTTTGTGAAGTTATAGCGTGTAGAATTAGAACTGTTAGAAGATTGACTCTACATGAGATTTGATTCGACGGATTAGCAGCGCTGAAGTGGCAATAGGCAGGGCACATAGTACGCAGAACTAACGGCCGATGGGGTAGCAAGGTTCTGGAGTGGAAGCCGCGTACCGGAAAATGCAGCGTGGGACGTCCACCCAAAAGGTGGACTGACGACATCATAAAGGTAGCAGGAAGGCGCTGGATGCAGGCTGCTACCAATCGACCAACATGGAAATCATCGGGGGAGGCCCATGTTCAGCAGTGGACGTCCTATGGCTGAAATGATGATGATGATGATGAGATCTGATAACTTATTCATAGTGAGAGCCATAATGCTTTCGCCTGGGCAATATTTTAAATGAGTCTTGGTGGCATATAAGTATGAATGCCGAACATCATTTTTTCTCAAAATCCGATAAGTAGAGGGTTGGCTGTTTTACATGACCTACAATCGTAGCGTAAACAATTTGCATAATACCATATTATCATCCACTGTCATGATATTTGGTACTATTCTGTCACTATTATTATATTCCCCCAATTTATATGCGTCTGGGGGAACGAGCCAATTTCTTCAATCGATTTGGACGAATTGAATTGTTGTATTATTTTTATATTTTGTATGAAATTATGTGTAGGAAGTTTCATTTGCGGGTTATGTCTTTATTATTGTTGGGGCGAGATTAGGAAGGGAGGGTAAAGGAATTTAACTGTACAGATAGAAATTGATGTGAGAAATGTTTGATGTGTTTCAGTGAGAACGCTGTAAACTAATAAAACCCATTTATTTTTTGAAAGTGGGCTTTTAAACAGCGCATTTACACGTCCCCTAATAATGCTTCGAAACAATAAATAAGCCAATGCTGAGAAGAAGCAGCTCAAAAAGTCAATCACCATTGTAAGACTCTTTTTCAAGGGTTTACAAATTTTCTAATACGAGTACATTACATAATACCTATAGTTTTTTGTGTAATTAATGACTTAAAATTAGATTACGAAGTGGGCAGTTTTACTTAACTCCAGACATACTTAACAGTATCTCGGTTCAAAAGTTAAAAAAAAACATTATTCTATTAAGTAAGTACATTATCATGTATTTACCTTAATAACACCGCTATCGTGCGTGGTTATAATGTCTCATAACGTAGGCAGGGCTAAACCATGTCACACTTGATGTAAGAACATCTACCATGGGGCGTTGTAGGTAGACCTACTTTTTCGTCACAAACAAAAACCACAAAAATGGGAACTGTAGATACAATGTAATTAAACCCGTCCAACCATATAGGACCCTATTCCACGACAATCTAGTTTTGTTTTAGTTTTTCGTGTGAACAGCAAGTGAACAGTGAACACACTGTTTGAAATTCGAATTTCAAATTCAGATTTTTTGCGGGCCCTGCAAACGGGATGGTCGTGTGAATGTTAATAAAGACACGTATACTACTAAACGGCATCCTTCAAAAAAATTGTACCTGAAAAAAACGGGATATCCCCGTGGGAAATAGCCCTTACCGTTTCAAAATGTCATCCGTTCCACAAAATTAATTGATTCCGACTGTCTGAAGTAATTAAATCGTAAATAATTTGTATACGGGCTTGATTACCTTGATTACAGTCGCTTTAATATCGGGGTCTCCGAACTAGGACATCAAAGGGATCCGAAGATATTAAAATGTAGCTAATAATCACTGAAATATCCAAAATACCGTGGATAGTTAGCGAGTTTCCGTGACTGATATTTAGTTGATATTTTAGGGAACGTGAATTGGCGACTGATTATTTAACTTTATGAAATTTGGAGGATCTTATTTAATATTCTATTTTGTTAGATTAACTAGACTAAAAGTCGTGAAATTTATAGATATAAAATTAAATTACCTAAATGGAGATCCCTTGTCGGGATGGAGATGAATCCCAATCAATTTTCCAACCCTATTAAATCTAGTCCTGATAGATTTTCTGACTAGAAATACCGAAAAGAAGGCTGGACTTGGGTTTTGGATTCTAGAAGGGTTTCGAAGATTAGTATGAGTCTCACAACATAGTAAATCTTCCGTCACACAACTGTCTACGTGGAAACTTATTTTTGCACTAAAACATTGTTAAAGTGCAAGGGTGTTAATTTATTGAACTTTTTTAATAGAAATGTCGATAAAAATGTAATTATTGTGATAGGTACACTCTAAGCTGGACTTTCATAGAAAAAGTGACAAACACGAATTTAGAAATCTATTAGTGGTATTTTCAGTTTTGATTATGCGGACTTGCAGCAGTTGCAATTTCAGATTATTATCCAGAAAAATCCTTCATTATTCTTCATTCCTGTGGCTGAAATGATGATGGATGATCCAGAAAAAAAGTAGGCCAATTTATCAATAGTAGGCGATATTTACTTTTTTTCTCCACAAAATTGATATCTTGATGGTATCCATCTTAAAATTGTATTTCATTAAAATGCAGGCTGGCTGGGGACGCGATGAGATCGCGTCGTGGAAGCTTAGAGAGTGCTTAATTTGCGTTTCAAGAAGTTAATGAGTTATTGAGAGCATTCTGACCTTATTCACCTTACCTATTCAATAAATATCCCAATAAAATGTCCAAATGTATTATTTTTTCAAGCCAAAAAAGTATGTTATTATATTTTTGAACGACTTTTATACTGTTTGAAATTTTTTTTTCATCTTTTTAACATAATAAACGGATAAAATACTTTCAAATCGATTCCTAACTTACTTAGTAATTTTTATAATTAATTTGTAATAGGTAAGTGAGGTTAAATTTTACAATTCCAAAGAAGTCAAAGTCGTGCAACAGAGAATTATTTTTCTTCAAATGTGTGAACTTGCATTTTATGTCTGGTCTCTGAAACGTTGAACAGAAAGTTTTATTTAATGACTGAAGTTAGTTTAGAATTTGTTTCTAGGTAGTTACTATTACGTGCTGACCTGGGACTTCTTTTTTGAACTTTCGAGTGGCTTCCAAGGTACCACTATGGGTATTAGTTTAATTTTGTTATGTTATTCTTCCCTTAAGTTTTGCTTTGTTTTCATCATACCTACTTAAGTACTTACTTACATTTTCTGCTACCTTTTTAAACAATCTTTTGACGATAAATATTACATTCATATCAAAGGAAATTCTTTAGGTACTTTAAGTATCAGTTTGTAAGCATAAAGTACCTCCTATTGAATTTGCAGTCAATTCAAAAATTCCACGAATCACTCACTCAAAATTCGTCACAATTATATTGTCAACGATTCGAATCGCCAACAATTGCCCGAACACTCAAGTCGCAAGATTTGACGATAATAAAGACTACTATTGTTTAAATAGATAGCAAAAAGTTCGGGAACACCCACGGAGAAGTTTCAAAAAGAAGTCATTAGAGAGTTGCGAAGTTCGCGCCGCGCTGGGAAAATAAATATTTTCCGAGTTACCAAGTAACAATTGCGTCTTTGTTTAGTCTTTTTGACAATATTTAAGTTGTGACTTTGATGGGGCGTTATTGATTCGCTATATTTGTTTGCTCGCCTGTCGAACCCTATACCTTTTTAATGCGGTTTAACTAATCGATTTTTTGCAGTGAACAGATACATTTTTGTAGCTCATTCATTCGACTGGAATTACACCTGATGTTAAGTCAGATGCAGTCTAGTCTATAAGTATAAAGAGCCACAGCATTTACTTAGACATATTAGAAAATCCTGCGTTTGGGCTCTACTTTTATAGCAATTTTTCACCGCACCGCTTTCAATTGCACCCAGACTCCGAAAGTCTCAAGTACCTTTCTTTGCCGTCACGCTAGAAATTGTTAAAATGTTCCTAAAATGTTTTTCTCCTTCAAAATATGACAATAGGTCACAAATGTGACGAATTCAACTTATTTTCCGCGTGTTTAGAAAGAACGTCACGAAAAAAAGGCGATTCGGCATGAGGCGTCACGCTACAGCACAAAAGCGACGCTTAGACGAAATAAATCTCCATTTAGGGCTTCAAATAGCTAAAATACGACTTAATGCTTCAGTTTTCTTAGATTCTAAGACTTAGAAATAATCCCTACGTCAAAGATTGTTTTTCTGAGTAACCGTTAAGTACTTACCTAGTTAAAAAGTAATTGATGAGTTTGATAAGTTGAACAATAGTTATTTAATTTTTAGCGTTAAGAGTGGCATCTCAAACTAATTTGAAAATTATAAATAACTTGAAAAATTCCGGCAAGCGGAAGGTCGTGGGTTCAATTCCCGCCTTAGGCAGTTCGATTTTTTCAAGTTATTTATAATTTTCAAAGTTGAACAATGTAAAGACGCTTAAATGAAATGGTGACTACTATATTTATAGGAATCTTGAGATTAGTTAAGTTACTTACTAGTCTTAAAATAAAAAAAATGCAATGCCTAATAGGGCTTTGGGTAACTTAGGGGCTTAGGCTGACGATTATTTTTCTTATTTTATTATTTACATTTTGACGTTCATAAGTGCCACTTGTGGTCTAAACTGAATAAATATTTTTGATTTTGATTTTGATTTTTGATTTAAGACAAAGAAGAAAACCATCAGTACTCGTTTTTGAGTTTTTTGATGTTGTAGCTTAATTCTTGCAACTTCATTTTAATAAAAACCACGATAGTGATCTAAACCTTTTAAGAAAATCCCGCGTCTAAATTACATCGGCCAAAATTCGAAAACCTCCGCAGTGAACATAAAAAAATGGCGGCCCAAATAAAATTGACTCGGTTTTCAACGCTATGAATTTTACGCGCCATAATTTCAGTGTACTAAATGCTCAATAAAAAAGGGAGGACCATTTCTTGCGGCCCGGGAACTGTAGCTTTGAGGAAGGAAGACATTGGAGTGACGTTAGTTTGATATACGAGGGCGGTCTTTTGTGAGTTCGTCGTTAATACGCGCACACAATGCTCAGCCGACAGCCTTCTGGAGTTACGCCCGACTTAAGGAGGCGGCCAGTCACACCGCGGCACCGGTGCGTAATCTGTTACCTACTTGATTAGTACTTACTAAGGCTGAGTTGCACCACCTAACTCTAACGGTAACTATGACGATAACAGGTGCTTTTTGTATGGAGTTTGACAGATTTTTGACGTTTGTCAAAGTTAAAGTAAGATGGTGCAACCCAGCCTATGGCTAGCAAACGTCAAAAGTCTGTCAAACTCCAAATAAAATCACCGGATATAGTTGTACAAGCAACTTAAGATTAGTGTTCGAGTATTTTACTTTAAAAGTACATAAATTCAGCGCAGACTGTGTCCTTTAGCAGGCTCCGGTCAAACGCCCTTTGAGCTCAAAATTGTTTTTGCTTAAGTTTAACAAACTGCGAATCTATTATTAGGTACTTGAAAACCACAATGTCAAAAGCGCCAAAGACAAAATAAGTAGGCGACCAGCGAAACAATTTGAACTGCGTGTTCACACTATCTGATTCGATCAATTTCGAGCATAACTGTGTCATTAGTTATGTTTAAAATAATTTCTATTCACTGAAGTCATAAATAAATTTTCGGTCATGATTTTACCAATATTTGCATAATTATATAGGCCATTTTGATAGATTTAGATTTTGTTTGTATTACAAAACATTGACGAAAATCTTTATTGCTATCATGATTGCTATTACTTGAAAATATGACTAGATCGCCAATAACATTTAGTTCATTATCTCAAATAACGTTTGCATCGGTGTGAATGCAGTTAGACATTCAATCCCAAGGAGTGGAGGTGTGAGGGCATAGTTAATTGTGGCCTCTGTCAGTGTCAAAAACGTAGTCGGTTTGGGCCACTGAACGCAGTGTTGAGCGTCCCGAGTAGCTCACATCAAAGATTTTGAGCGATTTCTTTTGTGAGAAACCTGAAGAATGCTTTCTTTAGAACCTTTCCGCGCCATTTGATATTGCGCGCATTATTTGTTTGGGCCTTTATATTTTTAATACTGTTTACGTTGAGGGAATGTTCTGAAAGTCTGTAGAGATGTGTGTTTTAACATAATAGGTAATGTAATTTACGGGTTAAGAAATTTTAGGGAATTGTTTCTGTTTTGGGTGGATTAAAATTTGTCAAATAAAATTAGATCCTGAACAAAGGCTAAAAATGTAACAAATATATTGACATGTCTCATTTATCTGCTTAGTTACAAACACCATTATTCATACATAGCTTCAAGTTTAATTGATAAAAAGGCATCGCACCGCCGCCAGTAGGTAAGTACGCAACGTATGCTTTGGCTCGCATATTGACGCGGAAAAAGTTTGGTATCAATGAAAAGAATCCTATTAGCATGGCGTCTTTGACCAATATCAGGTAATTTAATCGAAGTCGGCAAGAGCGTAATCATAGAATTTGAGACTGCTTAGAAACACCGTTAGTTCAGTTTCAAAGAGTTTTAAATGAACAATTCCCGGTGTACGCGTCAAGCGTTACAGTGCGCCGCAGGAACAAACGGTTAGGGAATAATGCACATAATTATTTGTGCAGCGGCTTTGCGCGCGAGAAAAGCGGAGGAGCTCTCACTCGTTACAAAGATGGTTAGTGCTAGATGAGACTGCATCAGTATTGTTATAGTGGATACTTTATACGCTGAGGACCGACGGACTAGCAAGCTAAAGTGGCAAAAGGCAGAACTGACCGCCGATGGGGCAGAAATGTTCTGGAGTGGAGGCCACGTACCGGAAAGCGCAGCGTAGGCCTACGTAGCGTGGACTGGCGTACCTATTAGGTAGACCGACGCAGCGATGATCTGCTGAAGGTCGCGGGAAGTGCCTGGATGCGGAGAGCGCAGGACCTGTCTTTATGGAAATCCTTGAGGGTGGCTTTGTCTAGCAGTGGACGTCATTTGGCTAAAACGAACGAATACGCCCAAAATTAAATATTTATTAGTAACTTCCAGTGGATTAACATCAATGTGGAGACGGCGAAAACCGCAGGTGTTTCATTATTCCGTTTTAATGGCGTCAGCGCACGGGTTACGCGTCCATACAAATGGCGAATTGAACGCCGTAAACATGGGGGCTTGGTTCTTTGTTCATTATTATGGGTGATTGGGTTCTAGTATGTATTAAATATAACTTTTGTCCGCGTGAATTTTAATCTGCCTTTTTTATGTGACAGAAGGAAAACGAGCAAACGGATCACCTGTAAAGTGATTAGCGTCGCCCATAGACACCCGTAGTCCTGTAACAGAAAAACTTTATCGCGCGCGTCCATGTTTCAAAAACCGGGATGGAAAGCTATCCTATGTCCTTTCCCGGGATTCAAACTATCTCTACACCGAATTTCATCAAAATCAATTCTGGTTTAGGCGTGAAAACGTAACAGAAAGACAGACTATTAAACTAATGGAGGGATTTGAATATTTTCACTATTAGAATCCTACATTATCCCTGATGAACATAGGCTATAGATAAATAAAAAAAAAATAAAAAAAAATGCTTTATTTCCTCACCACAACAATCATTACAATATGTATTTTTAATACAATTTAGACTTATAGTAGAATTCGATTATTGTGGGAGACTGATGCCTAAACTAAGCTAAAAGAAGCTTGTATTTCAGGTCATCAGGCCCCCTCCACAAACCAACTTCCCAAAAAAAAAAAATACATCTATACTAATATTATAAAGAGGAAAGAGTTGTAACTATTTTTGTATGTTTGTAATGAATAGTCTCAAAAACCACTGAGTGGATTTTGATGAACCTACAGTATTATTGTTCATAATCCAGAATAACACATAGGCAATAATTTATGACGATCTGTGACAAACGAAATTTCACCCGTGCGAAATCGCGGGCGGAAAGCTAGTATTATATAAATATAGAAAAAAGAAAACAAAGTATAAAGATAGATACAGGTTATTGCAACAATCAGTTTTACAGTGTCAAAAGCAGAAGCAGTTACACTCAACTCGCTTGTTTAAATACGTCTAAAGTGGTACATTTAAAAGCATTTCTGTTTCATTATAATTTAGAGTATTTAGCCATTCAGAAGTTAACACTTTACATTTCACTTTCGTTAGCGGGTATATTGTAAGAATTTTATTGATTTTATTATAAAGGAATCCGCCAAGATAGCAAAAGAACTTCTGCGAAAAAGATGTTGAGAACTTGTGAGTTCGTCGGTCCACTGGCAGTTGACGCCTACGTGGTGAACTTTTAGAGGGGTTTTTGTAAGGGACAAGGATATGTTGCTTGAGCACTATATGCAATATAAACAGTTGGCGCACTGTTAGGACCTTAGCTTGGGTATACAATTGGAACGTGGGATGTCTATATGTGTGAAAGTAGGAGACCTTGAGAATAGCTCGTTGCGTTCTCTCAAGATCAATGAGGTTTGTTTTGGGCGAGCCTCCCCAGGCAGTGATGCAGTAAGTAATCAGTGACTGCACTAGTGCAAAGTAGACCGATTTGCGCATGAACTCATCAGCAACGTGTCTCAGAGTTCTAAAAACATAAATCATTTTTCTGAGCCTACTGTTGAGAGAGTTTATGTGTTCCTGGAATCTGAGATGTTCGTCGATATAGACTCCCAAGTACTTGATACTCTCACAACGGTTTAGATAAGGACAGGAGTAGGTACCATGTCCTGGCATAAGACAGGAATGAGCAGTCAGAGCAAGATTAGGTGATGAGTCAACTTGTTTTTTTATAGTAAAAGAAATAAATTTGGTTTTGTCGGCATTTAGGGTCAGCACATTATTTTTTAGCCATTGCGTTACTAGATTCATTCCATGCTGAGCATTTCCGTATACCTCTTCCCATGTTTTGGCTTTGAATAATAGGACTGTATCATCTGCTAAAATTATGGATTTTCCGTTAGGTAGCTTAACACTGCAGTACACGCGCCCCCTTTTTTACACGAATACACGCGCGGCCTACTCTGGTAAGCCAATTTAAAATCACTGTAAATCAGTTTGTAAGCAATTTATGTATAGAATTACTATGTAAATGATAAAAGTGTTTATTATAGTTATTTTATAATCAAAGTTTATTAATATAACTATTTGGGATCAAACATTATAAACATATTTAAAAGTTGTAAATTTTTTGGACCAAAATTGCACTCTGTGACCAATGTTAACAAAAAACAATTGACTGAAAAAATACGATTTGTTTTTTATCTGTCATAGTATTCAAGACTTTCTACTGCCTGGTACACGGGGTAAATCCATTTGTTGCAAGTCTTTCATAATTTTTTTGTCAAGTGATTTCGGGTTTTTGAGTAGACCCGCAGTTTTGACGGCCAATTTTAGAAAAGTGCGCAGACGCTAGTGACCCAACCTTTACTGGCTTAATGATAAATTTAGTAAACGAGGCTTTCCTGGAATGCCAGCTCTCTGGCGCAAGTTTTCAAAAAGTTATAGCGTAAAGTGTTACCCTGGTCTACTATAGTAGTCCGCGCGTGTACTCTAGTGTTAAGCCCTCCCAGTTCGTTAATGTAGATTAGAAAAAGTGTGGGCCCTAGCACACTGCCTTGGGGAACTCCATAATTGACAGTGCGCTCATCGCTGATGACATCATCTACTTTAACTCGCTGGGTTCTCTCACTTAGATAGCTCTGGAAGAGTCTCAACTGCACATCCCGTATTCCCATGCCTTCCAATTTACTTAGCAGAATCGGGACAGAGACCGTGTCAAATGCTTTTGCCAAGTCCAAAAATATTCCCAAAACTTTATGTCCACTATCTAGGTTTCTAACAATGTAGTCAGTCAGGTCATGCACAGCGTCAGAAGTGGACTTTTCGGCACGGAAACCATATTGAGAAGGGAAAAATAAATCGTTTTTTTCTAGATAGCTAACAAGTCTACGATTAATAATACGTTCTAGGATTTTTGAACAAGAGGATAAAATGGCTATAGGTCTATAATTGCCAACACGATCTCTGTCCCCACTCTTATAAATAGGTTTAATGATTGCTTTTTTAAAAGCTCTAGGGAAGCAACCCATAGTAAGAGCTAAGTTACAAATGTGGGTCAAGGGCGGCACTATAACATTTAGGTGGGTTTTTAGGATCTTATTTGAAATATTATCCCAGCCAGTAGCACAATCATTACGCAGAGACATTATCAATTCGCACACTTCCTGTTCATCTGTAGATAGTAAGACGAACGAGTTTTTATGTATTTTAGCCGGTGAAATCTTTGTCTTGTTGGTTGTTACGTTATCAAACTTTTCAGCTAGGTTTTTTCCAACATCACAAAAATAATTATTTACGTAGTCTAATGAGAGTTTTGGATTATCGCACAAGGTCAAGAGTTGCGACATATCAGTCTCCTTCCCTTTCCTATTCCTATTTGTCACATCGTTAATTGCTTCCCAAAGTTGTCTATTGTTTTTTGATTTACCAGCTTCGTTTATTTTGTTTTTTTCAAAGTCTCTTTTTGTTTTTTTTATTAGTTTGTTGCAGTAGTTGCGATATCGTAGATAGCTAATTTTTAGTATCTCATTTTCTGGTGTCTGTTTAACTTTTTTATGCAAATTATCTTTGTGGCGAATACAGCGTAGGAGGCCTGGAGTGATCCAGGGTTTAATGGATTTTTTGCGATTGGGAACCTTGACAATTTTTGTATTGGTCTTAATTGCATTAGAAATTAGAGAAATGAGAATATCTGCTGCTACGTGAGGGTCCAAAGTATGAAAGATAGGGTCAAAATTGATTTTGGCTATGTCTATGGATAACTGGTCGTAATTGATTTTCCTAGCAGTACCATTTGAGACACGTTTAGGTATCCTCTTAGCAAGATAAAGCAGAACAGTGTCGTGATCTGTCAAGGAAGAGGGTGCCACAAAAGTCCTAGCTGGTAAGTTAGTTTTAAGAAACATATGATCGAGGCAGGCGTTCATTCTTGTGGGGAGTGTGTGGGCCGGTAGAAGGCCATGGGACGCCAATAAATTCAGATAATTATTCTTATTTGTGTCTTGGGATTGCTCCCCAATATTTATATTTATGTCACCAGAAATAATAATATTTTGGTAGCGTGAAATTTTGGACAATACTACGTCCAAAGAGTTTAGAAAGTTAGTTAAGTCCTTATATCCAGGGGGCCTGTAGATAGAGAGTAGGATGGTGTTATGGTCAACTTTAACTTGAAGGCAATTTGCATCCTGGAGGGCCGAAAATAATTTAGATACCTTATTATTGGTACGAAGTTCGCCGAAGTTGGATAATGAAGCGGATTGTAATTGGTGGTGCTTTTCAAGAGGAAAACCATAAGCTGAAATGACAATAAGTTTAATAATTTTAATCGGGTTAAATTATTCTAAAAGCCCTTTTTTGTAACAACTAAACAGGTCATTATTTCCACTTTTGTCTAAAATCGAACTTAGATGGTTTCGTCTGAAGGCATGCTGAACAGAATAGGGGTAATTAACTATTCTCCCCTCCCTTTGTGAAGCATTTGCCGTACATTGTCCCTAACCTGGAAGACGTCATATGTACCTATTAAGCAATCAGCAGATGTGTAATTAGGATGAATGTGCCTACGTCTACATGCTAGTATTTTACTGTACAGTCAGCGTCAAAACTGTTAAATAGTGACACCCAAAGGCGCCCAAAAGTTGACCACAACCTTATTCGAACTTTGGTTATTTTTGATGTCACGAAGTATTTAATTTTGACGCTGACTGTAAGTTATTAGGTATGTTATTTTTCACATACGAATTGCATAAATATTTATTTATTTTTGGTGATCTTATAACTTCCCGATTTAAGTGCCAAAATACTGGTCAAAATTGAATAAATATTTTGATTTCATTTCTAGTTTTTCATGACTCGGTGATCACTGATTTGTTGGCGATTAGAAACAATTTTCTATTTTGCTTTTGCAAACGTCTACGTTAATGTATAAAACCACTGCCTAAGCCGCTAAACTAATTGAGATGAATTTGGTACAGACATAGACCTTGGACCTGTGAAAAGGATCTGCGCTAATAATTCGCTAAGTGAAATTAATACTCTTCTTAAATAAATAATGTATTATTATTTTGCGTTACAGATTATAAATTTATGTACCGTATTTGTGTATACAAAATGGTTCTATATTGGCTCACATAAAATTCTAAATCCTATTCTTTGTCTTACTACCGATTTGTGTTCATAATAATCTCTCTTCATAATTTTATTTTTCATACTTTTTTTGTTCATACATTTGTATTACTACCATCGGAGCTCATAACAGTTATTAATCATATTTTTTTTATCAATACTGTTACTACCAAGAACCATTTAAAATACATAATTTTTATTTTCAGATATTTTTTCTTCATAACATTCATTGATCATATTATTTTAATTAATAATGTTGTTACTTAGAACATGCTTCAACTCATAATGTTGTTGTTCAGAATAATTTACTTTATAACAGACATACTCGTATCTTTAAAAAAATCATATATAATTTAATAGAGTAGATAAGCATGCAGAGCATGCAGCATGAAAGCAAGCATGCAGCATGCATTGGTATCTCCTCGTCTCCGGCGCTGCGGGATGTGCAGCCCTTCCGCCCTTGCGTAACGAGGCTCAGGCACCCACGCTTGCTTCCGCAGCTTCGGCTTTTTGGATCGCCATCGGCGCCTTCGGCGCCACGGCGACCAGCCTCAGCCGCTCCAGCACGCCCGGACGCCTGAACCTCGTTACAGCGGGCGAGGGCTGCCCTCCCTCCGCGCCTCCGGCTTTTAAATTACACTCTAGGGGTAGGGCAGACAAGACTACGTGGAGTCGGTTTTGCAGCGATTCGTTTCTGTCACGTTAGTACTATTGACATCATGATTTTCAATAATATGAATAAATACACTTACGAGTAATAAATTTATGAAAACAAATATTAGGATACATCACATTTATGAATATTATAGTTATTTATTCGAATGATTATGAGTTTCGATCATTAGTATAGAAAAATATATGAAAACAAATATTAGTAAAAACTAAGTGTATGATTAGTGATATTATGAATATCAATGATTATGTTTTTAAATATGTAGGTTTTAAATTTTTTATGAAGAATGATCATTATGATATCAAATTGTATGAGAAATATTTTCGGACCTCCAATGATATGAATTGAAAAGTTATGTAAGAAAATGCGCTACCATACGATATACTGTTCCAAATAATAGTTTCAAGCTGAAGCCCAGAGGTAGATAGATACATAGATAGAAAGTATTTCGACGGATCCGTAGAACGAACACGTATGTTACTATAAGACGAATTATAGTTTTTTGATCAAATGTAATAAGTATCACAGTAGCTATATACAACGTGTCCCAAAATTCAAGGATAAGCCGGCGCCGCAGGGTGGACATAGTCATGACTGCTTTAGGAAAAATAAGAAAAAAAATCTATCTCAATTATTTTTTAAGTTACACAATAAATTATGAAATTCGTCGAAAATTGACACCCCTTATGATATTTTACATTACCATGACTACAATTTTTCAAATACTTCAGTTTTTTTGTTTGTATTGGCAACTTAAGTAGTGCTGCTGTCCACCCCAATTCTTAAAACCCTCAGAATCCTTGCAGTTTTTACACAAAAGTTAATCAAAATATGATATTTCCTTAAAATTTTGAACGATTTTTACTTACACTCCACTTTGACTCGTCGTTTTGTTAAAAAATAGTATGAACACTACTGCGGCAAGTNCATCAAAATCTTAATGCGGTTCACAGAATACATCTACCTACCAAGTTTCAACAGTAAAGCTCTTATAGTTTCGGAAAAAAAAGGCTGTGACATACGGACGGACAGACGGACAGACAGACAGACATGACGAATCTATAAGGGTTCCGTTTTTTGCCATTTGGCTACGGAACCCTAAAAATGATTGTCTAAAATAGTTTTCCTTTTACCATCTACATTTAGATACGATAACGGTACCTAGATTTAACACATACGACTTTGGTATTGAGCCAATATCGATGTACATAGTCTCTTGTACACATACTACTTTTTGTGACTATAAAGATTCCATAAAACAAAGTCGCATATGTAGTTAAGTCTGAGTTTATAATATAATATTCCAGAAAACAAAGTCTTACTGTTACATAAGAATCAATTTTAAATAAAATACATATTTAAAACAAAACACTACACAGCAAAAACAAGTAAACAAAAGAAACAAATACTTTTTACTATAATTTACTTCAAATTATGATGTTCTGATACGTAATTCACATGCGTAACTTTAATGCTTCCTACTGCAACTAGACAACTTTGAAGATACGACTTTGTTCTTGGGACCCGTCGATTTATTTGTCTCTAAACAGGCTAAATTTACAAGAGCATCACTAAGGCTACCTGAATCACCGCGACTTTTATAGTTTTTTTAGTTAAAATCTTTTTACGACATACAACATTTTTAACTATTTTAAATATTTTTTTTAAATGTCATTGGACAATTTCACACAGCGCTATCTAGCTTTGTTATGGAAGTAAATCATTCTGAATCAGCTAGACCTAGTATTCATCGAATAATAAAAAAAATCAAGCATGTACCCAACTATTCGAGCCACAGTGACCATAAAAGTGTCTAAGCACAGTAAAACGATCATAACTCCAAAACTATAAAAAATCGCGGAACATAGGTACATGGTTGTGGGGGTGATTTGGGTAGCCCTAGTTATGCTCTACCTCTGGGCTTTGGCTTGACACTGTTTTTTGGGACACCCTGTATAATATTAATAATGTACTGGGAAACAAAGACTTTCTGCGACAAACCGTCAACTATAAATTACTTCATAGTTTCCCTAATCGTTTCCTACATAATTATTAAGAAGACGCCCGTATCCTGCCTCAAAGGACAAAAGGCAAGTGCGGCTGACTTGTTATCTGCCTACAAACTACCCTACTGACCATATCGCAGCCAGTTCCCGAATTTCATATAGCGATAATTCAAAGCTTTGAATTCCCCGGGACAAAGTTAGAATAGATATTTGCTTTGAACGTTGAACTAGTTCCTGTGCTGGTGTGGAAAGATAGGGGTATGGAGTAATAACTGAGTGAAAATAATGTTTTACCATTCAATTGAATGCATTGTTACCTACTTACAATGACCTCGATTTATTTGTAAAACCTTTGAATGGAAATCTGTAACATTTAAGTTTAATGTACCTTAGTTTGGCAATTTACTCTTGTAAAGGATGTGCGAAATATATTTAATCCTTAACTAACTAATATTTAAGTTACTGAATATGAGGTAGGTATAGTTCTTGCAACTCACGAAGGCGAATGAGCTTTACTTGTGTGTGTACGTGTACATGCACATAACGATAGTNGTAGGTTAGGTTCCCCTCTTACAATATTTAAATCTGTGTGCGCAGTGGCGGGGCAACAATAAATTTGATGTGGGCAAGACAAATTTCGCGAGGCCCTGTTCTATGGCGACCTGAAGACGGATTTTATAAAATAATAAAAACAAACAAAACAATTAAAAAAGTCACTGTTTTAAAATTTTGGGTCAGTTTATAGGAGCAATCAGTATACCTAAACACTATCTATTTATTCACTAAATTAAAACATTGAACACACTATTCTTATCAAAATAGGTACGTACAGTCATAAAAATAAACAATATTGAATAACACAATTACGTTTCTATTGTTATGCGCCTAGCGACTGCGTTGCGTACTTTGATTTGATTGGTTGACTTCCTAGTAAAGAAAGTAAACAAATAAACCGGGGATTCCCCGCACTCTGGTCGGCGGCAAATGTTGCCAGACTAAGAAAACATGTTTCACAACAAAATTGATTTATATTTTTAACTTCCCGATAAGGGGAAGTTATTGTTTTCACCCCAAAAGTCGGAAGTGAAAATTTTGTGATATTTTATCTTCGCGTTTTAGGGTCACTAAAATGATTATATGCTATTTTTAGAAAAGTGTATGTATGTGTGTGTGTGTGTGTATGGATGGATGGATGTTCGGATTCAAATTTTGGCGAACGATTACTAATAGGGAAATGAAGCAATCGATTTAAAATTTTGACAGTAGGTTTGTCTCGTGGTGGAATCGTGGCCATTAGTTTGTGTCATATCTGTGGTTTGTGTAGACTATCGGCCATTCGCAAATTGTTTAAACAATTGAAAAAAGCATTGTTTTTGTTATAACTAAAAAACTATTGTCTGAAATGAAAAATGTATTGAAACTTTTTTGTGAAAAATTGGAATGTCTACAAAATTAATTATTAACGTTTTTTTCGTATTTATGATAGTTTACGAGTTACTGACGAATTACGAGAAAATCAAACATTTTCAATGTATATATACAGCACAATTATTGGTTGCAAATGCAAATATCTCGAAAACTGTAAGAGATACGGCAAAAATAATGAAATTTTGGGGGTTTCCTGAAGGGGTGATGAACTTTAGCAATATTGCAAAAAATCAATTATTTATTCAAGTTTCGTAAAATGTTTTTGAGTTCATAATATACANGGTGATGAGCTTTAGCAGTACTAAAAATGAGTCCTATGATATTTGCAATATTGCAAAAAATCAATTATTTATTCAATAGTTTCGTAAAATGTTTTTGAGTTATACATCTTGAGGTTCATAATATATGTAAGTACGAAGGACTCCCTATAATATTAATCGTATCGATACGCGCAGGTCATTTGCACACGCAGATATTATGTCGAAAACGGTAAGTGATACGGCAAAAATAATGGAATTTTGGGGACATTCCAGAGGAGAATGAATTCCGGCAGTACAAACGTTATGTATCAAAAAAGGACATCGGACAGTGCCAATCCATGTATGGAAGTTGGACCAAGTGCTGCCCAGAATGAAACGATAGTGCATTTTGTTCCTCAGGCCAATACTAATTTGTAAACCGAAGCGCACTGAAATCTATCCCTGGAGTTAAGAGAAAAAAATAGTTTTGTTTTGAATTATTTACATACAAAATATCATCGATGTATACGTACTACGCATAAGATTTCACGATTGTGGCATTAAATAACACTCGCTATGTTGAACTTAACCATACTGCATCCGTACACATTACCTACTTTAGTACGACTTCAACATTCTTTATAAGCGATCAAGCGCTGTTGCAGTAGTTTGGTTACTTGACAAAAAATAATTATTCCCAAAATGGAGCAAGAAGTTTTAGCTTACAATAACTTCAATAATCGATTGTAATACACCAATAAATTGATTTTTTACAAGTATAGAAAACTTCTTGCTTAATTTTGGAAATAATGAATTTTTTCAGCTTACCAAACAATTAAAACAGCGCTAGATCGTTTATAAAGAATGTCTAAATCGCACTAAAGCAACGTGTACGGGTGCAATATGGTTTCAGTTGGACATAGCGAGTGTTATTTAATGCCACAATCGCGAAATCTAATGCGTAGTACGTATACATCGATGATATTTTGTATGTAAATAATTCAAAACAAAACTCTTTTTTTCTCTTAACTCCAGGGATAGATTTCAGTGCGCTTCGGTTTACACATTAGTATAGGCCTGAGGAACAAAATGCACTATGGGTTGATTCTGGGCAACACTTGTTCCAGACCCTGGCACTATCCTTAGCGATATTCTGGAAAATCAACTGTAAACATCGTATAGTCCCGATTAATCGGGAAGTTTTTGCGATTTGCCATTAGGCAAGATGCCACCAAACCAGAATCACATCCATAACAAATAATATACTTTGCAGAGTCACACCCATCCAGAGTCGCACCCATTACGGCTTATTTTTGTTTTATTCTCGCTTTAAACATTTTTGAGTCGCGAGGCCCCTTGTACCGCGAGGCCGTAGGCGGTGGCCCACATCGCCCACGCTTAACGCCGCCTCTGACGATAGTGTCTATCAAAACTTTTGAAACACAGAACACAGTAGCGAGCCACCACACATGCAAAGCTCACTCGCCTTCGTGAATTGCAACAACTTTAAGTAACTGAATGTTCATTTATGATTGTTTAGCAAAAAAAGACGACAAAACAAAAATAAATGTATCACGTATCAATATCAGAATTACCTTTGTTGTAATTGAGATTCATAGTAGAAAAATATTTCATTTAATGCTTAAGCTTAAAAGCTTTTCGCTTAAATTAAAAAGTCATGTGTTCTGTTAAATAAATAAACCCTATACTTTTTAGACCATTTTCATTCAAAGAACATAGATCCAGAACTCCACGAAACGAGTTGAGCTTTTATTTTTCCACCACGGTACAGCTGTCAGAAGTTTCCCGGAAATTCAGTAATTGGATCCGGCCGAGAAAGTTTAATGCCAATTTATAAATATAACAAAATAGTTACAGCGCTCGATTCTAACTTATTTGCTAATGTAATAATACTTTAATTATTGTATTTACTACTGCCACTATGAAGTGATTTTTTAATGTATAAGGACATCTTTCTTGCTGACGAAGTCCCCGAAAGCGTATTAAACTTAAGACAAACTATAACTTTTCATTTCACCGTTCTTAGTTAAAAAATATTTTATCTTCCAGATTCATAAAAAGATCTGGAATCTGGAAGATATTTTTATCTTAACCCTTCGGATAAATCATTATGTGATATTTTATTACTGAGAATCATAATTATAAAAATAGGTACATAAATACAATTAAAATTAGAACGTCCCTAATTAATTTAATGATAAACTTATCAATTGTGCCCAGTAGGCCTAAGATGCGCGCCGCGATAAGCGGTTATCACGGCATTTTATCGATTTTGCCCATACATTTTGACGTCGATAAAAGTTGCTACTGATCGAAACGAACGCGTAGATCGACTGAGAAACTATACCTATCCCACTACCAAATCTCCATCCCAACTACTCACTTCAAAAGGCCCTTTTTTGTGCCCCACCTTGGCAACAGCAAATGTTTTTGTCCAACTTAACCCTTCAAAGTCGAAGGTAAACAAACGAAGCGATTCGGGACATCGATAGCAGATTAGTCGGCGACCGCAGCTGATTCGAGATCTAAGGAGTGGTTAGCCGCACTATCAGAGATGTCTTTGATTAACTTACGGTGGAAACAAAGGGTTAATGTATTTGGAAACATGTTTTTGTCCATTTCGGCTATGGGATGTAAGAAGCAGTTAACTGTTAAATAAGTTTTTCCCGGAAATAACACACTTCTTTATTAGGTACCCGTAAAAATGGCACAACACTATTTTCCATTGTAATAGTCGACAACAAAATATTTTTTTTACAAGTACAGGCGATAGCACTTCAAGCTTGTTAATGTGGGATCTAATGTAGCTGAAATAGGGGTGAATTTGCAATAAAAATGTGCTGCTTTTTATACATAAAATGCCAAATTGTGCACCTTTTGTGTACCAACATACGAACGACTTAGACTAATCACTTCAAACTACAAAGTAAAACATTTATTTCATTCTGTCAAAATTTCGATGCGGTTTTAACCATGTCTGGTTTGTTTCCATCGAGTTGATACAACGTTATTTGATGATTCGCTAGAAAATGAAAAATAAATTTTGAAAATGCAGGGAATCCTTTAAATTTCCGGGAAAAATTCCACGGGTTTTCAACTCAGAAGCATGCTCTGAGCTGACCGTTTAATTTTTTACGAACCTGTCCTTATACATATACCATAATATGTATAGAAACATCATGGTAACAATTTGAAAGTTCCTTTATGATAGGTGAAATTGTTAAAAGTGAAAGCAAAGGTAAAGGATTTTTTATTTACTATTATTATCAATAAATATCCCATGTCACGTACCATGAAATAAAATAGTACCCACCAGGTCAAGGCCATTGGTCACAGATTTTATCTTTACTTCATTGCAAAAAACTTTAGCTTTGAATTCCTACTTTTTTTTTTAATTTACCAATTTACTTTCATGGGTTAGAAAAAAAAACAAAAAATAATTTATAGAAATAATTCCGCCCGCGGCTTCGCCCGCGTGGAATTTTGTCTGTCACAGAAAAACTTTATCGCGCGCGTCCCTGTTTCAAAAACCGGGATAAAAACTATCCTATGTTCTTTCCCGAGACTCAAACTATATCTATGCCAAATTTCATCAAAATCGGTTGCGAGGTTTAAGCGGGAAAGCGTAACAGACAGACAGACAGACAGACAGACAGACAGACAGAGTTACTTTCGCATTTATAATATTAGTTGGGATACTCAACATTAAGTTAACATGGAAACGACTCAATTTTTCTTATAATTGCGTTTACACCCTACGTCAAGCGAGGGGCGGTTCACACTCCGCGTCCTAATTACAGGCACCTAAATAATTTTATTGCACCAACTATAAAAACCGTGGCCCAAAAACTCGCCCGTGACGCGCTGTTATAATCACCCGTTTGTAATTTAATTTCGTCATCGCTAAGTTGTCGGTGGCACGAACCATCGTTAATTCCCATTAATCAAGGCTGACGTTAATTTGAGTTAATCCGAGGTTATTACGATATGAGTAGGTTAACACGATTGGCAATGTGATTTGCAAATGTAACTGATGTGGAGTATAATGACCTGATTAGGTTCAGGCACTTGTGGTTAACCGACGCTTCACTGGTTATCGAAAGGTTATCTAGCTTTCAAATCAACTACACTCGGCATCAAATAAATCGCACCTCCCGCAACAAGCACTTCTCAAACGTATGCATCCCCACTTCCCACCAACATTGGTAGCATTTGAAAGCCTAGTTCTAAACTTAATTTCATTAAAGGAAAGGTTTTTATCCCAAAAATGTGTTTTTAGAAGGATCCAGAGTCACTTCTTCAAAAAGTAGGTAGTTACGCTTGAGCTAATTTTTATGGCTATAAAACTGTTAAGTTGGGATTAATCGCTATGCATCTGTTAAAGAAGATACGTGTGATCATTATTTGGTTTTATAATCATAAAATTTGGTCTAATTGATCCCAGAGGTGAGCCCAAAGTGAGGTCTTTTTTCAAGTCACATTTATGGTATATGTTAATCATTTATTAAGAAGTTAAATTTGTGTGTTTTTCTTTAAGGATATTTATTGGGCTTTCAAATAACACCAATATTGTTGGGGCACCATGATTGTGTCAGAAGAAAATCTTTAAAGTTCGCGTCGCGGAAGGTGCGGTTTATTTGATGTTGAGTGTATTACGAAGGATGTTTTTATTTTTATACATTCTACGCGGTACAGTCCCAAATTAGAGGAGTTTTGATTTATACCATATTCTACACATTGGACTAGTGCACTAAAGGATTATAGCTGAATGTTTTTTTTTTACTTTAAAAAAAATCCTAAACTGTATAGAGCAAGAACAAATTATAAAAAGAAGCCATTTTGGTAAATGATTTCAAAAGCTTTTCGTAAATCTTTTACATTAAATTATGAATTCAACCGTTCAGAGTTGAATTTAATATTGATTTCCCACAAAACAGCCCATGGTGACCTATATACAGCCTCCTATAACTCCAACCTATTTGTATGTCCCTCAGGTAAAAAAGCTGATCTAACCTTGAAAATAATCCAGATTATGGGAAAAGCTTTCAAAGTTATTAAAGAACGTATTGTTCAGTTAATTTGCACGCAAGGCCACATTAAAATATAACATTTCAACGTGAACTCTCGTGACCCGATTCAAAAATTAGATTACATGTGTCATTGTTTCAAAAACATGCGTAACCGTATTATACACACAACCCTTGGAGAGACGTCGAACTTTCACTGTTATTATAATTACGATTACATTATTTTTAGTCGGTGTCTTCTCCAAGGGATGCGCAATAAGCAAGGGCGTCCGCGGAAGACCAGCTTCGTGACTCGCCCTTTTAAGCATGTCACGATAAATGCTGATCGGGGCCTATTGGTACAGTTTTTACTCACCTTTACCTCTTTGTTTTAATAGCCTACATATAATTATGTGTTTCTGTTGTCTTTTTTTCTGTATTGTGTCTTTTTTATTGTGTCAATAAACCTATTCTATTCTATTCTACTAGTAAAGTGGCATAAAAGCTGAAATTCAGTCACTTTGAAAACACGAAAAAGGTCCATACAGTTTTAAAAATATCGCCTGTATATTACTGGTGTATTCGAAAACGATTTCATCTAATCCGCTGTTATACAGTAGAACGTTAAAACGAAGCACACCCATTAAATATAAATATTCAAATTATCGGAAACGGTTCCACATAATCCAAAATCACTCTCCGTTCCGGGCAGAAAGCTAAAAATCGGAAAAATAATATACATTAATCCATCGGCTGTGTATGGTTGGGAAGCGTTAAAAATATACATTGGACGATAAAAATTTATACCCGATGTCCGGACGGGGAATCTGATAAAATTTATAGTAGCGGAATTGACGCGATCCACTCGCTGTGTCCGTGAATTCTCGCTGTGTCCGTGAATTCTCGCTGTGTCCGGGAAATGCTCGCGAACGGACAATTATGGCGGACGGTTCATTTCTCAATGAGCCAGGTGGCACTTTGTGTGATGGTTCGGGACTCACGATCATGGCGTTCGATGATAGCCATTTTATTGTGATAGGAAGTGTATTTATGAAAAATGCGTGCAATTATTACTCTATATTTTTGTCGGGAAATTCTTATCGTTCTTTTTGTCTGACGGTTTTAACCACTGTCCAGTTTTGTGAGCATTGATAGCAGTATTATTACACAACTGGACAGTGTCTATTAATTTATGTTTGCTTATTTATTTCATTTGTACTAATGATGGAGTTATTGACAGTATCACTGTTCACAATCAACGCAAGACAAAAATATTCAATTGTAATTCACAGCTTAGCAGTGGAAAAAGTGGTTGTAAACTCCTCTTATTTTCTTTGATTATTATCGTTGCTGGCCAATGACAGTAAAACTTTCGTTCTAGCTAGACTAATTAGCATTCACTGATTGGCTTTTATAAGCTGTGGAACTTCATACTGAAGTTTCAGTCATTTCCTATATATATAATATATCCTACTAGGTCAGATTAAAAATAGTTTCATTATCTGAGTAACTACTTGTCAAATACATAATTATTGGCTTAACTTCTTTAAATATTTTACCTCTTTTTACCAAAAAACAAAACATAATTTCAACCTAATATTAATGTCGATAAAATCATTAATTTTACATTAACGTCAACATTTTATCGAAAGCATTAAGTTTAGACGTTGCTATAATAATTTCAGCTTACTACTATAATAAAAGAATGTAAAAGACGCATTAATCATACGTATAAGTACCTACTTGATCTTGCTAAAGTCACCTTCTGGCAAGGTTAGTTATCCAAAAGCATGCCCAGTCAGTTAATAATAGTTCACCTCTTGATTATAGTGAACTATTGATTTGGAAAAATACTTTGTCACCGCGATCTAATTTATGATAGCGGCATCTAGTTTCCAAAAACAGAAAACTATACATAGGCAGATAGTTTTTTATAACATAAAGACCACAAGCTATGGAGGACTGTTGTGGACGCCCTCTGCTCCATCTAGGGGACATAGGACCTTAAGTCAAGTAAGTCAAGGCCACAAGCAAGCATGAGAGTAGGCGCACACCGTTGATTTTTAATTGGCCGATAGTTGTGCCCGATTTTAAATTGTATGAAGAATCGGCCAAATCGAATCGGCGTAGTGTGCGCACTCTCATACATACCCATACTGATCAACTGCCCGACTAAACTATCGGCCGACGAAAAATCAACGGTGTGCGCCTACTCTTAGGAAAGACGGACTATAAATAAAGCATTACATTCTCTTCTTTGCTTAAATCAAAATCAAGAAATCTTTAAACGTTACGTTTTTAAGTACTTTCAGCTGAAAACCATGTAAAAATGCACAATAATTAATTATAAAAGTAACCTATGGCCTTCATGATGATGTAATCAGCATTACGATGAATTCCATTTGATTTTAATCCATTCATTCAACTGAATGTTAAAATTTGACCTGATAATTGACTATTTTTAGTCCACCAATAAAGGAGTTACGTAAGTTAAAACGATATTACGTAGTTGCGTAACTAAATCAAATTCAGTAGGATCACTATTTCAACGCCTGCACAAGCCTTAGTGACAAAACCTTAAAAACAAAAATAATGCCTAAATTTTCATAGATTAAAGATAATATTATTTGAAGGCTTAATCATACACATACACGTCATCATCACACTATTAATTAATTTTAAACTTTCGCGGATAGTAATATTGAAATATTGAAATGTCAGGCAAATACAGGAAATATTACCTATCCGCGTATCGCGTTAAAACCTGTTTAAATTAATTCATCACACCATTATTAACAATGCCAGATTTTCTGAAAAATATTTTAATATCCACCCTAGGCTTATTGTATAGGGACCAAAACAAAATCAAAAGCGCGTACAAATATACTTTGGTAGTCTAATTATGCTATATCCATTCTTGAGGTCCTAAATTCGGCACAAACCGACTCACAAGAAGAAGGAGCATTGTCATAATCCACAGCAGTATCCAAGCAAGAATAAAATATTACCTATGCCATTCAAAAACCAACTCTACAGCATTGAACCTTCGGTATAAATTCGCATTGTGGCACCTGTTTGGCGCTGCGCTGACCTGCCCCGGCGACCCGAATCGGTGTTATGTTAAGCACTTCGATTTCCACGCTCGTTGCAAACGAAAAACAGAGGCAGTAATAACATTTCTGATAGCTTTGGAATAGCAAAGTCCGTAGAAAGTCGAGCGGTTGCGTCTTCAAATAGATACGAGAGATAGATAGAGAGATAGATAGAACACCACACAAGACAAGAAACGATTATTCTGTAGGCACGGTTGAAACTGCAACGCTTGGTACTCATTACCTACCTGATAAATGTGATAATGTACGAACTTATTTGAGCAGCTAGGAAACTCTTAAATTGGCTTAGATTTAATGCTCATCAAACTAACATGAATATTGTAAAACAGCTGTTGAGTTTCTGAATAAATAAATAAATACCTATAGAAATGATACGGCATATTTCTGTGTTTCCCGAACATTATAATCCGGGCCTTTTAAAGGCGAGTGAGTAAATACTCGTACCATCCTCGACTGCATTTCACTTTACACCAGGTGCGATTGCAGTCAAATATCTGCCTTGTTATGCATAAAAAAATTTGGCGCTCTTTATAATAAAGCAATCTCTTTCAGACAACCTGATTTTTTTTAATTAAATAAAGAATAGATTTTGAAATACGAACATTCTAATTTTAACTTATTATGGTTGATTCACACAATCTGTCAACGTTTCGGCGCAGTTCAGTCACGGATCAGCAATCACAGACATAACACTGAAGCTCCGTGAACCTGAGTTCAATGTCAGTACTGATACTAACGTGTGAATTGAATCACTGACGCAAAATAAAGCACTGATACTGAACTGACCGTACCTACACGTTGACGTAACTGTGTTTAAACAAAATCATAAATTAGTAGGAATACTACATTAACATACCAAAAATGTACCCAACAAAAATTCTCGTTCAGTTGATAAACGTAAGATAAGACATAAATGTAAGAAATTTTAATTGTCTATGGTAATTAAATGTAAAAGGCTATCGCCATATCTTTTCAAATGGTAAAAAGACAGTAAAAACATCTAAATGGAGGACACTGCCCGTGATGGGTGACGAATTATATTCTTCCCTTTCACCCACCAAAAACAAAAGATCATCAAACAAATGAACACCGATGACAATTCCAATTCACGTTTGAATTTGGAACTCTACGTTCGAGTGTTTCAACCCATTCTATTGAGAATTCGTTTTTCGAACGGGATGAAATATCCGAGTGGGGCTTAACAGGTGACTGTAACAAAGCGAGCCGACCCGCGCGCACTCTGCCGCCGCAACGTTTTTCAGACGTCACCTCCAACCTTCTAGTTCCAATTGCAAGGCTTGAAAAACTCGTTATGACCTAACTGATGTGGCAAATAAGACACTTATAACGAACTTATTCTATCATGACGTGTACTTAGTTCCATTGGGAATGTATCCTAAGCTGGCATTTTTTTTAAACTATGTAAATACTTATTTGAACTTTGAACCCTTGAGAAAGAGGCTAACAATAGTGACTGAGTTTCTTGCGCTGCTCTTTCTCAGCACTGGCCCATTTATTGTCCCGAAGCAGTGGTAGGGTTAATAATGGGGCGTGTAAAAGTGCTTTTTTAAAAGCCTACCTGCAAAAATAAAATAATTTTTTAGCCAGTACATATTATGTTCTATATTGTAGGTAAATTCAGTCTACACACCGAACTCGCTGACCCGCCGATATATTCATCGACTTTTGGTAAAAATCAAATAAAGTAGGTACAGGTCATCATGATTTTTTTAAAATAAAGCTGCCGACACCAAGCGGCCGGGCTAAGTGTGTAGATTCCTTAAGGTAACAGATGGTATCGTATGGTAAAAACTAAGGTGGGACTGAGGTTTTACGAGCCGCCAAAACGTATGACATTCCTCAATCCGAACAACGGTCTTGGCAGCTCGTAAAGTTTGACACCAAGGGGCGTAGTGTGAGTTTACATCAAACGTAGGTATTCGATACCGAGTGCGTCAAAAAACTCTATGAAAACTTTAATTGTTGAAAGTATCCGCTAGGGGCGTTTTTAATCCGTCATACATTAAGGCTGGGTTGACCATCTTACTTTAACTTTGACAAACGTCAAAAACCTGTCAAACTCCATGCAAAAAGCACCGATTATCGTTTACGGTCAAAGTTAGGTGGTGCAACTCAGCCTTAATGTCATTTTTTTACGCAGTCTATATCGAATACGTTTGATGTAAATTCACACTAAGCCCACATGTTTGTGTCGAACGTACGAAAAAATATTTTTTGTTTGTTAGCGTTTTTGTTAACGACTCGCAACGATTTCAAAGTGCCTTTTACACCAATAAACACACTTATGTTAGTAAATTATTCGCAGCTAAGATCTTTTTCACAGAATTTTACTAATGATAATTGAAAACTAAATTAGATTTAGCTAATTGGATCTCTTCACTGACTTCCCTTCCAATTCACTTCAAGTATAAATATAAAACAGGCCGAATTCAACTATTTCCTTATTTTATTTTCGTGACGTCTATTTTATCTTCAGACTAATCAATCACATTAATTTTGATTGACGTTTATATTTGTACCTATTTTCACTGGTTAAGCTTTAGTTCAGCTTAGCAGCAGTTAATGACGGATGTCTATATCACGATGTGGATTTTATAGTTGTTTCTTGTAGTGTCTTAAAAATACCTATAGGTAGACAAATTATTAAAGATTTAGACTTTGAATCATTTAACTTTCAATCCTGTAACACCATTTCAAAATCAATGAAAAATATTTTCTCTATGCCAGTTAAAGGGTTGAAATTTAATATTAATTAACTTTGGCAGATTTCCTAAATTTCAACCCTTAGGATTATTCAAGGATCAATCAACCAGGTATTACCTGGAATGAAAAATAATCCTTGACCTATGAAAATGTTTTGTTATAGTTACAAAGAACAACGTCGAATGTGAAACGCAAAAATGGAAAACAAAGACCAAAAGACGTATAAAATGCTTAGTAAATAATGCTTTCAATAACCCAGTGTTTGGGAATAGCGATTCGTGAATAGGAATCGGAAAACAATGAAACATAAAAATGGCAATTTTGCAATGGAATGGAATTGTTGGGAATAAACTCTCATTTCGTGTTTATGGCTAGACTGCGTCACCATTTGCATACCGCTGGAACGGTGGTGAAAGATATTCATTTAACGCTATCGCTACCGTATAATGGATAGTTTTATTTAACCGCCTCTGTGGTCTAGTGGTAAGACCACCTACTTCAGACGCAGAGGTCTCGGGTTCGATTCTCAGTGGGAGCAGATTTTTCTGTTCGGTTTGGTTGGTGGTAGGGCTTGTTCTTAGTCCGCCTGGCTAGCTACCACCATCTTACCTAAGTCTGTCGCCATAACAACAATGTTTACAGCATTGTTGCATTCCGTCAGTTAGAGGTAAGATAGCCAGTTCCCCCGTGGTTGAAGATTCCGGGTGAAGCTCGCTTCCACCTTCGGCCTGATCATCACTTACCATCAGGTGAGATACAAACCAACAGCTTCCTCGTTGTGGATTAAAAAAAAAGTTGAAATTAAATACCACGAATGGAGCCCCGCCCATAAACAATTTAATTCTATAATCTGTTTCGCAATCAATAGTTTTAACTGAAAAACGTACGGTTATTTTTGTTAATTACAAAAGCGGGCAAAAATTGGGTCATATCGAGTCGAGCGTACCGCGAACATAATTACAGTGGGGCAAATATGTAATTAATTCACACGGCTAAACCGCTGCTACGCTGAACAAATAGGCAGCTGGTAGCTCGAATGGGCTGCCATAGAGACGCGAACTGCGATTTTACCGGGACATGACCATTTGTTCCTACCACAACGATGTGTGTAAATACAATGGTCTATTAAACAAAATTATTACTTTATCCTGATAAACGACGACCTGATAAAGGTAACAGGAAGGCGCTGGATGCAGGCCGCTACCAATCGTGCGATGTGGAAGTCATTGGGGGAGGCCTATGTTCAGCAGTGGGAGGACATCCTGTAGCTGAAATGATGATGATGGTGATGATTGCTTTATCAAGATTTTTATGCGTATTATTAAAGCAATAGTTATTAGCTTGCATTTTTTAAATAATTACGTAACGTGGTTTGTTTTTTTTTAGTTCAGATAAATTTTATAGTCTACAGACTTAGGCCCAGTTTTTTGATTCTTAGTTAAAATAAATAATTTTTAAATTTTGCTACTAAATAAATAAATAAATAAACCTTTATTGTCACCATAACAAAAAAAAATACAACTTTAACACAGCTTAACAATTAAAAATAAGGTGATAAGGGCATCCGGCTCAGCGTAAGCTGTACGGCACTAGGTCCATGCAGCGCTGGTTTGCAGCCGGTGCCAGTCTCCTGCACAGTAATACAGCGTACATAGGTAGTAGGTAGGTGCAGTGATATAAAAAAGAGAAACAAGATTAAAATAAAAATGGTTGGTAATGGTTAAATATTAACAAAATGTAAACAAATAGTTAAAAATGTACTAAAAGTCAAGCTAACCATTGTTCGAAAAACATTTTTTTCTGATATTTAACCATTTGTCATATGACATCTGTCAAATTTGACCATTGAAATTGAAATTTGATGATTGAAACTACGAATCAAAAAACCGGGCCTTACTCATCTCACCCCAAGTGAGGTAAAAGGACGGAGAGACTAGATCAATGTCGTTTTGCTGTTCGACTGGCTAAAATTAAATAGCTATTTGCAACTTTCAGTTCGATCAGGAAGCTTCATTTACCTGCATGCCAACTTTAGAAGCGTGACAGTATAACTGTAAGGGTTTCATTGAAGTGTTTTTGTCTTGGCTCGGCTGAAGGCTAAAATAACATTTTATCAATTGTATTTTAATATAACTAATATACGCTCAGATGCTCTTTAATAGGTATGTATCTGATCGTCATATACAAAATTTAAAGTAGTCTAAGAATATGAACACAGTAATTTAGTATGTATGGACGAAGGCACATTGAAATTGCATACTCGTACAACTAAAATGTAAGACTAAGTGGAGCGCAGTAGGTACCTCAGTTATCCAATACATTTTAGATTAATATTATTCAAGTCTGTCCTTAAGGCGATTATCACACTGCACCGCGCTCCGCCGCGGTACGCGGGACGACAGATTTAATCATTGTATGCAAGTACCTCAGTTTGTATAGAAAACACGCGCGGCACAACACACTGAAAACGCGTCTGAGCGCGGTGCAGTGTGATAATCGTCTAAAATAATAAACAAAATGTCTCAATAAACAAAACACTTAAATCGCAATGCTGTGGCAAACGTTGATATCAAGAGGATTAAAAAGTGTCAGCTACGGGTTGAAAATAAGGTGCAAATATTTAAATTTTGTGGCTTTGTGATTTTTGGCGCTAAGCGCAGGCTTATGGTTTTAAGGTGATATTGTCAACATGGAACAGTAATGTTAGCTGAGTATTTAATTTTCATCTGTATAAACCATTTCTGTCTACTGTATAAGTTTGAGTGTAACAGCAAGCTCATCAAACAAAAATGTAAATAAAACTTATTTCTTAATTGGCATAATAGATGGCGCTGTGCTCTTTTAACACGCGCTAACGTTTGTTTATTCCTGCCTTTATATAAATAAATAAATAAATAAATAAATAAATAAATAAATAAATAAATAAATAAATAAATAAATAAATAAACCTTTATTGTCACCATAACAAAAAAATACAACTTTAACACAGCTTAACAATAATAATTATTATAATAATAATTAATATACCTCTTGGAAATGCATGCCTCTTGGAAATCTTAATAAATGATGCTATTGCCTGTAATATAGCTTTTCCCATGGACGCCTCGCTATCATAGGTTGTACCTACACAACTTTAAAAACTTCTCTTTAATTAGAAACTTCAGAATGATGGGTTAGAACACTAGTTTGAAAGGTACTTAGGATTTTTTATTGAGAGAAATAAAAAAAGAAATATGTTTTTGTACCAGACCCAAATTGGACTCGTTATGATTTAATATTTGTATTCCAAAATAAAATGTTTTCCAAACTAAAATATTTTTTACTTTGTACTTTGATTAACTGGATTCCTGGATGCAAGCGGCGCAGGACCGGTCTTTGTGGAAATCCTTGGGGGAGGCCTTTGTCCAGCAGTGGACGTCTTTCGGCTGAAACGAACGAACTTTGATTAACAAAAGAAATTGCTGAAAAACAAGCTCCCAAACCCATTATAAATATTACACATGGCGCGATACTCGTACGTAGGTAAGATACTTTTACCTGCTTTATAAAAATGAAATTAATTTTGTTAGAACATTTACTTAACATCTACCAATAGTGTTGACTCTTAGAAATCTTAGAAATGTAAATACCTTATGTACAAATATTGTAAAATAATCGTTTATTTCGTCCAATTGTATAGCTTCTGTAATGTAAAACGAACACAAAGTTCAATACAGCCATAATTGCTCAGTAAAATGAGCAGTAAACTCGTCGGCGAACTTTCGAACAACCGTTGAAAGTCCCGTACATTCAGCGAAAATAATATCGGGTACTGACCTACGCCGGTATCGATATTAATTAGGGTACCCTAATAAATGTTGGGATTTGAATCTATTGGGAGTTTCAGGTAGAGGCAGCATATCAAGATAAACACTAGCTTATACAGGATGTTTAAATCGTTTGGCATCCTTTTACAAAAATACTCTACTTGTTATGGACCGCTCTGATGGGGCGGCGTGTCAGGCGGAAATTAATATCTTGCTCACAAAATGAAGAAAGTTTATTTAATAAAATGCGCTGACAGTAAAATACCATCAACGGTAATAAAAAAACCAGTAATAATAACACTAAAAACAAAAGGTGTCTAAAGATATAAAAAGTATAAAAGACATAGATAAATATAAAAAGTTGATCCTGCTATCGGTTCCCAACACTACTCATACCTCTACATAATACATTCCTCAAATTAAGAGAGAAATCCAATGAGTTAAAATGGCAATAATTAAAACCTGGTACAAACGACAGCACGTAAAAGCTTAAATCACAGTCAACAGCAAATGGCTATTGATTGTACAATCTTTTAAAACTCTTTGAAGAGCAGACTAATACAAGTAAATAGTAAAAATAAAGACAAAAAACGCAATGGATTTTTCTCATAATATTTGGGGAATGTACTACGAGTACCTATGTATCATGAGTAAAGTCTTATTTTAAAAGGATGCCAATGATTTAAACACCCTGTATTGTTGTAATAGATGCTATTTTAAATGTATAGTCCGATGTCGACTGTACATTACGGAATTTGGTTTCCTACAAATGTCGATTCAGTATAGTTTTGGGACGAACCAAAAGACGTGATGTTGGAAGTCAGTTTTGAACTAGATCATGTGTTATGGTCTGAGACCGATTGGGTTTTGATTTGTACTAATTGTACAAGGGTCTTCACCGCAGAATACACGAACGGAAACTAACATAGGAAATGTTCAAACGTGTTCTCTATAGAAGTCTCTCTATTACGGGCACATAGTCTTAAGGTCGGCAAAATCGACATTTATGAGGTTTATGTATCGCTAATTGCTTTTAATATTTATATAATCCTTTTTTCAAAACCCAAATGAAAATTTTTCAGCCAGTTACGCTGGTTACTTTGTTTTTGACAGCCATTAAAAACAATTGCTGTCATGTAGATACAATGGTGTTATTTTTTTTTATATCACTTTACCTACGATTTAGGAGAAAAAAAAATTAAACACTTGATTTATCGTTCATCATGAAATTTTTTATTTTTTATTATAATTATCAAGATAATTGACGTCATTCTTTTAAGTACTAATTTGAGCCCATTTTTACCCTAAAATTACCGTAGACGGTGTCATTATCCCCATCCCCATTTAGGTGGATTGAGATTACTTGATATTGATGGTGGATTAAAACCAATTGACCTTTCATCCTTCTTGAGCTATAATCGACTTGACAGTCAGTTTTTGTCTCGAATTTTCTTTAAGAGCTCACGCTTGACCTCAATCTCGTGACCGCACCTGATCCTAAATAACGATAATAAAATTGTTTAGACGTTTAAGTGTTAGATCTAGTACTACGATTACTTGTTACTCGCTTAGGCCCATATTTAAAAAGCAACTTGACTATGAATCCATACTTGAGAATAGATTCAAGCCTATGATTGGTTTGAATTGGTTTGAATGTAACGTAACCAATAAGAAGATGGGGATTATACTTTTGATTCAGAATAATATTAGACCAGTTTAATGATCATCTTTTTTCTTAAAAGTCCAAGTATAAGAGTGAAATTAAAATCCTTGGCATGCTTTTAAAATAAGGCTAAACTTATTTGACTTGTTTCATATTCGTTTCGATATCCCTTTTATAATGCTAGGGTCTGGAATTCGTTGCCTGCTGCTGTCTTTCCCGAAGACTATAATCCGGGCCCTTTCAAAGGCGAGAGTGAATAAGAACTTACGGGGCAGATATGGCCATCCTAGACAGCATCTCACTTAACATCAGGTGCGATTGCGGTCAAATACCTGCCTTGTTCTGCATAAAAAACATTGGGGAATATACTATGTATGAGTAGGTAGAGTCTATTTTAAAAGGATGCCAACGATTTCAATTTCACCCTGTATATTTGCACTATAGCTCAAAAAACTATAATAAACTAAATAGCCCTACCTAAAAGTACTTGAAGAACCCCACTGCATCCAGGGAGGGTCTGGAGTCGCGCCAAACAATTACTTAGCTCTTGATGGACGGAGTGTCTTCTGCCGAGCGCAATTTTCCACTTAAGAATATGTTGAACGATGTACATCAAGCTAAATGCTGCGGTATGTTATGGTTTGTGTAATAAAATGTATAGCCTAGGCTGTCTACTGTACTAATAGCACTGTGATCTGTCATTAAGATGGTGTAAAGTTGATGTAGACTGACGTACTAAAGTTATTTTGAAAATTAATGTCAGTGTTTCAGGGCAAAATATCTATAGTGAAAAGTGCAAAATATTATAAAATAGCAATGATTCTCGGTAATGAAATAAAAATTAAATATTTAGTCTATCAAATTCAAATTTAAATTCAAATTGTGTTTATTGTGAAATCACAGGTCCATAAGTCAGGTCATAAAATTTGTCTCTATTAGACAGATATATTTTTTTTATTTTTATTTTTTTTCATAAAATCACAATGGCACGTCGAGTTGAAATGTCACGTGACGACACCACTATGTAAAAATTATACACAATCGTGACGTCAATTAAAAGTTTTGTCATCTAGCCTATTGTAAATGTTGAAAAACAGAAAAATGCTGAAGAAGAAGGTTTCTTCTTGCAAAGTTTTCCATCGAAATATTTCATAAAATCCAATCCTAATCTAAACAAATTAAAAGGTGTATGTCATTTCATTTTAACTTTTTTCTCCCCTTTAATGCGTTTTTAATGGAGGTGTCAAATTCCTGGCGCTTTACTACACACCCTTTATTTCTAGCTCGGCGCCATTTTAAATTAAAGCGTGCATACATTTAGCGTTTCCCTGCTAAATACTTTCCATGAATTTTCACGTGCACTCAAAGTTATTATTTTGAATATTTACTTACTCTTTTAATAAATAACTTGTTCCATAGTGTTTATAGTCCACGCCAATTTTATTGAAAAAGAGTTTTCAATTTAGTGGCCCATAAAATATTTTGTGTTTTACGCCAATATGTTTATAAAATCTAAATAAGTTAGAGAAGTGACTGTTGGGAACCGATTGGTGGACCAACCTCTTTTTTATATTGTCTATGTTTTTTATACTTTTTTTATTACTTTTGATACCTTTTGTTTAGTTTGAAGTTGATGTTTTTTTGATAGCCGTTGTGGGCATATTTTGCAGGAATATATCTTCATTTTAACCGAAGGTTTTTCTTATTTCCGCACGCCCGAGCGGCTGTCCGCAACATAGTTTCGAGCCGGATCCATTTAGCCGGATCCACATTTTGGTAAATATGAAACGGATTCAAGGTAAGTCCACTGTCCATTCAATTGAGGCGACTTCCACTGACCCTCATTCTGCCCATCATGCCATTGGGGAGGCGTCAGATCGCCAGTCAAATTCATCCCATCGATCATTANCAAAAAGTAACGCCTACGCCAACAAAAAGTTTTCTCAACTGAAACTAATACTCCTTTGGAAAAATCCACAACGACTCGACCATCGAGTACAGTCGATAACAACTCTACCTACGCGAGTTCCCATGAACCGTTCCAGTCTCAGAAAGTTTTACTGAAAGTGTTACCGGTCATAGTTAGCGGTCCTTTAGGTGAGGTAGAGACTTTAGCTCTTTTGGATGACGGTTCCACAGCTACGTTAATTGACTCAGACATTGCTGATCGTTTGGGTTTGAGTGGACCAGAAGGTCGTGTACGGGTTCAAGGAGTAGGAGGAATGTCTAGGGAGGATAAAACTCGTTTTGTCAGTTTCAATATTAAGGGAAAATATACTTCTACTTCATACACAATTAACAATGCAAGAACTATAAAGAATTTGAATTTGTCTAAACAATCTGTTAATTATTCTGATATTTCAGCATGTGCACATCTGTCAGAGATTGCAAAAGAGATTTCATTTACTGAAGGTACCCCTACTATTTTAATAGGAGCAGGGGACTGGCATCTTTCTGTTGCTCGTGAAGTCAGGTCAGGTTCGCGTGACCAACCAGTCGCGACTTTAACGCATTTGGGCTGGGTGGTACATGGCGCTAGTGCTAGCAATAGTAAGACCAAGTCAGTTGAGTTCGTCAATCATTTAGACGTTATTGAGGAATCTTCATTAGAGACTTTAGATTTTTTAGTTAGGGAGATTTTTAAATCGGAGACACTCGGTGTGTCTAAACTCCCGCGATCATTTGGGTCTCAACAACAACGAACTATTCACCTTCTAGACGACCGTCTCTCGAGCGGTCAATTTGGTGATGTTTTAAGCTTTCGTCCTGAGTTCCCTGGGGAGGTTCCGTCCAGGTTGATCAAACGCGATACACTTTCCTATTTTATGCGTTTGATTGATTCGATGGGCATTTTATTGCCATTTACTATTCACGGACGAATCCTCCTCCAGGCTGCCTGGACAGACAAGGTTGGCTGGGATGAGGCCTTACCCAGCGACCAGTTGAAGCTTTGGCCAAATACTGAACCTTCGTCAGCTCTAAGTATAGAATGCTTTCGAAAATTTAAGAAAATTGATAGCATTCATGTAACGGTAGATACGTCTAGCCCGGTCGTAGCAGATTCGACGCGTTTTTCTGTTTGGCTGAGATTTGTGCGCGCGACTGCTCGCGCGCACCAATTTATCAAAATTCTTAGAAATCGAATAAATTCAAAATTAATTTCGACTCGTTTGGATAATCTTTTAAATCATCATTCACGACGTCCATCCTCATTTTGTCATTTCATGAAGCTTTTGAAGCCTCTTGAAGCTGAGGACTTGCTGAAGGCTGAGCAACATATATTCAGGAGTTACCAGAAGGAATCTTTCTCGGAGGAATATGAGGCGCTGCAGAGGTCTGCCCCAGTTGAAAAACAGAGCCGAATTTGGATGTTCGCGCCGTATACGGACGACGAAGGCATTGTTCGACTCCGCGGTCGCATCGATACAGTGGAAGCTCCAGTTTCGACAAAGCGTCCCATGCTCCTGGATGGCCGAAATAGAACAGTACAGCTTATGTTAAGATATTACCACCAGAAAGCTGCGCACGCCCAACCAAGACTTGTGATGAATGCAGTCCGTCGAGGTTTTTGGGTGCTCCATCTGCGGGCCTCCATTCGATCCCGTCCTACAGTGTGCCTGGTGCATTCTTAATAAAGCGAAAGCCATGTCTCCGCCCATTGAAGACCTACCTCCGGAGAGACTAGCGCATCACCTACGTCCATTACTTGCGTGGGGTTAGATTGCATGGGTCCAGTTCTCATCACAGCGGGGCGAAGGCATGAGAAACGTTGGATCACACTCTTCACCTGCTTGACTGCGAGAGCGATCCATTTGGAGCTGGTGGCCAGTTTATCGACAGACAGCGCGCTCATGGCGTTGGAGGCGTTTTATTGCACGACGCGGTGCTCCATTGAAGATTTTTCCCGACAGTGGGACGGCTTTCGTCGGCGCTTCCAACATATTGAAGTCCATGGCAGATACTGGAGCCAACCCTGGCATTTCTTGGTCCTTTCAACCGTCAGTGGCTCCGCACATGACGCCACGTAGAGACTGCCTTGTATGCCATGCTCTGAGAAAAGCAGAAGCTCTTATTAATAGCCGCCCACAGCCCACTGCAGAGATACCAGCCGACCCCGATTCATGCCATCTAGGGTGCTTCATTCCCATTTCATCCAGGCTGATCCACCTGTCGGTGCACCCCTAGAGTAGTGTGGCTTCGCCACAGGAGGGGAGGATGTTGGGAACCGATTGGTGGACCAACCTCTTTTTTATATTGTCTATGTTTTTTATACTTTTTTTATTACTTTTGATACCTTTTGTTTAGTTTGAAGTTGATGTTTTTTTGATAGCCGTTGTGGGCATATTTTGCAGGAATATATCTTCATTTTAACCGAAGGATTTTCTTATTTCCGCACGCCCGAGCGGCTGTCCGCAACAGTGACGTTCAAAACAAAATTTTCGTAGTTTTCAGTAGGTAAGTTATAATTTTTCACTTAAAAAATGACTTCACCTATTAGTGTTGCTTGCATACACCACACGTTTTAATTATTGTTCATGTTTTATAATATTTTTCCTCCTAAAATTATAACTCAAAATATTTACTCTGTTATTTTCGCTGGCTACAAAATTTCTTGGAAAGCTAAATGACTAAAATGTTGTTTGCTAGGCAAAGCTGACACGTAATGCCTGCCAGGCAGTTTAGCTAAATGCCACTGATTGCGTCAACAATGGCCTGGGTCCTAATCAGAATTCAGAAGGAGATGTGGAAGTATAAGCATGTGATTAGTTTTACTGTCCTTTAAATCATAAAATTATTTACTTGGTATAGGCTAAGTTGCACCACCAGTATCTTTAACGGTAACTATGACGATAACCGGTGCTTTTTGTATGGAGTTTGACAGAATTTTGACGTTTGTCAAAGTTAAAGTAAGATGGTGCAACCCAGCCTTAACTTTATGAGATGAGCCCAATTTTAACTACAGTTTACAAACACTTTTTCTGCTTCTGTGTGATGTCTGACTACATTCACAACTTTTTGTCAGTTTTTATATGCCACCATCCGTTTGGCATAGGTCATTTAGACTGACGACTTCATACATTTATGTTTCGGCCAATCAGGGCAGGCTTGATAAAATGTTAATTTGTTGTCAGTTGGAAGTGGCTTACTGTCGTTGTCAGCTCACTGACCTTTATCAGGTCATCAATATTAAATGTTATGACTGTGATAAATGAATTATTTATTAGACAGTTACAAAACCTCGTTCTTCATAATTAAGAATAAGTTTTTACAAATAAACCTTCAAGTCCCGCCCATGATGCAAATGCTACGTCGATGATACTTGAAGGAGCATCGAAAAGACAAAAGAAATAGTCTGGCGTTACGCCAGCTCCTGAACATCCAGACCCGGGCAGGTAGGAAAATAGGAGGGCCGATCAAAGATCTTTTAGAACGGGGACAATACAAAGTTTTGTTGTTTCGATTGCAGCTTCTGGAATAAAAATGTAAATTGTTTAGCTTCTCTGAGTCTGCTTTACGAATTCCAACCAGGTATGTGAGCAATCAGACTTCTGCAGGGTGCATGCAGTTTGCCGCACGCGTGCTGTTTAAAAGGTTGTGCTGTACTAATAGAAACGTCAGAAGCAGCTTGAAAAGCAGTCGGGCGACGGAATAATGCAAATTGGCTTTCGTCTTTTGCTAAGCTAGAACGTTGTTTATTTGTCCTGTTTTAACAATATGTAGTTATCACTATTTCGTTAAGGGTGGATTCGACCAAACAAGAGTAAAATTAAATATTAATCCCAGAATAAATGGTCAGTTTTCACATATTTCCCATACCGAAACTGTCAATGTGCCAGTTATACCAGGAGTTATTCTCGAATAAAAGTTTGGTCGAATCGGGCCTTAATCACATTGTTTAATTAGGTCTTGCTGACGATGAATCCGTGACCTTCTAAAAACTTATATGACTATAATAGTACTATTATAAATAAGATTCATATTAATTGAAAATCTTGGCAAAACATCTACATTAAACCTAGTGGTAAAAGATAGTAATAAGCAAATGGTCAGGATCTTACAGTAACATAATTGATGACCTAACGATTTTCTAGACAAATAGCTTCTCGATTTCCTTCTAATTCATTACTTTGATGCTTTCAATATAGCTGCATAGAATAGACATGTGCCCGTAAACGAACACTCGAGGAAATACGGGAGTAATTGAATTAGTCCAGATATTGCTAGATGTCATAACTCCATATTGTTACAAGTTATAATTAGATTAGTTAGGCGCCGCGCAAATGTTCCCGCGCTTTTTGTTACAAGTCATGTTGCTTGTCAGTATCCCAATCTAAATTTTATCTGTTTTTGGTTAACCTTTCGTTGGTAGGAGTTTCAAAATGTCTAGCCACTAACATTGGCCTTTTTGTGTGGGTAATTAAGGGCTAGTGAAAACAATAATACTCCTACTTTAAATCGTAGGATTGTTTTAATTATCACTTCAAAACGTATAATAATTAAAGTCTTATATTTTAAAGTGATTTTTTTTCGTATTACTGGAAATTGAATTTAAAGGAGCGTTTTGTAATTTTAGGAATTTATTGATTCTTTTAGATAGGTACCTACTTAATTATAACGACGAGTATAGCACCAGTTTTTTCAAACTATGTAGAAGTCTTTCTGACAAAGCCGTATAAAGTGCGAAAGATTTTATATGAAGCAATATTTTTAACAAAATTAATAACAAATTGTTTCAGCGGTTTTGAAACATAAACAGAGAAAAGTTCTTTAGCGCTTTAACAATAGCATAGATTCTTAGAGCTCCTCCTTAGTAAAACAACAAAGTATGTTACACATGTAATACATAATACCAGTATGTATATCCAAAGTAAACACATGCCGCTACTCAAGATAGTCCCGTTCCCTGTGCATTATCCCCAACTCCGGGGAGATGTCAATGAAACTTGAACACACAAGTCATTCTCCCGGAAAAGAACGTGCAATCTAATACTCGTAATTGTACGGATATGGGATACTTTTTGCCTTTATTTGTACAATAAAAAAGCCTTATTCGAAAATACTTCTTCCTAGATTGTTTAGAAGAGAATTCTTATTTCAAACATTGAGTAATACTAGAGAGAGACACTTAAATATTGTAAGGTTTATTAATTGAATATTAGTTAGCAGTTTAGTACTTCCTAAACCTTACCTTACTACACAAAACCATTTAAAACTGCCTCGTACATAAGTAAAAATTGTCATTATGAAGCCTCAGATGCATTAATTTGATTAATTCATTAATAAGAGTTCTAAATAAAAATGTGAATCGTTAAAATATTACTATTGAATTCAATGCGACGAAACACAATTTAACTAACATCCTGACACCTACAAAACCTGACGGTGTAATTTTGAACTTCTTTGAACACTAAAAACCTATTTAAAAGAGAGCAAAACATAGTAATTATTCAAACACTTACCTAAATCCTCAGCGTCTTCACTCCACTCGCCAGTGCCCATCACAAGGGCCGCCGACATCATCGCCACCACCAGTCGCACCAGCACTCCCTTCATCACCACACCACCAATGCACATGGTCTCCAATGCTCGCACTACCCCGAACGTCTTCATTACTTTCTAATTTGGCATCATTTTCTATTCCATTCAGTCCACTGTCCCTAACACGAACTAAATAGAAATACCCGTTCCATTTCACAATACACGACCCGAAATAATTACCTGACTAATGAATTTCTTCATTCGTTTCCGCGTTTGACAATGTTAAATCCAAATGGATTTTTTCCGTCCATTCATTCGATTAAACCGGCATCGGATTCATTGTTCGAATCGATTTCACATCAATGTTCCGCACTAGTCCATTACGGGGGCATAATCTTTTTGGCATTGTGTCTGCAGTCATGTGGTGTCACACAAGGCCCAGTTTTGGGACCGGCTAAATATTCTGTTGAATTATTCAGGACTCTTTTAGCCATACCGCCGTGTTACGACCACCTGAAACAAAGTACATAGTCCCTCATTTATGTCCAAACACAGCCTATATTTAGGCAAGTCTTGTGCAAATTGGCGAATACATAATAAGTCTACATTGCTCACCGTAGTGTCAAGAGGATGATTATACAATCTACTTTATGCGTTATTAGAGGCCCGATTTTGCATAGGCTTATTCGCTAAGGTAGTGTTTAGGGGGGACTTAATCGCGAAGGTAGTGGTTAAGGGTGTTCGAGGGAACATGATTTATGCTTTGCAGTAGGCACAATGTATTACGTACACGGACCAATCATATTATGTGATGCAGGATAAAAGTTATATGTAAAAGTCGAGTGTGCCTTTAATGGTAAAGGTTTCTAAAGGTCTTAAAATTACGAGGCATAAAAGGCGTGTTTTTAATTGCGTTGGCGAAAACATAAAAGTTTTATTTATTACAGTTCATAAAAAGTACATAAACTTGATGCCTTTAGAAATTGAATAAATTTTATTTATTTCCATTTTTCTATTAAACTTTTTACGCTCTCAGTCATTTTACCTATTCTCTAAGCCGTTGCATTTTGGATTCTTTTAGGTCCTTGACTACGCTATAATTACAGTATCAATACAATCAGTACTCTCTCAAATATTGACCCTTATCCTCTGGTAATAAAGTTCAACTTTGTCAAAAAGCAAAGACATTCTTGTGCATCATCCTTCTAAATTTTGACCCTTAACAACTAGTGATAAGGTTGAACTTTTGCAATAAATCTGTGCATCTGACTGTACTAGTGCGCTGGAGCAAAGAACAAAATGCAGACTGCGCCCTATCACTGCACGCTTGATTTCACCCTATGAAAGATAGATGCCGCTGTGTAGGGAGACTCCCATTAAATTTCATGCAGGATTTTTAGAACGCCTGAAAGTATACGTCGAACATTGTACTGTAATAAAACTCGCTACCTCGAAACGTATGGGCAGAAACAAAAAATAAAAGCTGTTGTATGTATCTTTGAACTGGAAGAAGTTACTGGTTAAAGTCTTTTATGAGTATTATGGATGACAATTTTTACCATGCAGTTCTTAAAATGCGCAGTTTTGTAGCCAGGTGAGACTGTAGTTACCTACATGTGACTGTATGTCTTCCTGACGACTGTAGAAATAACAATATGTGTATGTATACGGTGCACTACTTTACACAAAACCATTTTGTTTTGTTATTACTAGAGAAATTGTCCCCTAAAGTCACCAGTCAATCCAATATAAGAACTTTCCAGAACGCCGTCTTTGCCGAGGCTTTTATAAAGGTGCACAACACTAACAATTTAGTCCCAATCGCTGCTGCAATCCACTATATTTGCGAGATGGCACTTCAACGTATATTTTAAAAGGGGAATTTCTTGAAGAAAAATATAACAAAAGCTTTCAAGGAGCAAATCCTTCATCAAAAGCGGCCCAACGACCCGTGGAGAGTGTCGACGCGCTAATATAGTTTAGGAGACAACGTGCCTCTATTCCGCGCTCTTGGGGCCTTTACATGGTGCGATAGGAACAGAGGTACAGTGTATGTGGGCAGTGGGCGGGACACATAGCTCGTAGAGACGATGGCCGTTGGGGCAGAAAAGTTCTCGAGTGGCGACCACGGGCTGGAAGACGTAGCGTGGGCAGGCCTCCTACAAGGTGGACTGACGATATGGTAAAGGTCGCGGGAAGAGCCTGGATACGGGCAGCGTAGGACCGTGCATTGTAGAAAACCTTGGAGGAGGCCTATGTCCAGCAGTGGACGTCATTTGGCTGAAACGAACGAACAATGTATCGTTAACATTGCTATCGTGTCGGTCTTGATAACATTTTAATCTTATAACTATCGCCTTGAATCTAATTGGCCTCTAAAGTGCCATGTTAATTAAATACAAATCAAAAATAGATGAAAGTACATTGCATAAACGCGTGAAATGTGGAATTTGGTGCCAAACCAAACTCAGTCAAGATTCCTTTGCAATTCTAAAGATTTTGCAAGCTAATTGGAATTATATTGCTTCAAAAATTTTAAAACATTTTTTTTTTAATAAATCAGCAGAAAAGGTTAATAATATGTTTAAGTACCCAGCAGATGAGCTAGTTTCTTACAAAGAATTTGAAATAATCGTCCCATGTATAGCCCTCCCATACTGAAGTTAGCTGCGTACTGTCATAAAAGATAACGGTTATGGAATTTTGTTACGTACGTTACGTTTTTGCTGACAGCTACTGACGCTGATAGAAACGCAAAAAGTGGCAGGAGCATTCCATCAAATGTATGAGAGGAATCTGGAAGAAACGCGACCCTTATGTCTGTACAATAATGGACGGAATTGACGAAAATTGAATTGGCCGATTAGGTATTTTCGATCACCACGTCTATTTTTGACTTAGTACGGTTTTCATATTTATTTTCGCGAAGATATTCGCGGCGAATTCGCATTTGCCCTTGTTAAAGCATGCGCCTGTGTGCTTGTGTCATTTCGAAAGTTTTCATGTAGCTTCATTGTTAGATTTACTGTGTATAAACAGAAAAATGTAAATCCACACGGTAACCCACTTGCAATTTGTTCTAGTTAAATAGTACTTGCTGACTTACAACGTGCGTGAGTGACAGCCAGCAAATTGAATCGACTGACCAGTGAGATAGGTTGCGTGCTGGCCAGGGCACCTTACTAGGTACAATAATTAAGATATATACCTCTATCCATCTCTCTCGGACTCTCCGGAGTTTAACATGAGTGAGAGAGTGGGATAGAGTTGATGTATCGAAATCGTTTTGCAGAATATACGCGCCGCAGTTTTGTAGTCCGTTTTGTTACAAACTAGGTCGGGAAATGTAAAATAAAGATTGTGATTTATTTATACACAGCAAGAAGGGACCTAACTGGCGTTGTATGTTCTTGAATTTCTATAGCGTGTTATAAACTTTCTGGGAAATCTCGCTCAATAGAAGCAGAATACCAATTACATATTGAAAAAAGTTTTTTATAAAACAATGCAATGTGCTTTAAAATTTCCTAAAAATATCGACGTTGCTTTTAACACTTTGAAACTACTACAGTACTTATGACCATAGTATTTTATTTACTGTGGTATGATAATATGACCGCATTTCATGAGACATCATACTCCGCTGATTCCATTAAATTTTTGTATCTTTTGGTTATCTGTTAACTTTTAAAAAGTATGTATGCATTGTAGCCAATATCAAGTAAGATTATTTGATTTAATACATTCAACTTAACGCTACATGGACGTTCAAGCATTCTGTAAAAAGTTCCCACAATAGTTTTAATCAAATAAATAAATTCCCATAGCTGCATGTCTTCCCTGATCTATCCATCGTGACACCCCGAGATAATGCTGTTAAGAGAGATGGATTAACCAAAGCCCCGTAACTTCTGTAGGGCGGTGATTAATGAATTTTGTGAAAGAAATATTCGCCGAATAGATAAGAACCATCTTCACTTCACACTAGATTGTTGGCCCGACTTCAGCCGCAGTTTTTGGAATAGTGGGACGGAACTTTTTTCCTTGTTATAGCTGCACTTGTTATTTTGCTAGCGATGTGAGTATTCAGTCAGATTTAATTTTTGGGCATACTCGTCAAATATTCTAGGCTTTTATTTAAAAGGATACTTACTTTATAACTCACTTTGTGTCTGTTAGGTTCTTTCGTTTCAGCCAAATGACGTCCACTGCTGGACAAAGGCCTCCCTCAAAGATTTCCACAACGATTTTCCGGCCCGTAACACTAATAAATAGGTTGCTTTGATTAAAAAGGAAATTAATTTTCTGTAAAATAGGATGCATTTATTGTTTATTTTTAACTAGCTCGTAACTTCTGTAGGACGTGGTGATTAATGAATTTTGCGAAAGAAATATTCGCCGAATAGATAGGACCATCTTCGCTTCACACTAGATTGTTGGCCTGACTTGGGCCGCCCGTAGTTTGTGGAATAGTTGGACGGAACTTTGACTTTTTCCTTGTTATAGTTGCATTTGTTATTTTGTAAGGTTATAACGTAAATCACGTCAAAAATGTTGGCTCACTCGTTCAATATTCTGGCTTTTGATAAAAGGGAATGCTCTTTTTTTCTTTTTTTAGGCTTGCTTTGGTCAAAAATGAATTTCGTGTAAAATAGTACAACTTCATTCCATCATTGTTTGTTTTTATTTTATTTTAGGTTTGGGTATTTAGCGTAGCTACAAAACGTAGCTTAAAAAAGAGAAAAATAAAACAGAAATAATAATAAAATAANACTTGTTAGCGGGTGGTCAATTCAGTGTGGTGTAAAATGATTTGTGTCCCATTACATCACTTTACACGAATGTAAAGTTGCCGTGCATGGCGATATAACTGGGTTTTTATTTAATTACGAAAAAACTACATGCTATATTTCCCAAACTGGCACACTGCCTAATTATATCTAACATTACCTTTCACCTCAAAAATATTTCACCAAGTTATCTATAATAGCGACGAAGCAGGATTTTTTTTAACTTCAAATGCGATTTCCCAAAAATCACCATTTTCGACTTAACTCCGTTTTCACTGGGGGTACAGAATTAACGCATTCACCCTTACTATACCCATAAAATGTCGTGAGAGATGACTAAGGGTGCAGTATGCGAACACCAGGCATTCTAAACCTAACTAGCCAGCGGGGGGAGCGTAGACCAAACTCTCCATTAACTATGGTAAAAAAGAGATGGTCGTCCTCCTCCAGCAGAGACTTATGCTCGTTTTCACCATCAATCCCTCATTTTAAGTGACCCCTATGGTTAGTTACACATAATAGGAATTTTGTTTTCATAAGCGTCACTAAAATTAGGGATTGATGGTGAAAACGGGCATTCGTTCGTTCGTTCGTTTCAGCCAAATGACGTCCACTGCTGGACAAAGGCCTCCTCCAAGGCTTTCCACAATGCACGGTCCTGCGCTGCCCGCATCCAGGCTCTTCCCGCGACCTTTACGAGATCGTCGGTCCACCTAGTAGGAGGCCTGCGGGAATTAATGATCTAGAAAATCACACTTAAAGCACTTACATTAGTGGATGCTACAGTAATTTTAGCTTGATGTGCCATCCAGTTAATTACAACCTACTCAATTGTAAACGCGTCCTATCTCACCCAGACACAATGCAAACGAAATAAAAAAGGCAAAAGTAAACCTGGCCAAATTACTCAGCTCCGAGCCGTGACCCGTCGACCGTGCAATGCAGATTACTGCTAATGCCAAACGTCAGTGTAGCTGTCAAACGGAGTTGTACAACTTGTGAACTGTCAACAAACCGTCATGAGACGGCGCCACGTTTTGCATGGGCTTGCTAAGAACTCGAAAGGGATTTTTGGGATATTTTGGCAAAATGTTTAAAAATTGTAGTCAAAAACTTTCTTATGAGTCTACATAGTAAACCTGCCGACCCGCCGACATGAGTGGTCGATTTTTGACATAATGTCAAAAGTTATAGAAAGTAGTCCAACGACTTTGAAACGTCAAGTGGCAAAAATAAAAGACTTACAATAACAACCTAGTATTGATAGTAGCGCCCTCCTGTAAATTTCATAATTAAGGTAGTCCAACATGGCATAATCTGAACGAATAATTCAGTATTTTTTATTGTAGCGCCTTCCTGACAAAGTCATAGCTGGGACGGTTACGGTTTAGTGTAGGATATACGAGTATAAACAAGTTGTCGACATGATTCTTTTGAAATAAAGCAACCTATATCAAGCCACCAGGCTGTCGGTGGGCTTGGTGTGTAGAGTTGTAGACATGAGTGTAGTAGACATTTTCCAAAGGACTCTGCTAAAAACAAAAAGAAAGTATATATTAGATTTATATTTACCGCCAAGGTTTAGCACTAGGCTATATTGTCTCAAATTGATAGGTATAATAATAAAAATCTATGTTTTGAATGTGTATTTTTATAGCTCTGAAAAGAACTTACATGCTAACAACGAATTTATTTTAACACGTATGATGATTTCATACCACCCAGAGAGGAAAAAAAATAAAAATTATTTATGAATTTGGTTAATATCCTCGCCATTTTTAAATATTATTTTAATAACATTACAAGCAATTTGCAATAAAGTAAGCAAACCACGCGAGCTGTTAACCTCTGTCAGAAACAGTCATGGCGAAATATCCAAGATCGGTTTTCCTTGTGGCCGTAAGACTCAAGCTCAGTGGATCAATACAAAAATGTTACTCGTGTTTCATTTCTATGTAACCCAAAGATTTTAGATTTTCTTTACTTATATTAGGAAGACTTAAGTTTTTTTTTATGCAAGACAAGGTAGGTTTTGACCGCAATCGCACCTGGTGTTAAGTGAGATGCAGTCTAGGATGGTACATATCTGCCCTGTAAGTGCCTATTCACTCTCGCCTTGAAAAGGCCGGGATTATGTATGGATGGATGCATGGCTGATAGTAACATATTTTGATGAGACTGCAATGTTATAGAGGCAAAATACAGTCAAAGAAAGATTAATTTTACAGCTAGAAAGTAGGAGACTATTCGTAGAATACGGTAAAAAAAATATGTAAGAAATCAAAAATCAAAATAAAAATATTTTATTCAATTTTGACCACAAGTGGCAAATACAGTAAAAAGGTAGCCCCTATGAGGCACTTTACATGTCTCCTTATCTTTTGGGCCCAACCAGCGCTTCGAGACAAACATTATGGCAAGTGCTGAGAAGAAACGCCGGAACAAACTCAGTCACCACTAAGATTCTTGCTAGATACTTACAAAGTACTANATCATACAAAATCTATCTAACACACTCATAATTGTCAACAGACTCCATTGTGCGTAGACTTTTATTTCACAAAATAAAATACTATCTTAATTTATCAAATGACTCACTGAAACTATTTCATAATTCAATAATTTATCATAAACGTACACATTTTAATCATTGACCTCATTATCGCTACACTCATCAGCGCTCTCAATATTGTCATCTATATTCTGTGACACTACATTTGTTTCACCCTCATCATTGCCTGCACATCCCAAATCAGTCCGACTATCTCCGCTATCAGTTAAACTCTCCTCATCTGTGTCTGCCAACCCTTCTCGAGTGAAACTCAACCAAGGGTGGATTTTGTCTAAAGCTACAACTGCCTCATATTTACGGTTTTGTTTACGTGTCAAAGGCGTATCTTCGACCGCAAACCTATCATTGTTTAAAACCTTAACAATTCTGTAAGGCCCCTGCAATTTAGCCATTAGTTTCCTAGATTTTCCATCATTACTTCCAACCTCTCTCTCAATCCTAACTAAATCACCTGTTTTATATTTCCTACCTACTCTCCTAGTTTTATCAAACCTCTCCTTTTGTTTTGCTTGTTCCTCGTCAATTCTAGCGTTTACATTCTCTCTTATTGTTTGTAAATTTTCTTGTGAATTACCTACTTCACCCTGTTCAAGCAAAGATGTAACAATACCATCACTTTTGGCTCGCAATTTAGTTCCAAATAAGACCTCAGCTGGACTTTTTCCAGTACCCTTATTTATCGTTGTATTGAGACCTAGTTGAATCTCTTCTAAATGGACATCCCATTCATTTTCCTTACAATTGTGATTTTTCACCGCGAGGGAGGCCAAGATGGTACGATTGTATCGTTCCACTTGGCCATTCGCTCGCGGTGTCGCTACCGCGTTTAAGACATGTTTGATTCCCAGACTATTCACAAAATCTTTAAAACTCTTACTAGTAAACGATGTACCTCTATCACTAATCAATCTACTTGGTATTCCAAATAAACTAAAATATTGGTTCAACACTTTTATGGTCGACTTAGACTTTGTATTTTTAACTGCATATAAATTGACATATTTAGTGTAAGCTTCTACAAGTACCAATAAATAACTATTTCTTGATTTACTGCGAACAAATGGACCCAAATGGTCCATATGTACCGTGTGGAAAGGCTTATCTATTTTCGGAATTGGGTGAAGCATTCCTTGCCTTTTCCCAGCAGGTATTTTATGGTAACTACACTCTAAGCATGATTGAACATACTTCTTTACGAATTTAGTCATTTTTGGGAACCAGTAAAGAGATTTTAATTTGTCTAACGTTTTGTCTACCCCAAAATGACCAAGTTCATCATGGCATTTTTTTAGTAGTTGCCATCTAAACCCCCTCGGAACTAACCACTTTAATTGACTGTCAACAACTCTATAAACTTTACCTCCCTTTATGCGATAATTTTGATAAACCTCATTAATTTTAGGCGTCTCAGGGTCCTCTAAAATTTGCTTTACTCGCTGAACTTCTTCGTCAGCTCCTTGAATGGTTGTTAACCAATCTTCTGTTTCTACCGCTAAAATATCGAAAACAGGCTCAGGCTCGCATGATTGTGGAATTGCGTTTCGGCTGAGTGCATCAACATGACACATGCGATTACCCGGCCTATACTCAATACCACAATCATACTCTTGTAGCTGAAGCCACCATCTACTTATACGTGGTATTATATCTCTTTTGGACAAAGTAGTGCGCAATGCGTTACAATCGGTTACAATTACAAACTTTATGCCTAAAACATAGACTCTAAATCTTTGTAACGATGCGATAACAGCTAACGTCTCTAATTCGAAGGAGTGATATTTTTGTTCTTCTTGAGTCGTTTGTCTACTATAGTAGGCTACCGCTCTCCACCTACCTGTATTATCCTCCTGAAGTAGCATACCCGCTATGCCCGTCTTACAGGCGTCTGTATGTATCTGAGTATTAGCTGTTACGTCATACAAAGCTAATATAGGCCTTTTTACTAATTCGGACTTTAGTGTAGAAAATGCTTTTGCCTGTTCAGTACCCCATTCCCATCTACTGTCCTTTTTTAACAATCTTGTCAATGGATTAGCAATTATTGCAAAATTTTTAACGAATCGGCGGAAAAAGCTAGCCAAACCTAGGAATTGGCGTACTTCATGTTGATTTGTCGGACACTTAAAATTTTCAACAGCCTCAGTTTTCCTTGAACCAGGTCTAACCCCGTTTTTGCTAACCTCAAAACCCAAGTAATCTATTTCTTGACAGAAAAATAAACATTTAGACAATTTTAATGTTAAGCCTGCTTTTTTAATGAGTTCAAGAACTGTTTTTAATCGTTCCATGCCCTGTGATATACTATTAGCTGGAATTATAATATCGTCCATAAATGCAAACGCTTCATTTTTGACGTCTTTTAGCATTTTATTTATTGTTTTTTGGAAAACTGAGGGTGCGTTGGCTAACCCAAAAGGCATGCGTGTAAATTGATATTGGCCATCAGGCGTAACGAAGGCAGTTTTATCCTGTGACGATGGATCCAAAGGAATTTGGTAATACCCGGATGCTAAGTCCAGCGTTATGAAATACTGATAACCACCTAACTGATCAATTTGATCTTCGATTCTGGGTAGCGGATAATGTTCTTTTATCGTTTTAGCGTTTAACGCGCGATAATCTACACAGAGTCGTTGATCACCAGTTTTCTTTTGTACTAAAAGTATTGGACTAGCATACGCTGACTCAGACTCCGTGATAATACCCGAATCCAACATCTCCTGAATCATTTCCTTTACTTTATTCCTCTCAGAATAAGCAAGTCTATATGGTCTATATACAACCGGAGTAGTGTCTTTCAAAGTAATAGTCATTTCCGTTAAGTTTGTAAGTCCTAAATCAGTCAATCCAAATGAAAAACAACTCCTGTATTCCTCCAACAATGCCTTTAGTTTAATTCTATCTTCAACGTGTAACTCACTACCAGTTTTTAAGCAATCTTCAATATGGTCCCCCTTTTCACATTCTAACATTCTAATATTTAAGCAATTGGTTTCATCAATTAAATGTGCTCTAGTCAACAACTGTCCATTTTTAAAATTAATCTCGTGTGAATTTAAATTAACTACCATAATGTGACCTTCACCTTGTGTAATTGTGTATAACCCAGGCATAACAAAATAACTATTAATACCTACGTTCCTTACTGACTCTCTAACATAAACATTAATAGTACTGTTGGTATCTGTCCTGATTGGTACCATATTAATGGAATTTACGACAACATCACAACTAATTACCAGTTTATTCTTACATTTTTGATTCGCAATGTCAATATCAGGTTTCTTTTGAAAAACTAAATGTTCATCAGTTTTAATTATGACTACTCCCGCTTGTTCTGTAAACGTATGCCCTAACAAAACAGGGTGTTTTAATAACTCATCTGGTACTACTAATACCTCTACAGATATCTTAACCGATTGTACTTGTATTTGTACAACTGCTCTACCTATAGGTTCAATAATCGCTTGACCAAATCCCTTAAGCGAAGGTAGATCATTTGTACTGTATATAACATTCAAATCACTAAAGTTACTTAGACGAATCAAGGTACTCTGACTACCAAGGTCAACATAGCAAGTCATTGGTTTATCATTGACAAATATCGGTAGAATATACTTTTCGTCCAAACCTCCAGCTAATTTAATCTCCGATACTGCCTTATCCTTTTCAACAGATTTATCAACACCTTGACTATTTTTATATAATCGTTTACAATTAGCGCTTTGATGGCCAAGTCGTTTACATATATTACACGAAACTAATGGTTTAGTGCACTTGAACGATGGGTGACCAACTTCGTTACAGTTAAAACATCTTAAAATAGGTTTGGAACTATCATTAGCACCATCAAATCGCCTTTTTGTAAACGGTTGACGATATGACTTTTCCTTTGCGTCTTCAGTTTTAACTGATTTGAAAAATGAAAGCAATTCCTCGGGATGCGAGTAGTTTGCAGCCTGTGCTCCTAACCTCAATCCCTTGTCTTCTAAACCATCTAACAGACAGTCTACTGCCCTCTTACCATTGATGTCACAACGATTTAGCAAATTAATTTTATGATAATAATATGTCTCTAATGGTTCGTTAGGTTTCACTTTCCTATTAAGCATGTCATGTAAAATTTGAGCATAATTCTCAACAGTAGGAAACTGTGCAATTAATTGCGCCTTCCACTCAGCCCAGTTATACTTTAAAGTACGCAAACCATTGTACCACACTTTAGCTAAACCAGTAAATTTAGGTAACGCATAATGAAGTAATTGTGTTTCAGACCAATTATACAAAGACGCACATTCTTCCACCTTATTGATCCATATATCAACAGTTTGCTCTTTATTAGCAGGGTCAAACTCGGGTAAAGCATTAGTTGACATACTAAAATGGTTTTGTGATTGAGAAGCCGATGAGGGCAGCGATTTTATCAATTCCATTACATCCTGAATACTAAAGTTGTATTTATCTACAGTTTTTGAAGCATTCTTTTTACTACTACCTCGATAACTATCTAAACTATCAGTACATGATGATTCACTCACGGTTTCACGACGCCTCCGCTTGTGATGTGGTGCTTGACTTTTTACGCGATGGCTGGAACTCCGTCGAACGCCACTCCTGCGATGTCGATGTCTTCGTCTCGCTCTGCGTTCGCCAGAAGACTTCGAACGTGAGCGCGATCGTGAGGGCCGCGTCCTTGTTGCAGCAGTTCGTCGCGAATCGGCTCGGCGGCGTCTGCGTCGGCTCACGTCGGAGCCGTCACGTCTCCGAGACGAACGGCCTCTGGACCCCGTACGGCCCGAGCTACTCGAGGGCCGCCGCGAGGGACGGGAGCGCCGTGCACCGGAGCGACTTCTCCTTGGACGTTTGCGAGGCCGCCGCGTGCGACTGCGACTGCGGCTGGGCGGCGTTGCTCTTCCGTCTTGAATCTCCGTAATTCCCGCGTCATCCCGACGGGGTCCGTCTTGCTTTTCCATCCCCCCATGATACGTCGACATTTTTGGTCTGAAATCAGTTTGGGTGGGAAAATCACTAACTGTGCTATGAAGTTCTACTATAATCTGCGTTTTATTTTATGTCTAGTGTATATTCGTTTAAGTCAACAAAATATTTAATTTCAATTTACACTAACGTAAAATTCTCAAGAAAAAGATAGTTATTGAGGGTATTCCTCAAAATATGTACTTATTAATAAATAATTATATTTATTAATTATGATTTTATAATGATCACTCATGAAACCACCATGATGGGGTAGATTTTTAAAGATTTCCTAACTATAATTTGTACTATCACAAAAATAAAAATATCAAAGGTATTTTACAAACTGTATTTTTAATTATTATGCTAAACCACATATCCAATTCATTTTTATATTGTCATTATACAATAAACACTCAAGATGGACAAGATTCTTACGGATTTAATAAGAAAAAAAATGTGTCACTCACCTTATATTTTCACCAAACTTTTTAACTTACTTGTCCAGTCCGTGGGCGTGATTAGAATATTAAGTAATATTCCCGTTCAATCCCACTTCTGAACTAAAATAATATTAGTTCAGAAGTAAGGCCAGAAATAATACTCAATTATACAATACCAGTTTTATTTTCTTCTACAGACGGTATCACACAGAGAGGTCCTCTCGACTCGAGCGCTCGTAACAGAATGGATCGCGCGAGACCGAAAACAACCGTTAGCAACCGAGCGCATTCCAACTGACATAACTCACATTCAAACTTATTATTTCGCTTACCCGCATTTAATTATTAAAACAACAATATACATTTAAATTTCCAATTAATATCAGTTTCACAGTAAAAATGCTTACAATAAAAGCACTACATTTTTTGCACAAATTTTATTTATCTACGAAATGCTAATTAGTCAAACTTGTAGGCTTTTTATTAGTTTATTTTCAACACATAGACTTAGAATGTGACATTTAATCGACATACGAGTAGTTTTGTTTTTCTAATCAAAATTAAAATAGGTTTACAGCTTCGCCATGAACATAAATTAGTAACATTATTATTAGCAGCACACATACACTCCCCCCGAGACGCATATCTCAAAGCAGGCGGTCGTAAAACTGTAGTTCGTAAACAACTACATGCCGTATAAAATTGATATAGGTTTCTTGTTTCACATTCGAAACAATGAATAAATAAATAAATCTGGAACACCGTAAACACACCATTTTTTGAGGGTTTTCGCATATGAAAGATCCGCTAGATGGCGGGACGTGGATGTGGGGTCAAACTGCTGCGTGATTGGTGGATTTTGATATATCTGTCAATGTCATGTCAAAAATAACCAATCATGCAGCATTTGGACCTCGCGTCTACGTATTGCCATCTGGCGGATTTTTCATATGCGAAAACCCTCAAAAAATGGTGTTTTTACGGTGTTCCTGATTGAAACTAACGCCCGTATTAGCAAATATTACTATGAGGTCGCACAGTGCGCGTGGCGCACAGGGTGACACACGAACCAATAACAGAGCTCTATTCAACGCTGTGCGTTCGACTTGCTGCTTCTTAAGCAAGCATCGTTTGTGAATACGGGCCTTAGTCTTTGTATTTTAACAAAAATATATTACAATGGATTTTATCAGGACTATTCCCAGCGTACCCATTACCATTAGTCGATTTAGGAATGATCATTTTCTAAATAGCTTTAACCAAGGATCGATGTAGGATCTATTGCGTGGGTTTATAGCAATTTATAGAAAAAATACTTTGTAATAGAATTCATTTCATTCATTCATTTTACTTTTGGGCACTCTTTGTCTTTTTCAGCTACTGTTTTTGTTTCAGTGCGTATCCTACTAGTATTATAAATGCGAAAGTTTGTGTGGATGTCTGGATGTTTGTTACTCTTTCACGAAAAACTATTGAACGGATTTTGATGAAACTTTACAGTATTTTTTTTATAACCCAGAATAACATAATAGGCTATAATTTATGACGATGCGGGCAAAAGGTAGTTTATAATAACTGTAAGTTTATGCCAAATAATTATAGAAAAAAATGCGGGATATATGTTTTTACTTTGATCTCATTTAGGATGTCAGTCTCCTATTTAGGTTACAAAGTATAACGTAGGCCAGGCTACGTTATTTCAATCCACATGGTGAAAAGAAGGAAGAAGTAAAAATATTATAAGAAACGGAAAACCTATTTTAAAGGTAACAAAAAGATTTTCATGTCGAATAACCAGTTTTCTTATTTAACATTTCAAGCCGACGATCACACGAGGTTATTTGATAAAATGCCCAGGTACGCGGCATAACAATATTTTATTGATTCTTCCGAAAGCAATGACACAAGTGGAGCAAATGCAGTAAGTTTACTAGACTTTAAAGCGCAGCAAATAAAAAGACGTATAATTTCAAAGGAACTTTTTAAATTCTATTCATAAAAAAAGCTTCCACGACTCCATGAAGGTATTACTCCAAATGAAATTAAGGGCACTCTTTCTTTTGTAAGGGACAACGGAACTGGGTTCCCAACGTTGGTAAAAAAAAATCTATAACCTTCCACATTGGTGCTATAGAGGCGCTGGATGCATGCCGCTGCCAACCGGGTGATATGGAAATCATTGGGGGAGGCCTATGTTCAGCAGTGGACGTCCTGTGGCTGTAATGATGATGATGATGATACGTGCTATAATAGCCACCCAAAGGCGTGTGATACAAATCAATCGATCAAAACTTAACGTACCCACTGTATGCACTTACACTATGGCCATACAGTATATTTTTATTTCACTCTTATTTTCCATTTTGGAGCTTTGATTTCGTACAGCTCTGAAAGGAAATTGTTTGATCTGAGGAAATTGCCTAAAAGCCTTGTTTGTAACGTATTTTGCCGTATAAGAAGTGGCTGTACAATCGAGTTAATACCTACCATGTTACCATGAGATCAAGTATAAAGGTCGTTGATGATATTATTTAAAAAATTCGACATAAAATACCAAAAGAGACGGGGGCATTTATAATTTTTTATCAATAGTACTTGTTATTGAATAAATTGGCTCTGTATACACATACAGGATGTCCCTGTAAGTATACCTAAATCATACAAAAAAGATTGATTTTTACAATGGAACAACTATCCCACAGAAACAATATCCATTCTCAAAAATGACGTCTCCATACTAATAAAATTGACTAATTACTGAAGAGTCTTTGTATGAAAATATTTTTTATGAAGATTTGAACTTCCTTCTCTGGGGGAAAGTTGTTTCATTAGAACTGTAGAATGTATTATTTTTGTTTGATCCATATTTACAGGGACACCCTGTATATCTCAGTTCTATTTTACGAAAATGTTATGAGAGAGTCAACTTACTGGATTGGAATATGACAATAGGTTAACGTTATTGTCATTAGAAGTATAACGGCATATTGTTATGATAAGGGACATTTTCAACATCCATAAAGAACATGGACGATATTTCAATAGATAATGGAATATTCACGGTACATTTTTATTAGAGTATTCTTCCTACACATTTACTACCTACTCTTTACAACTAGGTCGAAATACAACTTTTTCTTAAATATCACTATTATAACGCAATTTTATATTACTAGCTTTTAACAACAATACTGTAAAGTTTCATCAATATCCTTAGGGCCTATGTTCAGCAGTGGACATCATATGGCTGAAATGATGATGATGATGGTGATCCTTACAAACTTTCCCATTTATAATAACTACTAGCTTTCTGCCCGCGGCTTCGCCCGCGTGGAATTTAGTGTGTCACAGAAAAACTTTATAGCGCGCGTCCCTGTTTCAAAAACCGGGATAAGACTAACCTATGTCCTTTCCCGGGACTCAAACGATCTCTATGCCAAATTTAGTTTAGGCGTGAAAGCAAGACAGACAGACAGAGTTACTTTCGCATTTATAATAAGTATTAGTATAGATAAGTAGGATTTAGATGACACAGTAATTATTCTCAGGTTATCATTCCCAAACATATTTCGATAGAGGTAGATGGAGCCATAAACTATTTTAATACATACTTCACTATGGACCACCATAAAATTCGGCCTCCCATAAAATATCAAGGAAATCCTCTCGACCATATAATATGGGGCAGAAGAGATTTTATGTGTCCGCTGTTCTTGTTAAAATTTAAGTTCATTAAAAACTTAAAGGCCTTTTCTAATAAACGGTGTACTTAGGCGCGACAGGCTATTCTGTACAGTACAGCAAAGTTATGTTTTGTCGCAAAATAGTACTTATTGCAAGTACATAAGAGTCTAATGTCTAATTTTAATGCTGTATTGTACGCTCGGTATAAATTAGCGGCTCTGTTAGTTCGCCGACAATTTTCTTTATTACGTCATAAAGTATAACAATCTTGCTTGATGAAGTTTTTGATTTAATCGTATTCATGATATAAACGACAGTGGGTTAGGCTTTCTTTGTAAAATAAAGTATTTTTAAGAACGAAATTATATACAACATACATAAATAATGCGAACACGTCAATAAATAAGACAAATTATGTACGGACGCGGCACTTGAAGGTTTAAATATGTGGTGACCTTAGTAATTATTTATTTATTTATTATTATTACATGCAAGTTTTGAAACGTATGATATTTCTGTAGTTATTGTAGTAGCGTATAGAATTTAATTTTCTAAGGGCTGATTTTTCAACCGTCAGAAGTCCGAAGAATAAATTTAGCACATTGACAATTTCAGCATGGGAAATGTGTCAAAATAACAAGTTTATTCTTCTGTTAAAAGATATCTGACGATTGAAAAATCAGCCCTAAGTATAGTACCAAACCTTACGCACCAGACTAAAAGAAATACATAGTTATTTTGCTAAGTAAATATGCCTTAAAGATCTTATATATTTCTCTTTATATTCCTTGCTAAAACACACACAAATTCAAATTACACGGAATAAATTGACTGTGAGTACAGACGAGGTACAAAGGGCTCGACAAACATTAGTAACGATGAAGAAAACACAAGTTTTCTTTTAAGGAAACTAGTAGAGAAAAACACCCTTGCCACCGCTAAATGGCGTGAAAGGAGTTCAAGGCTTCCCCAAACCTAGTTGGGGCACATCACAAATAGAATGGTAAGGCCAGTTTAGTTGACACTATTCCAATTTTTAGGGTTCCGTACCTCAAAAGGAAAAAACGGAACCCTTATAGGATCACTTTGTTGTCCGTCCGTCCTTCTGTCAAGACCCTTTATCTCAAGAACGCGTGAACGTATCAAGCTGAAATTCACATGAAATACTCAGGTCTATTGTCCCTTTAAGCTGTGAAAATATCAAACTTCTAAGCCAAGCCAATCAAAAGATACAGCCGATTATGTCGATATTTTCAACAAATTTTCGACACTCGCAAAGGAATCAAAACCTACAGGATACTTCCCGTAAATTCAGAATCTTGAAATTTGGCTTAAAGCATTGTCATATAATGCAAATATAGGAAAAATTGCGAAAATTACATTTTTTTAGTTATATAATATAATAAAAATATTTTAATAAAATGAAACTTACTTCCTTATTTCTCACGAACGAATAAAGGTATCAAATTGAAATTTATACCAAATACCTAGATCTATTGTCCCTTTAAGAAGTAAAAAAATCAAACTTCTAAGTTAACTCGATCAAAAGATACAGCAGTTTATACCGACACCTTAGACGAATTTCCGTCACACGCTAGGGAATCAAAACCTACAAGGTACTTCCTGTGAACTCAGAATCTTGAAATTCGGCACGAAGCAACGTTATATAGTACAGATAAAGGAAAAATTGCGAAAATGATAAATTTGAAGTTATATAAAATTTAAAATATTATTTTTGCTTACATGACATAAAATATTTTTTTAATAATTATAAACTTACTACCTACCCTTTTTCACATGAACGCGTAGAGATATTAAAGTTGAAATTCATATCAAACACTTCTTAAATCTAATTGCCTCTAAACTGTGAGAAATTCTAAATCAACGCAAAAATTCAAAACGCTGAGGTAGGTACCTACCTATAATGCAAATATAGGAAAAATAAATAAATAAAAAATAATCATACCGCATATTTTTTTTTTATAAAACTCCGGACTTTGACGTAATTTTGGTTTAAGTGAAATGAATGGTGTCCATTGGCATAGCTACAGGTTTTACCTTAGAATACTTGTTTAAAAAAAACCCTAGCTACGCCAAAGCTAGCGTTATTTGATAAGGATCAGATATAAACACAAAATAATCTTGCGTGCATACCAATGTTATTTATACCATTTTGCAAGGGGAAAGGGATTTGTAGTTAGCCCTGACTACTTAAGGACAGGAAAAAATCAAATGATACCGCGAGCTAACTACGAACAGCGCCATCTATTGACAACCGTGCGAACTACGTAGTGTCGTTGCTCGGTGATAGGTGTTGCTGATTGCAGCTCATTGTTACAATACTTTTTATTAAAATCGGATTTTATTCCGGAGGTTTTACAATTTCTTACTACTTTCGCAAATCATTACAAATGAAGAAAGGAATTTACGGTGTGGTGCCCTCAATGTACAATTAGATTTCGAGCGATACCACTTTTGGGCATTCTCCTTTTAAGTAGTTACTTTCCCCATTGTAATGTTATGAATTTCATTTTGCAAAAAAAATACCATAGTTATGACTCGATTGTCGTAATGAACAAACTATGTAAACCTTGCAGGTTTGTACGGAACCCTCGGTGCGCGAGTCCGACTCGCACTTGGCCGGTTTTTAATTTACCAATGGAACGCAGAAATGTATATTAAAATACATACTGTCATGGTGTTTATCTGTCATGATTTCGTGAAGACTACAGGGCGTCAATTAGGTATAAAGTTAAAACTCTAATATTTTTTGTTGAATGTAAAGGCCTTTGCATATTTGGAGCACACTGGTATCGACATGTTAATGTGTTTAAAGATAATAATGTAGCGTTGGTAGTTTTATTACGATTACATGTTTTTGGCGTCTTGCTTATCTAACTTAAAGCATTATCTCCGAGTTAAATATAATTGCAATATTATTTGGGAGTAAGAGATTTAATCTTTTCTTGATATTATAATTTAGACATGTATTTTTTTTTATATAGAATTATAATATTAGCAATTCGTTTCACAAATTACTAACAGTCCCGTTAAAATAGCTCTCACAATAGTAGAGTGTCAGCAGCGACCTGCAAACTGCTTTTCATGCTATCTTAGCTGCGCTTTGGTATTCTCATTGACTTGCACCTTACTGTGTCCTGGCTGTTCTAAATCAGCTTTGGTTGAAGCGTCATCTGCTCTAAAAGCTTGTAAGGGTCCAAATTGAATAAACGAATCCACTCTGACCTTGAAGCATCTTTACTTTTGCAAATTAATTGCACAGATTAAACAAAGCTCTAAGAACGAGCCCTTCATGATTATTACAATGCGAAATTATTAATTCCCAAAATTGACAAAAAATAATTTAATAATTGTGAGGTTAAATTAAATATTTTACTCAAAATTGCAACCTAAATTAAATCATTAAACATGAGTCCGATATTTTATAAGAAACACGTTCTAAACCGTTAAACATACTTGTTCACAAATCCTCATAAATCGTTTATTCGTTCGTTTCAGCCGAATGACGTCCACTGCTGGACAAAGGCCTCCCCCAAGGATTGCCTGATAAATATTTTTCATGTAAAGTGAAAACCCATGTCAAATTAAAATATCTAATGTAATTTTACAAGTTTTCACGATATCCAATACTACATTATTCATCATGTTTTTTATTAGCTTTTTCTTATTTATAGTCCATTGATTAAAGTCTAACTAGACCTGGATTTAATTCCCTACTAGATATATTAAGCAAACATCCAGTAGGTTATAGGAGTCAGTGATATCAGGCAAAATTATTATTCAAAAAACATAAGTAAACGTAAAAGAAATACATCTCCGTATTTTATATTGCGATTAGACATAGTACCTATTTTTACAAGCTTTATATTGACTTCACTTGTTAGTATGTGTGGGACAAATCTTGCAACTGAATTTAAGACCACTTCTCCTCAACCGATTGAGCTGAAATTTGGTATACTTATGTAATTACGATGACAATGCAATGTTATGGTACCATTGAGCTGGTCTGATGATGGAGTCAGGAGGTGGCCATAGGAACTCCTAAACGCAACAGCGGAAACTTATTGAGTTTAGGTTCTTTGGATTCGACTTCCCGAGCACTTTGGTGCTAAATGATGACCAGGGCCTGGGCCCTGGTACTTTTTAGTTGTATCTCAATATCTGGATATTGAGATACAACTAAAAAGTGTAAAATAAAATTATAATAAAAAAATAACTTTTTTAAAAAGAAGCTTTATTTCGAAAGCTTGTAGCGCAAACAGAAAAAAAGAGGAATAAATTTCATGCACGATACAAGCTTTCGAAATAAAGCTTGTTTTTAAAAAAGTTATTTTTTTATTATAATTTTACATAACGTCTCATGTTGGGAACCCAACAACGCGCGGGAGGAGACGTGCGGGCGGCGTACGATGACTAACGTCACCTCGGGCCGACAGCGTCATCATCGGCTGCGCTTGGCTCACACACTCGCCTTTGGACACCACCGTCGACGCACGATTACCGCGTATCCTAGTTAATCAATTGTAAATTAGGCTGGCGAGAATACAGCACCTATTTTAATACAGTCCGCTATTTCATTCATTATACTAATATTCGTTAGGACCCTAACATCTCAAGTACGTAAAACTTAATGCAAACTCTAAATGCCGTAATCTTAATAACTTTCGATGTCATCATCATCATCATCATTTCAGCCACAGCACGTCCACTGCTGATCATAGGCCTCTTTAATGATTTTCAGATAGGCCGGTTGATAGCGACCTGCATCCAGGACCTTCCTGTTATACACTCAACATCAAATAAATCGCACCTCCCGCGACAAGCATTTTCAAACGTATGCATCCCCACTTCCCACCAATATTGGCACCATTTAAAAGCCTAGTTCTAACCTTCATTTCATTAAAGGAAAGGATTTTACCCCAAAAATGTGTCTTTAGAAGGATCCACAGTCACTTCTTCAAAAAATTGGTAGTTACGCTAAAGCCAAACTTTTATGGCTATAAAACTGTTAAATTGGGATTAATCGCTATCCATCTGGTAAAGAGGACGCGTGAGATCATTATTTGGTTTTATAACCATAAAAATTGGTCTAATTGATCCCATAGTAGGTGGGCCCAAAGTGAGGTATTTTTTCAAGTCACATTTATGGTATATGTTAATCATGTATTAAGAAATTAAATGTGTTTTTCTTTAAGGATATTTATTGGGCTTTCAAATAACACCAATATTGTTGGGGCACCATGATTGTGTCAGAAGAAAATCGTTAAAGTTCGCGTCGCGGAAGGTGCGGTTTATTTGATGTTGAGTATATTTAAAAGGTCGTCTGTCCAACATATGGGTGGACTTGCTACTGTATGGCAGATATTTTTTTAAAGTAAACGAAAAGATAAAATTCATCATCCAAAAACAACAAGGTTTTTACGTAGAAACAACAAAATAGATTATTACAACTAAACTGCTGACCCTTGACAACGGGATATCCCTTTTTGCTGTCTTGGAAAATTCTTCTTACTGATAACAATATTGTTTTGCCTGACTTTTCTACCTTGTAGATACAGTTTCCGGAATATCAACCTACTTACTTATGGTAGAGTCATTGCAAAATCACACTTATTAAAACTCCTTAAGATGCCATATTAATCAGGGATGTTATGGATATTCGTAACCGTAACCGAAACTTTCGGATATCCGAAATAAAAAATATATAAACCTCAAGAGGATTTAAGGCACTATTTAAATCAAAGATGTAATGGCTAAATAATGTACCTAATAATATCCGAAATAGTAACCGTAACCGATTCAAAAGTTTCGGATAGTTTCGGATGTAGGCAGATTAAATTGTATAGCATTATGATGTTAAGGCATATCAGCCTGATTTACCTTTATAATGCCATCTACAAACTACAATTTTTATTTTTTTATTCGATGTAAAGTGTGCGGCCATGAATGAACCGTGTTGGACAGCTATTGCAAATTGCATTCTAAAGCACAGATATCCGTAACCGTAACCGAAACTTTCGGATATCCGAAATAAAAAAATATCCGTAACCGTAACCGAAACCGGTATAATATTATTCCTACATCCGTAACTGTATCCATAACCGTAACTACATATCCATAACATCCCTAATATTAATCTCTGTACAAGTATTAAAATAATGTTTGACAACTCTTATAATTATAATTCTGTCACGAAAACGTTTTAACCGTGATTCTACTTTGCTAATGAAGCACGAAAAGTTAAGGATCAAGTCATTTTTCCTCGTGATTTTTATATGAAATGCAATCCTAATACAATTCAAATTAAGACTTGATTAGCGTAATTATGATGAGGATCTTCATGTAATGTTAGAATCATAAATTGTGTTTTAATTTAACGAAGAACGCGGCGGATTTGAAAATTATGACAATTTTGATTTAACTAATTTCTTTCTTTAAGAAAATTAACGTATTAAATGCTTAAACTAATTTAAAAAGTGGCAAATTTTAATAATTCCAAATTATCTACTACTAACAATGCTTTATTAAACAAATTATAAGTCAATACTATTATTTAAAATCCATAAACAAACCTTTATAGTACAGTTGAGTGCCATTAAACTATTTTGTCGACCAAAACAGCAAAATTACTACGTTTTCGCCGCATTACAACAGTCCATCACTACAGTTCATACACAAGCACGCGATTACTGTACATTATTACAGTTAATTTGAAAGTTTTATCGGTAATATTATCACGTGGACCGAAGGTGATCGCGTTAAAACAATTATGTTTGACAAGCGAGCGTGCCATCGCGCGGCGCGCGGAATACTGGCGTGGCGGCGCCCTTACCTTCGCTTAGGGGTGGTTTGTATCGCTTCGGCAGCCTTCTCTCTCCGTCAGGTAAGCTTTACGAGCGCGAGCGTAGGAATGAAATGGATATGACTCCTTCGACTTTTTATTTCAGTTTCAAGAAGTATTGTATAGGTTACCACGGAAAATGTAAAATGAGTTTTCATCACGCTATAGAAGACGAAATCCTAGAGAGAAAATAGACTTATTTAGGTTGAGTTGCACCACTTAACTTTGACAGTAAATTTAACGATAACCGGTGCTTTTTGTATGGAGTTGACAGATTTTTGACGTTTGTCAAAGCTAAAGTATGATGGTGCAAACCCACCCTTAGATTAGTAACTAGAAACTTTCCAAAATGTTTTTACAAAAAGTTATCAACCTAAAATACCTAAATAAGCAAAATAATCGAGCTTATGATTTAATTATGTTTAGATAAGTAACATATTAAACACTGAAAGAGTTATTTATTAGTCTCTTCAAATAAATGAAGGTAATGTAACTAAATCATCGATTTTCTGCCGAAATATACGTAGAATACGAGTATGTGGTAGGTCGTAATTAAATCATCACAGAAACACGAAATATTACACCAGCAAATTACAGCTCACCGCATCACAAGTAAAAACCACCTGCTCCTGTTTGCAAGCCAACGTTTCGACTGCCTCGTAGTACTTATTAATTACTGGGAGCAAATTAGCGCGTTGACCGAACCGAACTTTCTCGTTAAGCTTGTCAAAACGCTTTGTAGAAATAAATCGTAATTTCTCTCTTTGTCGCGAATAGGGACGCCAATATTGAAAGTCAACGACAACTGACGTGAAATTATTTCCGTTGCGTCAACGATATTATTGAGCTCATTGCTATTTATATTGACTGACGTTTATGATCCGTCAAAATTGGTAGATTTTTACCGCCTAACCTATACCTCATTGTACAAACTTTCTAAATCCAGAAAAAAGTATCTCTACTTGATTTTTTATTTTATTTAGGTTAAAAACAAAGTTCAAACCTACAAATCGGTAAATATGATCTGCTGGAGTGTCATGAAATAGATAAGATAAGAAGTTATTGGAGGGAGAGGGAAGCTTTGTATGTGAAAACTATGTCACATAATTTTTATTTTTATTCGAATTATCTGAAATTACCTACTCTTTTATTCTTTTTTTCTACTTTTAATTCTTAAATAAGTTTTCGAAAATGCGATTACTTTGGTGACGTTTATTCCGAGAATGACTATGACAAAGGATCCAATTTATAAACTCTTATCACTCAAATTAAGGTCTAGACCTAACTAAATAACCTGAAGAAAACTAAATACCCTTTTAGTTTCAGAATAAAAACTACGCTTATTCACCATTTATTACCTACCTAGATCTATTTATTCACGTTTCGTTCAGGGTAATAAAATGTTAAATAATAATTTAAAATATTATACATATAACTAGCGGCCGCCCGCGAGTTCGTACGCGTGGATCCCGTTTTACCCCCTTCATCTACATATCTTACGCGCTTTAGATTTTTTCATACAAATGTTTTTTACCGCTAACCGCTAATTCCTAAGTATACTATAACCTGCCCAGGAGTATGAAGAATAATTGTACCAAGTTTCGTTAAAATCCGTCGAGTAGTTTTTGTTTCTATAAGGAATATACAGACGGACAGACAGACAAAAATTTTACTGATTAAATTTTTGGCATCAGTATCGATCACTAATCACCCCTTGATAGTTATTTTGAAAATATATTTCATGTACAGAATTGACCTCTCTATAGATTTATTATAAGTATAGATAGATAATGAATATTTAAAAATTATCATATGTGTGAATGGCAGCCCTACTTATATGATTAACTGAAATTTGTTTTCCGTCGGTGCTAATTAATTTCATTGTCATGATTTCTACGTCAGTTTTTCCAGTTAATTATTTTACTGTCAGACGAAAATGTTGTTTCACATTCTAGCAAAAGTTACGTAGTATCAAGTAATGATAATTAAAATTAATGTTATTAATATCGACTACCTAAATGCCTTATACCTTTGGAATTTGGTTTTTAAAGTTTTTGTGTTCGATTATATTATACATATGGAAAAAACTATTTTTAATTAATATTTTTCAAAGTAGGAGGCGATTGTATCCACCGTAGTGTGAACGACCTTCATCAAAGAGTATAGATGACCCACGCTGAACTGTCCCGCCAAACTCAATGACAGGGGGGCGCTACCATCGTTCAACTATATGGTTTCCAACATGGCAAAAATCTGAACCAGCGATCCGGTATTGACGGTGGCGCCCCACTGTCAATGTCATCGACAGGACAGTCCAGTATTTTGGAACTATACTTTAGGCATTTCACCTGATGGCACGAACTCACCGCGAAAACAAATATGGCGGCTAAAAACGTCAACTTTACACAAACCTGTCATGTAGGCTGGGTTGCACCATCTTACTTTAACTTTAACAAACATCAAAAATCTGTCAAACTCTATACAAAAAACACCGGTTATCGTTATAGTTACGCTCAAAATTAGGTGGTGCAACCTCAGCCTTAATAATATAATGTTAATGACATCGTTTCAGTAAATCAATACATCACAACGCAAACTTCAGCGACGTAAAATAAAATTAATTAGATTCCTTTTGAACAAAAACTTACGATTCGAAACAAACTTTTGGGAATAATTTCTGCCCATCGATAAATTCGCAATAAACGGAATAAAGAAATGAAAAGGCCGCTCCAAACTGGGATCGGAGATTAATTAGTTCGGAACCTATTAAAATTGACCTATATTTGTGTGTATTATTGATTTAGACGAAATTTGCATACTTGCTGGTGATGATCACCAGCAAGTATGCAAATTTCGCTTCTAATAGCTTCATGATTATTCATCAATTTAAATATTATTATGTAGGTACAAAGAAAAAAATAATCTCTAAGGTTTTACATTAACTTGATACTTAAAATTTCAATTTGGAAGAAATTTGATTAAGGAAAGACCTGGAAAGTTGATAACAGACTACAGTTAGTATTAGCAATTAAAATCAGTATATAATATGACTAACAAGAACTTAAACAAAATGGCGAACAATTTTATAAGAAAAGTTCAAAAATGTATTCATCACTTATCCGAAGCGTAGGTAATAAGCATGATTAAACCAACACCTTTCTCACAATATTGAAAATAATTTGATTTCTTATTTTAATTTGCATAAGAAAACAAAATGAAAATCTAAAATTACCAGATTTCCCGCCATCGATCAAGCCCAGACAAGGTTTTTTGGAGATCCTGGACTAATTTAAAATGAAAGAGCATTTAATTTTCACGCTCGAAGGCGACCTTTAATAAAGTGAGTTGGAAAATGACAAAATAGACTAAACGAAGCTCAGTCTTTTTAACTTGGGATTTTTGAGTTGCCCCGGAGTTTTGAAGAGTAGGTATACGAGTATGTCCTAGCTAAGTAGTTGCTGAGAGATTTTTCGTGAAATTAATTCTATTACAGTTGCTTAGTACCTAACTAAGTTGAGTATATAGTGTTTGGAAATAGAAATAGCTATTTTCACTTCTGTTACAACTTTCAAATATGACTATTACAAAAACAATTCAACTCTTCAGTAATTGACATTAATTTATCTATTACAGTTATTCTTGCCCTCAATTTCACTCAAGTAGCTTTTTCTTATTCATAAATTACCTATAGGTACCTGATTTCGATAATATAAGTAGTTCATCAGAAAAACCGCTACGCGTCATGCTCTACAGAAAAATTACGGCTACTCAGAAACCTAGAATACTTGTCCATTTCCTACAAAACACCACAAAACTTCTAAGACTTCCACAAAACAACGTTAATGCAAAACAAACCGTACCCCACACTTATTTGTTAAAACCTCTGTAGCGAATCCACCGCCCCTAAGTTATCGACATGCCATGCCATTGGTTCTCAAAGGGTTGTCCAATAATGAAGGTCAATGGCCTGTTGTTTTTTTTTTCTAATATAATGGCTAACTAACTAAAGTGCGAATTACACTGTCCCGATTTTCCCGCACAACTCCAACCACTAAAGGCTGAAAATTATGTTATTTAAAGTGTTCGAATGGATTTGCTTTTAACGAATACAAAATATTATTGAGAGCTTTCATAAACTTAAATAATGTAGCGCCACCTGCGGCTTTACCTTGACACTTTCTTATCGCCCATTATTAAATACTGACAATATAATAATTCTCAATATTTTTACAAGTAATTTTACAAATAACCATCATCTCATATACTCAACGTAATGTCTTTCCTGTCTCTATCGATCCGATCTGCACAACCACTACAATAGTCTAATACATATTATTTATAATCCACGTTTACTAACTTCAGTTTTATACAAGCATTACGGTTAACAACAATAAAAAAATGCTTAATAAAGTTTGAGCGCCCTTGCACCGGCTATGAGAAATTCGTGCCAACGCTAATCTTCCCGCTTCCGAAGTCGATAAACTAAAATTTCGTGCCGTAGACCAACAAAGGATTTGTAGGGAAATGGTGGAAACAACCGTGGCCAATATTCCAAATATGGCCGCTGATAAATTAAGAGCGGTAATTCCAGAGCGATTTTGGCACGTACACGTATTTGTGGAGACGTGGACTGATTTCGGGAATCATGGAGCAGACTTTAGTGGCCAGTGCAATGTGCAGCTTTGTTATGCGGCGCTCTAGTTCGAATTTTGAAATAATTGACGTATTATTAAAAATAATACGATTTAATTTTGAAATTAGAACGATTCGCGATGTTTTTTTTTCTGTTTGTCTGGCACAAGAAAAGGTACATTTGGGAATCAAGGAGCAGACTTTAGTGGCCATTGCAAGTTCGAAATTCAAACTCTATATTTAGTTGAAAAGAAAAAATTCACTTTTTTTAGGTTATGAAGAAATTTTGCAAATAGAACGATTCGCGATTGTTTTCTCTCTTAAGGCCATGATTTCCCAAATTGTCGATATTTGACCGATTTTGTTTGCAGATAGCTTCTAAATGAAAAGGTATTTTAGCAAACAAAAAATTGTACGAGTAAGTTAATGTCTTTAACTAGGGCGACAACTTTTCCAAAACACGATATTGCATAGTTTGTCCGATAAAAAAAAATCCCAAAGAAGTACGTCGACGGCTTTTTTGTTTTACTCTCATATATTCATTTTTAACATTTTACACTTAAAATATATACTAATAGATAGGACTTTGTATTTTCTAGGTCGACAACTTTTCAAACTTTTGTTATTGCGTCTTATTTAGTTACTATGTTGAAAAAATGTGAAAAAATCGGCCATGACGGCTTGGACAATCTCAATCAGTCGCGCGGTGGCGCTTACGGAGGACGGACGCGTGTCAGTTTTAATCCTGTGACAGTTCGCGATTTGTCAATATTTTTGACAAAATCGCCTCTGTCTGGCGGGTGGCGAGTCACAGTATAATAATATCAGTATTACTGGAGAAAGCGAAGAATTTTCAATCATGATACATAGTACAGTCGCGGAATGAAAAGGTTCGTCACCTTAGTGTCGGTTTTCGCTTGCACTAGGTACTGTAAGAGTCAAACCTGCCAACATAACAGTGCAAGAAACAGTGCTGCTAACATTTAAATAAATATGACGTTTGCTAACGAATAAGGTTTTGCTTGTTTATTTTTCTATCCCATCAGTGCAATGCAATGATGACATTGACCAATTGACAATAGTTTTTTTTTATTTAAAAGAAATAATAATGGCAGGTTGAACCAACAAGAAGGTTTTAGTTTATCAATCATAATAATCTTCTTGACAAGATAATCTTCAAACAACTTTGATCTGAATAATTTTGAACTTTACTGACGAACAGTTAAAGATTATTTTCTCTAACTCGAGATTATTCTGTAACATAGTTTCAAAAGGTAATATGTGCTCGCGATTCGTTGAAGGAATCAATTTGAAAACTGACGAACCTTTTCATTCCGTGACTGTACATACCTAGTCTGTTCAAAAAATAACGGGAATTTTCGTTTTTTCCGAAAAGTATTTATTTATTAATCTACATGAGTATTTAAACTTTTAAAATAGTCTCTATTATACATTATACACGTGTGTTAGCACTTCTTCCAATTCACAAAATACTTCTCAAAGTCGATCTTTGAGATAGCCTTTACAACGATCGGCGAAGCGTGTTTAATGTCACTTATGTCTGTAAAATGATGACCCTTTAAAGTTATTTTTATTCACGGAAATAGAAACTAGTCATACACAGCCATTTCCGGTAAATTTGGAGACTGGAACATTGTTACAGTATTGTTTTAGCAAAAATTCGCCGCCACTTTCGCTCAAAATTCAGCAATTTTCGAACAATTTTTGATGCCATGTGTTTCATACCGACAAAAATCCAAAAAATATTCATAGCATGAGTCAAACGATTATGCTAACATCATCAGCATCTTCCCTAATAAAATTGTGATTCGACGGTGTTTTATAACCACTTCTTTCTGTTTTTTCACATTTTCATCGGTTGTTGATATGCTGGTGCGTCCAGAACGCTCGTCATCTTCTATGCATTCATGGTCTTCTGAGATACGATTTTACCACTCGTAAACCCTTGATTCACTCACAGCAGACTCACCAAAGACCATTTTTAACATTTCAAACACTTTTCATTTCATTTTATAAGCAAAACTTGATTCAAATTCTTTGATCGTAAGAAGTTTGTTCCGGCGTTTCTTCTCAGCACTTGCCATATGTTTGTCTCGAAGCGCTGGTAGGGCCAAAAAGGTAAGGAGACATGTAAAATGCCCCATAAGGGCTACCTTTTCTTTTTTTATAATTTACTATAATATATGTTGACGTTCATAAGTGCCACTTGTGGTCTAAACTGAATAAATATTTTTGATTTTGATTTTTTTATTCATTTTTCCTAACAAACAAAATTCGCCGAACTTATAAAACACGTGTAACTTAAGTGAATGACAAAAGTTCTCGATCGCAGCCTTTGAAGGTCCCATTTTTGGGTTTTTCGCTTATATCTCAGAAACTGTCTAAATAAATAACTATGCGTCCTAGGGATATGACTATTGCAACAAAATGAAAACTCATTTAATTTACTACTTTTATCAGTCAAGTTTTTCGATAATAATTATCTTGTATGGTTTTCGAGATATCTGCTCTTCATAGTTTTGTAAAACTTAAACATTTTTGCCTTATATTTTCAAATAATTATGAGGAAATAGTTGCCATAATTTACAATTAGATGATAATTTTAGGTACTTTTTTATGATGAAAGAATATAAGGCGAGTCATCAATTCTGATGTTTCACAAATATTTAAACATGCTGAATTATAAAACTAGATGGCGATACAGTTATTTAATTGATACCATAAATAATTATTTTACTGCTTGAATCTGAGTTACAAATTCTAAAAGGGCAGAAGAGGACCTCTAGGCAAGTTGTTTTGAGGATTTTTTACTATTTCTGGGTTTACAATGATTAATTTAGAGTCATTTGCTTAAATATAATAGCCAAATGTAAAAGAACATTAGTACATATTTCATATTAAAATGGAGTTTACATTTTTGTGATCATTTACTATTTTTGTCGGTAAAAAGTAAAAGTATTTGTTTGACTTAATATCATCTTTCATTTGACATTATTGATTGACAAACATTTGTGTGCATGAACATTATAATAATGTTTGTTTCGGGCTGGGTGTTTTCTAACCTTATGTATTTATTTATGTTATGCTATTTAAGTATGTTCATATCCCATAGTACAAGCTTTGCTTAGTTTGAGACTAGAGGCGCAGTGTTAAAATATTATGTCGAAGGATATTTAATTTTATTATTTGTTTATTCACTATTTGAAGATTACGGTTTAATCCAACTTACGGCTTGTTTTTACACTGTGGCGTCATCGCGTCGCGCGAATGTCAGCGCGAGTGTCAGTGCGAGGTGTGCGGGGGCTGAGGTAAACGAATGCACGGCATCGAGGCGGTAAATCCTAGCCTTAAGGCATATTCTCAGTCACCAGGTACCTAGGTAGGTACTTGATTAATGCCCATTTTCACCATCAATCCATAATTGTTAAGTGACCCCTATGGTAACACATAACAGGAAAACGGGCATAAAAGGCTTGGATTTGGTGAAAAATAACTTGTGTAAATAGGAATATATTTGTGACACAAATCATCATAACCATGCGAGTGTATGTAGCTCGCACTTGACCGTTTGATGTCGCATTGGATAGAGAGCAAATTAAAATTTAAAAACCTTTTTACATTTTGGTAAAGTATCTGAAAAACGATGCGGTGAGCCAATGGCACTACTTTTTAAATTACTCATTTGCTATTAGTTAGTGGTAAAGTTGTTTAAAACTGTAACTTCATCCATGAAAATATTTTAACGAGTGTTTTTCTCTCGCAAAAAGTGGAATCTATTTTTTTTTTGCACAACGGCTTATTTGACTGTTCGAAAAAATGGTTTGCATTCACAAAACTCTCGAACATGCCAAAAATATTCGTATTGAGTTTCGCTTCATACTATTTGGTACAATCAGAATACTTACCTGTAATTTCGTCGGTCCATCGAGCTGGGGGCGTATATTTTCAAATATGATTATACAGGGTGGCCAAAACAGTGAGGTCTAAAAGAAAAATTTAGATTCCTTACATCAAGGTGTACCTAAATCACCCCCATGTATGTAATGCGATTGTGCTTAGTTTAGGAGATAGAGTTAATTTTGTGATATTTTAAAATTTTGTGACCTAGTAGGCTTTAAACATTTTTATCTTTTTTTAGGGGTGACTTTTCTCAGATTTCTTTTTTTCGACAGATTTGTTATTAATTGCAGATGTTTGAAAAAAATAATCACCTTCCTATCTTTGATTCAAGATACAAAAGTTTTGCTAGAAAGATTAAAATTATGCTTTTATCAGAACACTATCAAATTTTCAACTTAAAAGTTTAAGTAAAAAAAAGAACTTCCATAGGTCCAAAACCATTTTAAAAACTGCGCCGTTTCCTGAACATTCATAATAATACAAAAAAACATGTACTTAATGGGCCACTATTTCCTGTAATCGGTCCACTAAAGTGGTAAGTCGGAGATTCTGTTACATGTTTTTGACTTTCTTAGAGTGAATTAATATTGGGAATCCTCTAAGTTTACATTACGTAGAACAGATTTAGAGCAGTAACTGGATAGAACATGTTTTATTCTCAACAAGGAAGGTCTTGCCCTTCATCACACCTGGTGGAAACTGATGATTAATCTGAAGGTGGAAGGGAACTTCAACTACAGAGGAACTATGGCTTCCTACCTCCAAATTCTGGAACACATTGTTATTTTAAGTAAGTTTTAATGAACATAAACCAAATATCCCTCCTTCTTCTTCTCACTGTAGTAGGTATTTCAAGGGTAACAGTAAAATGTAACAACTGACTCTGTCTTCAAGTGGTAAGAGGTAAGTTTCAGAGGTCCCGGCTTTGATTCCCAGTGGAGGTGAAATTTTCTGCTCGGTTTGGTTGGCGGTAGGGTTTGATCTAAGTCTGCCTGGCTAGCAACTCTATTTTCCTAAGTCTGTCACTATAACAATAATGTTAATAGCATTACTGTATTCCGGAATGTGGAGGTAGGAAGCTATAGTTCCTCTGTAGTTGAAGTTCCCTTCCACCTTCAGCCTAATCATCAGTTTCCGCCAGGTGTGATGAAGGGCAAGAGCTTCCTCGTTGAGAATAAAAACATGTTTTGTCCAGTTACTGCTCTAAATCTGTTCTACGTAATGTAAACTTAGAGGATTCCCAATATTAATTCACTCTAAGAAAGTCAAAAACATGTAACAGAATCTCCGACTTACCACTTTAGTGGACCGATTACAGGAAATAAAGGCCCATTAAGTACATATTTTTTTGTATTATTATGAATGTTCAGGAAACGGCGCAGTTTTTAAAATGGTTTTGGACCTATGGAAGTTCTTTTTTTTACTTAAACTTTTAAGTTGAAAATTTGATAGTATTCTGATAAAAGCATAATTTTAATCTTTCTAGCAAAACTTTTGTATCTTGAATCAAAGATAGGAAGGTGATTATTTTTTTCAAACATCTGCAATTAATACCAAATCTGTCGAAAAAAAGAAATCTGAGAAAAGTCACCCCTAAAAAAAGATAAAAATGTTTAAAGCCTACTAGGTCACAAAATTTTAAAATATCACAAAATTAACTCTATCTCCTAAACTAAGCACAATCGTATTACATACATGGGGGTGATTTAGGTACACCTTGATGTAAGGAATCTAAATTTTTCTTTTAGACCTCACTGTTTTGGCCACCCTGTATTTATTTTAGATTAATTTATGGTGATAATTCGAATCTTCCTACGCCATGGAACAATTAATACCACAGTTATTTAGTTTAGTTTTAACTAAGACACTGTTTTTATTATCCTTGGACATTACCTATTAATGAATCTGTCAAAAAAATGCTATCGTCACATGAATCAATAAAAATCTCTAAGCTAAGAAGATGTCATTAACGTAAGCACGCCTAAGTTGTATTATTTTCCAGCTTTCTGTGTATGACGCGTAAATTAAGTTAACTTCGTTATTTCCTAATGAGAATTGTTTGCAAATCCTCAAAGCATTCGCTTGACAAAGGCTTCCAATGATTATCTGGAGCGCGGCCCGAAAGTAATATAAGTAAGCCAAATGAGCATATTCCGCACGTATCTGCCGAAAAATTCTCATTACTGTACCGACACCTAGCGAATCTGTTCATTAATATCTGCGCGTCTTCTTCAGTGTGAGAGCCAAAGCATACGATGCGTTGCGGCAGCGATGCGACGCCGGAGCGGTATCGCTGCATCATCTAAAATATCTGTGGGCACACGAGCGTTGCGGCACTTCGTCACAATGAGAGCCACAGCACACGATGCGTTGCGACGCCGGAGCGGTGTCGCTGCGTCGTCTACATAGGAATATCTGTATCAGGACACACGAGCGGTGCGGCGTCGAGTTGCTGTAATCTTTGCGGTACGGCGCCGCACGCATCGTGTGCTTTGGCTCTAATAGAGGAAAATACAGAAGGTTATTGTTGATTTTATCTTGAAGCTATTACACAGAATTCATTCAAAGCTGACCTGCCAATCTGAGCTGTCGTGCTAGTGTTGTTGTCTTCTTATTCGCAGTTTCTTGTATGGCAATTATTATTTTTAATTTGTCTAGTCAATCAAGACCAATAATATGGTCACCCTATACTAGCTATAACCCGCACTTATAAATATTAGAATTGTAACTTGACAGACAATTTTAATATAAGTTACATTAGTACTACTTACTTGAAATAGATGGTCTCCTGCCAAACAATAACAACTTCCAATTTCACAACAATATTTCTGACTTGACCCTAAAACTACTTTCGAGTAGGTAGGATGTCAAAGCTGACCCGGAATCTGTCTCTAAAAATCCCATAGAAATATCTCAATATCCCATAGAAGAAAGGCCGTACATTTTATCCCAAATCCTGAATGTTTCCCGGAAACTTTTCCAATTTTCCCAAACACATAAGAACCTTCCTCGAATCATTCATTCAATCATTATTAAAATTGCCGAATTGAAAACGCATTTGATGATTATTTTCATTTTTATGATATATGTATACCTACGTACCTACTACAAGTCAAGTAGTGAATTAAGGAGGTGTACTAACAATCATTGATGATATAAATAGATTACTTTTAAAGACCTACTCTAAAATGTATAAAATATAAAATGAGAGAAGTAATAATTATAATAAAATAACAGATTTTCCGATTTAAGTTTAACCGCAATGATTTCCATTTTAAAAGTCAAAGTCAAAGTCAAAGTCAAAATTTCTTTATTTGTTTGGACTAATAAATAGTTCTTACAAATCGTCATTTTGCTCTTAAGGAGCCTCTACATGTCTCATAATCTTTTTACCCTACCAGCGCTTCGAGACCAACATTTGGCAAGTGCTGAGAAGAAGCGCCGCAACAAACTCAGTCACCACTGTCTGCCGGTTAATATAAATAAATAGAAATAGTAGTAGTAGGTACATTCGATTCAGGAGCAGTTCACTGAATTTACCATGCATTCTTGTATGGTGTATCTTATAAGAATGGGTATACAAGATTGCGTGGTATATTAAACAAGGTAGTGACGTGCTAATATCTAGACTTACATATTAAGATACTAGTAGAAATGACTCGCATACATAAATTTGAATAACTTGGATTGACCAGTCCCCGAAAGCAGCGCCTGTTCACAGACATGACGAGTGAACCAGCCATCGCTTCACTCGACCATATTAGAGGGAATGTAACGACCCGCCTCACTACGCCACCACCCCAGAGACATTTTTAGTGAGAATGACAATTCCAAGTTATCTCTTTAAAATAAAAAAAACTAATATTAAAGCTAAGTAACAGTCCAGATTGAGAAGCATGACACTATAACATTTGAGAAATTATTATGAGTTTATACATTACTTTTCATTTTAATTCTTTTTAGTGCAAGCATGAGAGGACCATAATCCTACTCCCAGGATGACTTATCATTAAGAAAATCTCGAGTTGTATAAAAGGCTTTTTTAAGCATGTGATCTTTAACTATATCTTTAAATTTATTATACGGTAGCTCTTTATATTTATCAGGGACTTTGTTATAAAAATGGATACCTTGTCCCATAAAAGAGGCAAACACTTTATTAAGTCTAAAAGTTAGTAAGATAACTCGAATTTAATAACACTTGAAATTAATTAAATGAAGTTTATTCAGTACATAGGCCCTTTCCAGGACACTTATACACGTCCCAAATATAGCTTGCCCTACCAACCTAAAACCTAACCTAATATTAATCAGTTAGAATTTAATATCAAATACTTACACCCACTGAATTCTCTATTAGGCCTCGTTTTCGGCTGAACATAATTATAATGAATCATCTATTTCTATCATCCATTTTAATTGACTAATTAGATTTGATTGAATGATTATTAGGATTTAATTTCTGTAGCATAATATCCAAACGATGTAGAACCTGTAATTTAGTAGTAATGTCAACGTGAAATTGTGAACTCTGTCAGTTTATAATATAACGCGTTAGATTGTAAACTAACAGTGGGTTAGGTTAGGTTAGATTGTAATTAAAAAAAAAAAAAAAAAAGGTTAGATTGTAATTTAACTACGTCAGATTGTAATCTGACGGAATTCACAATTTTACGGTGACATCTCCATGCTAAAATGACCCGTATATTTATTTTATTTTATTTTATTATTCATGAATAGAACGGTAGTAAGGTTAGATTGTAATTTAACTACGTCAGATTGTAATCTGACGGAATTCACAATTTTACGGTGACATCTCCATGCTAAAATGACCCGTATATTTATTTTATTTTATTTTATTATTCATGAATAGAACGGTAGTACCAATTACACTATTCAAACAAGACGTAACAAAGTATATGTCTGTCCTTAAGCCTAGGCGCATACCACTGACTTTTAGTTGACCTATAGTTGGGCCCGATTCTACTTTGTACGAAGAATCGGCCGATACCAAATCGGTGTAATGTGCGCTCTTTCATACATTTCCATACTGATTAACAGCCCGACCCAACTATCGGCCAACTAAAGGTCGGTGGTCTGCGCCTAGGCTAATACATAAGTAATGAGTAAGTATTTCACATTACTACATGACATTTAGCGTGATATAATGATCAATCCAAAAATATTTAACAAGTAATATTTGCTTTACTTCGGTATTATATTCAATTTGCATAAATAACAAACAGGATTATTTAGTTCCCCTCGTAAATTAACTTACGAGTTTATCATACACCGTATGAAACTTCTTCCCTAAATGTGACTCTCAGATTATTAACTTAAATTCTTAAAATGATATTACCGGGAGTAAAATGATTAATTTACAAGCAAATGGAGAGAAAAATTTGTTACCTACAAAAAGGAGGAAAATGAAAACGAAAATAATAAGAGTAAATATTGGGGAAGCCCTTAAGAATTAATCTGACAAACTTGGACCAGATAAAATTACTGCGGACCGCATTTTTTTGACTTATTAAGTTTTATGACCATAATTTAAGAGTTGTGGCCGAGTAAGGGTACATTAGCGGCCCACTGTGAGCGTAGAGAATGAAACATTTAAAGGTAGGCGAGAGTGACACACATACTGTTTTCTGATTAAAAATGACTAAAGATTAATTTATACTAATAAGTGTAAATAGAGTGTATGACTTGAAGACTACACACCACGCCCGCCGACCAGCCAGGCGGATTGGTGTCGGCGGCTTTATTTCCATAGAGTCATGTCGACGACTTGAACTTTCTTGACTTTTAACACCATGTCAATAATACATAGACGACTCATGTCGGAGGGTTTGATATGGAGACCAATGAACTCAAATTGACCACTCAAGATTGCTTATAAAATACTTTCGTCATTTTTTGCAGCACAGCTTTCCTCTCATTTTTTAAGTGTTAGTGCGCAATTCGTATAAAACCAGAATTAGGAATCCTATTGGGTATTTTTAACTCTCATTTATAACTAACAAACTTGTAGTGGCTTCCAAATAGCTACTAAGTTGCTAATCGCTGCAAGAGCGAATCTGTTCGACCCTAAGAGCGCCTTCACATTAGGGCGTCAGAAGCGCGACAGCAGCACGGCAGTGGCGTTTTTATAATGTGAAGGCAGGCATCCACTGTCATGTAGTATGAAATATTCGGCAGCGCGTCTGTCGCGCGTTTTTCGTGCTGCTAAAGTCGCCTAAATGTGAAAGCGCCCTAAAGCGGCACCTCTATTCTTGAACCCTGGCGCTGGTTTATCTTGCTTTCCGCCCGAATAAGGGGACATGCACTACATTACACGTATAATATCGTGCAAGTGAATTCGGATGTTATGGCGATAAGAACAAGGACTACGACAGTTTAAATACATGGAGACTGCCATGGGAATGGCAGGATAACACAATTATTGTATAACTAGCTGTGCCCGCGACTTCGTCCGCGTGGAATAATGACTTTGGGTAGTTAGGCACTTTTAATAATTTAGTCTAATTATTTTACAAAGGCCTATGTTCAGCAGTGGACGTCCTATGGATGAAATGATGATGATGATGATGATGATTTTACAAATAGCTTTTGCCCGCGACTTCGTCCGTGTAGAAGTCGAAAAAGTTCTCATAGGATTTTTAAATGGTTTTTTTTAACGTTATTATCTAAATGTTTGAATACTATTTGATCGTTTAAACACAGTGAATGATTCAATTACATATTTTTTTTAAATATTATAAACAGTTCTGTAAATGTAATTAAATATTACTAAATTAAATTATGACCAATGAAACCTTTCACGGCTTCGCTCTCATGAATGTTAACGACCGTCAAAAGCACGTCGATAGATGGCGGTCACTAATTTAGACTTTGATTTGCTCGTTTAAACACAGTGAATTATTCAATTACATAAAATATCTTTATTGATTAAATTTTAAATATTATGAACAGTTCTGTAAGTGTAATATTTAGTTCCTAATTAGGACTAATGATACGTTTCACGGCTTCGCTCTCATGAATGTTTACGACCGTCAAAAGCACGTCGATAGATGGCGTTTTTAAAGATATTTCTCACCTCTTAACTATTTATTGAAATTTAGTTTGTCACATATCGTCATAAATTGTAGCCTATATGTTAGCCTGGGTTATAAATAATAATACTGTAAAGTTTCAACAAAATCCGTTTATTAGTTTTTGCGTGAAAGAGGAACAAACATCCAGACATCCAGACAAAAAGGTCACAGTGAGCCAACCATAAAATATAGACATATGCTGTTGCGGACTTTTTTGTAGAACTTTTAAAGGGGAAAATCCTATCATACATAATTTATGCGAAACTTTAACCGTTTACGCAGCGTCAGCTCTCAAAAGGAAAAAAAACACTGATTTGAAACATTCTTCATTGGTGCTCCGCTCCTAGTGGTCTTAGCGTGATGATATATAGCCTAAAGCCTTCAGGGATTAACGGACTATCCAACACAAAAAGAATTTTTCAAATTGGTCCAGTAGTTCCTGAGATTAGCGCGTTCAACCAAATAAACAAACTGTGATTAATAAATTGCGCCACTACAAACCGTACCAACAGATGGCGCTGTTACGATCTTACTATGGCAAACTCCATCGCGCATACAATCCTGCATCGCGGTGACGAAGTTTTTTACCCTGCCCAGTATATATAGACAAACCAAGACTGGCAAATTAGATGCACCATAGCTCCTTATGGTGGTTGAACGTCATATTCCATTACTTCAGCTTTATAATATTAGTATAGAAGTATAGATGCTAATGCACACCAACGACTTAACCTATGAAAATTTTCTGACCATCGTCGAACATAAAAAGGTACATAATTATTGTTACTGACGGGATTGCTACCATGTACCTACCTTACTTTTGAGTTTCCGATATTTCGGCATTGTTGCAAGCGCCATGTTACTCGACCGTGACCATTAGTGACCATGAAAGTTTAATACAATATAAATAGGTACAATTTTAGAAGTCTGTTTGGGATATAACTTAACCCAACATAATATTTGTTTCTAATTTGAATACTGTTTTTAAGTGCCATACATAAAACAAAGGATTTTCGTACAAACTGTAAATCCTTTTTCACGCCTTGATTCGACCGTGTTATAAAATCAATCCAATACCACCTGTAGGCTTATGGAATTAATTTATCAACCTTTATCACTGTAAAGTTATGAAGATATACCGATTATTTTTATATTCGAAATGAAATGTAACTTAGATTTAAATCTGCAATTTAGCATGAAATTTAACGGTCTTGGTACGGAATCACACTGTCTGGAATTTTTATATTATTATAACCATTGTCCACCTCATTAACTTTCAGTGTAAACAACTTAGAAAGACAGCCCTGAGAGCGTCTAATGCGCTCCTCCAAGTTTAGCAAAGTAAGGCATCCAGTCTATACTTAGATAATAAATTTTATCGATACCCAATGTATCGACGACGTACTTAAGTCGCCGAAGGGGCCTGCTCAGAGGTCACAACATTTTTAAAGCTGACGATCGTGTTACTTCAAAGCTAAAATATGATAATGAGGCAGCGTATTTTACGAATTAAAATAATTACCTTTTTTACAAACAAGTTTTTCTTCATTATTTTCCGCGCTGGCAGTCTTAGGGTGAGTTGCACCACCTAACTTTAACGGTAATTATGACGATAACCGGTGCTTTTTGTATGGAGATTGACAGATTTTTGAAGTTTGTCAAAGTTAAAGTAAGATGGTGCAACCCAGCTTTAGTCTCCACACAAGACCGTTTGTCCGTAAGTACTTGAAGTGAAGTTTAAGCAAAATGTGTAGCTTTTCATTAATCAATTTGTAAATAGTGATATAGATCAAACAATTAACAAACTAGGCAAGCTAATGCAAGCGTGCGTCTGTTACCAAAAATTACTTCAAAACAAAAGCGCACGTAAATAATGACAACGTATGAACTATTTATATGACTACTAGCTTTCCACCCGCGGCTTCGCCCGCGTGGAATTTTGTCTGTCACAGAAAAAACCGGGATAAAAACTATCCTATGTGTCCTTTCACGGGACTCAAACCATCTCTATGCCAAATTTCATCAAAATCGGTTCAGTGGTTTAGGCGTGAAAGCGAGACAGACAGATATACCGACAGACAGACAGAGTTACTTTCGCATTTATAATATTAGTATAGAAGTATAGATTCCTTTAACGACACAAACTTCGTGATCTTGCGAAACATTTGCTCCTCCTCCTCGTAATCTAAACATAACTAAATGAGCTATTAATACATACCAACAACTTAATGATCAATATGAAATGGTAGAAGTCTTCAGCCTCTGATATTGAAATCAATGAGCTCTCAATATGAACGGCGATGTTCAAGTACTTAAAGTCCGATACAGCTTTGAATGTGAATTAGCTCGAGTCACCGCTTCAAACTTTGACCGCTCGAACATGCATGTAAAGGGTGCAACCCAATCGTTTCGGGGCTTCGAATCGGCGAACTTCAGATGAGTTTCCAGAAAATCGTATTGGAAATTGAGCTCGATTCTGCGTCTGCATCATAAACGGCATTATCTGTTGTATCAATGTTATTATTACAGGCAAAGCTAATCCGATACGTGATTAACTTATGTAATACTACTCGTATTACACTTGTGGGTAGGTAAAGTGAGATTTGAGGTCCGCTTGATTTGGTGGTTCAAATTCAAATCGTTTATTTGCATAATAAGTTCATTTACCTATCAAATTATAATACCACCAATGACAATGAAAGACCTAAAGCAACGAAAAGATTACGCACTCTTATATCAGCGACACCGCTCCGGCGTCGCACCACCGCGGCACCGCACCAACGCATCGTGTGTTTTGGCTCTTGTATGAGCATTTATATGCAGGTACTTATAGTCTTAACTGTGTGTGTACTTATGAATGAGAGCTTCTCTTTGAGTAAAAAAAAACGGTAAACGTAAGCTGAAAAACATGAAACGAAAGATTGATTTGATTGACATCATTTTTGTTTATTATCAAAGTTATACTCTTCTTGAGTATGAATGGGAATGAAAGCAAACCGGCTTCCTGATCCTCCGATCCCTCACAACTCACGTTACGCAGCAGGCACTGAGCAAGTAATCACTTGACAGCAGGTAATCTCACGTTCGGGCAAGTAGGTAACCGTTATCATTCCAAACAAAAGAATACTTATTCTCCAAATTTAATCGGCAATAACAAACACAGTCGATAACAAGCATTAACAAGTTTCACACCATCAACGCGCGGAAAAAAGTAATGTCATCTGTCAAAACGTTATGTAAAAAAGAAAATAAATATTGCCAATGATAATATTCTCCATAGACTATGTAACATTATCTTATATTCGGCCTATTCTGACACATGCCGCGTCCTCGCGCATCTTACCAGGCAATTATTTGTACATAATACAAAACAATCAATTAAATATATTAATAATCTTTGAATTCCACCAATTCAATAGACTAGCTCTTATCGGCTATAAATTAATATGAGTATTATAACCTCTTATTTATTGAACTTAATAGTCACACAGGACCTTGAGACCTTGTATTAACATTCACATGACCTTAGTGATACAGAACATAGGAACCTCCGCGGCCTTATAAGGCGTCCTTATAATATTCGTTATCCTCTGTCACACAGAACTACGGGACCTCCTCTGCCACACAGGGCATCCCGCCAAGTACCTATTCATTATCTCCGTCTCACAGGACTACGGGATCTCCACAGCCACATAGGGCATCCCGCCAAGCATAGATTCATTATCTCCTGTCACACAGGACTGAGGGATCTCCGCGGCCACACAGGGCGTCCCACCAAATGCAAATTCATAATCCCTTGTCTGTCACAAGACTACGGGACCTCCGCGGCCATACAAGGCGTCCCGCCAACTGCCTCCAACCACAACAACAACAAAACAAACTATAAATTGGTCCACCAAAAGCAGTCTCACACATTTACTTGAACTGGCAGCAATCAATAAATATCATCAACTTTTATAAAATTTCCCAGACGAGAATTATAACAACTATTACCATCATTCTTTATAACCTCTATTACAAAGATAGAGTACTTAGTAATTAGTAGGATATTTAATTAATCAGAGGAATTCACGTTAAAACATTAAATACAAAGAGGACTAGTCAGCGACTTGATATTCTTCTAGAATATACACATAATATCACAAGAATTAATTATTTTTTTTTTTAACGTATCAGCTAAAGTTACATTATCTCAAAACAATCTGTTGGCATATTTACCAGGAGTAACTTAACGATAATATTCTCACAAAATAATTATTTTAACGACTTACAATTTTGTTATTACTATTTATTTTCACTTTCATTCATTTCCAAATTGTCACTATCATTTTCAGAATCTGTTGCCAGGGGATCACTTGCATAAACTAACCAAGGATGTATTTTATCCACAGAAAATACATTTTTATAAGCAGCCTTTCCGTCCTTCCTTGATATGGGGGTATCTATGACTTCATAACGATCATTTTCTAATACCTTAGATACTCTATAGGGTCCACTACATTTCACCAAAAGCTTTTTACTTTGACCAGGTTGTCCTGGTAAATCCCGTTCTACTCTGACTAAATCCCCTACCTTATATTTCCGCGCTTCTTTTCTATGCTTATCGAAGCGCTCTTTGTTTATGTGCTGGCCTTTTTCTATTGTCCTACTAGCTTCATTTCTAATCAATTCTCTGTCTACAGGTTCCTGGGATTCAGATACTGTTGCATTCATTATTCCATCACATTTTCCGGTAAGGTTAACACCAAACAAAATTTCCGAAGCAGTTTTTCCAGTACCTTTATTTAGGGTGTTATTCAACCCCCACTGAACTTTTGGTATAACAGTATCCCATTCCTTATCTGGGAGTTCATGATTGCTAGCGGTAACAGCATCCACTATCGTCCTGTTGTACCTTTCTATCTGACCATTTGCACGAGGTGTGGCTACAGCGTTAAGTATGTGTGTAACTCCGTTTTCTTTGATGAAAGTTTCAAACGAATGGCTTGTGAAGCTTGTCCCTCTATCCGTGATTAAACGTCTCGGTACTCCAAACAAAGCGAAATACTCTTCAAACACGGTGATAGTTGTTTTAGTCTTACAATTCTTAACCGGTTTAATGAAAATAAACTTCGAAAACGAGTCTATAATAGCTAAAATATAGCAGTTGCCTCTTTTGCTCTGAGGAAATGGGCCGCAATGATCAGCATGAAGCGTATCAAAGGGTTTATTAGGTTTAGGTATTGGGTGTAACATCCCTTCTTTAGGCCCTGATGGAACTTTATTGTGCGAGCAATGGAGACAAGCTCTACAATACTTTTTTATAAAACGCCGCATTTTGCTAAACCAATACACCCTTCGAACACGTTCGTATGTCTTCTCGAAACCAAAGTGGCCAATGTCATCGTGGTTCATCTTTACCACTTGCCATCTTACGGATTTTGGTACTACCCACAGCAATTGAGTCGCATTCTCCTTTTTCACTACTCTGTACAGTATATTGTTTTTCACAGTATAATTATTTTGAATCTCAACAGCTTCTTTCATTTTGGGGTCATTTAATATTTCCGTAATTCGTTGCAGTTCCGAATCACACTGCTGAACAGTCTTTAACCAGTCTGTTTCAACTTCAATGTTCATTACACACACATCATCAAAGGTTAGCGGGGCTTCGGGACCAGCCGGCATACGACTGAGGGCATCTACATGGGCCATCTTCGTACCAGCCCGATATTCAATATTAAAATCATATTCTTGCATTGCTATAAACCACCTAGCTACGCGCGGTATAAGGTCTTTCTTCGTCATCGTGCTACGGACAGCATTGCAGTCAGTAACTAGCTTAAAGGGACTTCCGAGAAGATATACTCGGAAACGATTAAGTGCCGTCACCACAGCAAGAGTCTCTAACTCATACGAGTGGAATTTTTGCTCATATAATGTAGTCTGTCGACTATAGTACGAAATAGGCCGAAGACCTTTGCCATCATTCTGCAAGAGTATCGCGCCAATTCCCATCTTACTCGCATCGGTGTGTACCTCAAGCTCTGCATGCGGATCATACAACGTCAATACCGGTCGACTGGTAAGTTTCTCTTTTAGAGTATTAAACGCGTGTAATTGTTCATCCTCAAATCTCCACGGTTCGTTTTTCTTTGTTAAAATCGTCAGAGGTCTAGCTATAATTGAGAAGTCTTTAACAAAACGCCTGAAATAGCTTGCCAGGCCAACGAATTGTCTGACCTCGTGAACGTTCTTAGGAATCGGAAATTTAACGACTGCATTAATTTTATGAGCGCCAGGTCTGATGCCATGCTCTGATATCTGGTATCCCAAATAGTCCACTTCTTTCTGAAAAAATGAACATTTCTCTAAGTTCAAGGTTAATTTGGCATCGCGCAACATGACAAAAACTTCTTCTAATCTTTCTAAGCCTTCATTTATCGTTTTTGATGGCACCAGCAGATCATCCATGTAGGCTAGGACATGTCTGTTATTTTGAATCATCGCGTTAACCACTCTTTGAAAAACACTAGGCGCATTAGCGAGACCAAACGGCATACGGTTATATTCGTAAAGGCCGTCTGGTGTAACGAATGCCGTCAGGTGCTTGCTCTCTTCGGCTACTGGCACCTGGTAATACCCAGATGCCAAGTCTAGACTCGAAAAATATCTGTTGCCTCCCAAACAATCTAATTTGTCCTCTATACGAGGCAAGGGGTATTTGTCTTTCAAAGTTTTTCGGTTAAGCGCGCGGTAGTCCACGCATAACCTTTTCTCGCCATTTTTCTTGTTGACTAGGATGACGGGACTAGCGTAAGACGATGAACTTGGCCTAATGATTCCGTTTCTTAGTAAGTCATCTATTATTTTTGAAAGTTGTTCTCTTTCTTTAAATGACATGCGGTAAGGATTATACACGACCGGGATATCATCAATCAACTTAATTTTCATTTCGGCAATATCAGTTTTTCCTAATTCCGACAAAGTCAATGCGAAACAATCCCTATATTTGAGCAACAACTCCTGGAATTTCAATAATTGTTCTTGATTCAGTTCCGTTCCAACGTGTAATTTCTCTACAGGCAGAGGCAAGTGCAAATTGTCCGTACTGGTCTCCACCTTACCAATGTATGGTTCGTCAACTTCCGTAAATCCAAACCCTCTAGCTACAATATTGTTTTGTTTAAAGTTTATATTTTCTTTAGAAATATTGGTAACCATAACAAACCCCGATCCATTAGTAAAAGTATAAAGACCCGGCAATACTATATATTGATAGTTAGGTTTAATACAATAATTCCCAGGTACGTATAGTGAACCAGTATATTTATTGTCTACAACGACCTCTAATGGAGTCGTCACCTCACTACATAGTACGACATCTTCAGAAGTTTTAATATTACTTTTTAAATTGTCTTCTGAAGAGAGAGATGGCGCTTCATAAAATACCAGATTATCACATGTCTTATGGACAACTATATTGGGTAATTCGGTAAAAGTTTGTCCAACTATAATGGAATTGTGCATAAAGTGATCTGGCACAATAACAATATCTACTTCAGCATCTATACCGTCCAATGTTATAATCCCTCTAGAAACGCCTAATGGTTTTACAAACGAGTTTCCGAAGCCTCGCAGATTCGGTAAGTTCTCTGTTTCATTCCAGGTGTCAAAAATTTNGCTCAGATAGTACATTACTAGGATTCATTGACATTGGCTTTGTAAAATGTTCGTTAGGTAGTGGCGGTGTTTCTGAACACCGACTTCGAGGTTGACTCACAGAGGTTCTATATCTTTTATTTTTACAACTTCGAGATTTTCGGCTTTCAGATCTATGGTGGCGTTGTTTGGTCTTTTCTGTATGATGCCTAGATTTTGATTTATGTCTAGATTTACTGACCCTTTTTGGTGAAGGTGAGCGAGAAGATTCTGATGTAGATGTACACCGACAATGTTTATGTGGTCCCATGGCAACAAATAATTAAACAACAATCAAATTATAACTGTATAACCAAGCACATTAGTTGAGCATCATTGAAAAGTAAACACATAAGGTTACAAGAAACTAAAATCCCATTTATACCAATATTTAGACACAGTTAATCAAATCAAATATTATAAATGCTTTTTGAACTTAATTTTTATGCTAAACCCAAAAAAAAAAAGAAAAACCAGTAGTCTCCACAATAATAATAGGTACTGTTAATTGTGAAAAATATAAAACGTTAAAATAGCGGTATCGTTATAGCCAATGAGCTGCTGTCATAGTGACATTGACGTATTGTCAATGTCACACGAGAATCAAACGTCAGAATAGAGCTCAGACTAAGGATAAAATAGACTTGTCAGCCGCGTACACCCCTGTGAGACAGACATAGAGTACATTCAAAATTTGGGGTAGCCATGTTTGAAAATAAACTCCCCAATTTTTAAGTTTATCCTAATGTGAGAATGAGAANTTACGTCTAGATTTACTGACCCTTTTTGGTGAAGGTGAGCGAGAAGATTCTGATGTAGATGTACACCGACAATGTTTATGTGGTCCCATGGCAACAAAAAATTAAACAACAATCAAATTTTAACTGTATAACCAAGCACACTAGTTGAGCATCATTGAAAAGTAAACACATAAGGTTACAAGAAACTAAAATCCCATTTATACCAATATTTAGACACAGTTAATCAAATTAAATATTATAAATGCTTTTTGAACTTAATTTTTATGCTAAACCCAAAAAAAAGAAAAACCAGTAGTCTCCACAATAAGAACAGGTACTTAAATCTAATCAATTACTATATAGTGTTATGTTACNCTTTTGTGCTAAGTGATGAATTGTATCTAAAATAAGGCAATATAATGTGAAAGATGAGTATCCAGTGTTTTATTTATGAGAATAGATCGACCGGCCTCTAATAGTACTTAAATCTAATCAATTACTATATAGTGTTATGTTAGTTATATTTTTAAACTATAAATTAATCAAATAAATAACTTTTTAATGTTCATAGTACTGTAGCTTGACACTATTCACGTTTGTCGCCTCCAGGGGGTGATTATCACGTTAAAAGTAACACCATTTAGTTGCACTTCGTCACATTTTGCACACCAACACAAAAAAAAACATCACCAGCAAATATTTTATGAAAGTTCCACTGACCTCAGTAGCAATGTCTCACCGCTACCATATTTCTGTTCATTCACCTTTACTCGTGCATCAGATGTTCTGGATGTACAGCAAGCATGATTGTGGCCGGTGGGGTTGATCGTCCAACTTCTGATTGAAAGCAAACCGGCTTCCTGATCCTCCGATCCCTCACAACTCACGTTACACAGCAGGCACTGAGCAAGTAATCACTTGACAGCAGGTATTCTCACGTTCGGGCAAGTAGGTAACCGTTATCATTCCAAACAAAAGAATACTTATTCTCCAATTTTAATCGGCAATAACAAACACAGTCGATAACAAACATTAACAAGTTCACAACAAGTTTCACACCATCAACGCGCGGAAAAAAGTAATGTCATCTGTCAAAACGTTATGTCAAAAAAGAAAATAAATATTGCCAATGATAATATTCTCCATAGACTATGTAACATTATCTTATATAATGTAGGATTCTAACTACTCAATGCAAACAAACAATCAAATCTTTCCTCTTTCTAATATCAGTCTAGAAAACTAATAAGCTCTACAACACGTTCACCCGTATTCACAAACGATGCTTGCTTAAGTGAAGCATCGAAACGCACAGCGTTTAATAGAGCTCTGAGATTGGTGCACATCCTGTGCGTCCACGCGCACTGTCAGACCTCATAGTAACGTTTGTGAATACGAGCATAATAACCTCTACAACATGTAGATTTTTGAGTTTATAAGCGCCAAGCTTCCAATTTTGTACTGTCATTCCACGTCCACCCTACGTGCTCAAAATTCAATTTTTAAAGGATTTCCATCAAAAAGCAACGGCTACGTCATGAAAATCGACTCACGCCAGCATTTTGTTCGGGAGCGAAAAACGTTATAAAACGCGCTGTTTTCAAGCACCATCGAGAGCTTTTCAATTAAGCTCCCAAAATGCATGACGTGGGCCATTTATTGAGAACTAGCTTTAGCACGCGGCTTCGCTCTCATGAATTTCGGCCTGCTTTATGCTATGTTACTCAGGGATAATTTAGCATTCTAATGGTGAAAGAATTTTTGCAATTATTCCAATAATTTTTGAGTTTATCCGTTACAAACACACAAAAAGACATTTCCTCTTTATAATTATTAAGATTAGCAAACATTTCCAACGCTACCTAGTTTTCTCTGTTAGTGCATAATATATTCTCATTAAACAAACTCATAATCGATAATAATGACACCGGGATCGTTGTTATAATTAACATTTAAATACCTACGCCTACACCACTACTACCACTGTGACTATTTATTACATTTATCAAATGGGAGCAATACAATACAGACAAAAGTATTAAAGAATTAAAAATAATTATTCTATGATATCACTTCATTAACTATGTAAGTGAAGCATTTAATGTTTACCTAATAAATAAATTAATATAATCTACACTAATATTATAAACCTGAAGAGTTTGTTTGTTTACTTGAACGTGCTAATCTCAGGAACTACCGGTCCGATTTGAAAAATTCTTTCAGTGTTAGATAGCCTATTTATCGATGAAGGCTATAGGCTATATGTTATATGTATACCATCACGCTACGAGTAATAGGTGCAGAGCAAAAATGAAAAATGTTGCGAAAACGGGTTTTCACGCGTACGAAGTCGCGGTCACAGCTAGTGCTTGAATAATTAAAGACATGAGACAAAGAGAATACATTATCAACGTGTAAAATGATATGTTTGTCGACAAAGCAAACCCTCTAATAAGGCAGGGAATGTTAAACATGTATCAATTACTAGTATCGGTTCCGATCTATTAATTTAAATAATTTAACGTCAGCCGTGCGCGCTTGACTACGCGCCACTCGTGTTTCTAAGGCGCTGAGCACATTATAAAGATACCAGCTTTTGTCCACGTAAATAAAGTTTTTTTTATTTGGATTACAAAACTGGGTACAATCAAATATAACTGGGTACAATCAATTATAACTGGGTACATCAATAAAAAATGTAGCTACCTTAAATAAAGATGAAATCACTGTTGGATATAGGTACACAGTTTGTCTAAAAAAGGCTCTCTTGACATTAAGGCTGGGTTGCACCATCTTACTTTGACTTTAACAAACGTCAAAAATCTGTCAAACTCAATAGAAAATACACCGATTATCGTTATAGTTACGGTTAAAGTTAGGTGGTGCCACTGAGCCTTATTGTTGTAGTTTGGCAAATTAAGTTAATGTCGTTCTAATTTCAAAATTATAGCCCTTATGTTAAACAATACTTAACTGTAAAGTTCGGTTAAAATCCGTTTTGTAGTTTTTGCTTGCAAGAATAACAAACATCCATCTATCCTTTCTTACGAACTTTCTCAGAAATACTATTTGTAGTAGGATAGGAAGTACTTTTATTGTATTGTACACATCTTTGTGGACTCCCCTTTCGCGATTTCAAAGGACCTTTGTGACTGTATAGCGCCATTTTCAGAATTCAAATATAGAAAATGTGCACAAAAAGATCTGCAGTTTGATAAAAATATTGTCACTTGAATTGTATTGGGTTTGGTGACAATTAGTTAAATACAGTTAATAAAGAGATGCACGCAAGTGTCTGAATTATTTAATTATAGTTAAGTCAATATTACGTGGTAATTAAAGAAAATCCTGTTTAATTTTAGGTAAGTAATATGAATCAGCATCAGCATTTGACTTTCACATACTTTAACATATTAATATTTTATATCTTCTTTACCAAATGTACGCGTAGCCTTCGATTGCTTGCTTAAGTAATAGTAACAAACAAAACAATGGTGACATGGGCAATTTGCTTGTAATGCTTACTTACTTAATGATGAATCATAATACATTATGTGTATAATACACACATTAAACTTAGACTTGATTGCACCATCATTCTTTAACTTTGACAAACGTCAAAAATCTATCAAACTCCATACAAAAATCGCCGGTTATCTTTAAAGTTACGGTCAAAGCTAGTTGGTGCAACTCAGCCTTAGTGGAGGAAAGCTTATACCTACATGAAAATTAATTCCATATAAGTATTTTTTATTTTAAAAGGTATAAACAACTGAGTTGGCCTTAAGACAAGTAAGTTTTAATTACTTTTAAATAAACAATCATATACTAGTTTCTTCCCGCGGCTTCGCCCGTTTTAATTTCGGCCTGTGACAGTCTTTATCTACAGGGTGGAAACGTTAAGTGATCTCACTTGATTATTTCTAAACCATACAAGATATCGAAAAACTGATTACTGATTCTGAAAGTGCTTCACAAGCTCTTTCAAACGGTACTAATGATAAGTTACAGAATAAACTGGATCTATCCGAAAATTCAATGTTTCCAGCTTCCATACATTTAGTAAAACCACATAATATTAAAAACTATACAAGATATTCAAAAACTGGTTATTGACCCTAAAAGTGCTTCACGAGCTCTATCCAACGGTACCAATAATAGGTTAAAAAATAAACTGGATCCATCCGAAAATTCAATGTTTCCAGCTTTCATACATTTAGTATAGCCACAGTCATGACACTCATGTCTTGATAATATTATAGCAAGTAAAGCCTAAAACCAATGTTTTCAAAGATAATTTTAAATAAGAATGCAATTTACGAGTTAATTTTAAGTGTTTATTATTTAATAAAAAAAACTTAATACTTTTAATATTGTTTGGCTGGCATACATTTAGTATGGAGGCTGGAAACATTTAATTTTTGGATAGATCCAGTTAATTTTGTAACCTATTATTGGTATCGTTGGATAGAGCTAGTGAAGCACTTTCAGGATCAGTAACCAGCTTTTCGATATCTAGTATAGTTTAGAAATAATCGAATGAGATCACTTGTCGTTTCCACCCTGTATATTCTATAGCCTATATTTATCAGGGACAATGTGGAATTCTGACGGTCAAAGAATTTTCCAAATCGCTCCAGTAGTTTCGGAGCTTATTCAACACAAACAATTAAGTCTTATTAGTGTAGAAATCCTAAGGCTTGTCATTGTTATTTTTATTGTCAAAAGTAGTGCAACTCAGCTTTAATGTCACTGTTATTTGTCTCTAATATTGCACTGTATGTTTTTAGTAGCTTACGCAACAAAAGTATTAATAACCCCATAAAACCTTATTGTCGGTCCGAAACGCGCTGGAACGGTATGATTGGCAATAAAATCGGCCGTTATAAGACAATGGGAATATTTCCCATAATATGAGCTCGGATAGAGCCCATGCGTGTCACAATCAGCTGTTTGGACTGACGGATACAGCTGATAGTGACGATAATGATTTGGACATACATCTAATAGGAGTCAAGTCGAACAGTGACAGTGCTGTGGACTGAGTGTGAATTTACATCAAACGCGCTCACTAGTAAGCACGTTTAAAAAAAATTATGAAAATTTTAGTTTTTGAACGTTTCCCGCTAAGGGCGCTGTACAATCCGTCATACATTAAATGTCATTTATTGACGCGCGATTGCTGAAAACACACTGAGCCCTCTGAAAAAGATGAAACGAGTATGTATGGTTAAAGGGTACCTCNTATCTTATAGGAAGCACGTGCGGAAGTTCAAAGTGTCAAGGATAACAATATCGGGAAGCCCGGGCAAGAAGTATATAGGGTGGGTAAGATTAATACTATTTTACTAGAAACCGAAAAAGTGCAAATACGAGTACATGCACAGGATTTGGAGCAAAGTTTGGACCTAATCTTATACAAGCATCTTCAGCCACCCCGACTATCCGATCGTCGTCCTTAAAAGCACTTAATGTAGCAGGATTCTAAAACGCTTGCCCATCCGATACAAGCGATAATGGTCTTTGTAATCTAACACCAAGAGTTAGCTAGGGTCGCCAACTTTTAAAAAGCAAACGTTTTAAATAACCTCGAAGGAAATACCAGATGTTCGATCAAAGTTTGTAAAGAAGTCTTTTTATCCGCTTTGTTGGGTGCGAACAGGCAGGCTTAACTCGTCAAGTTCTTAATCAAGACTGTATCTGACTTATTTCTTTGATGAGATTGTCCTACAAAATCTATATGGACTTTGCCAGTTATTAAGTGATTCTTGCTTGAGTTAACGATTGAAAGAGGGGATTAGGTAGGTACTTCAGCAGTGTTTCTCTCATTAATAATTAATAACTAAGCCCTAATATAAGAATAGGTTCCGCATACTAATTGTCGTATCTTTTCTAGCCTTTAAGTAAGAAGGAAAGAATAATTTTATCTTTATACCGAAATTAATCTATGTTCAGTAGTATGAGAGATGTTATCTGTAGTATGGGCTTGAAAATGAAACGAATAGACTAGGTACATTCGTATTCATAGGCGACCAAAAGTGAAATAAATTATGTTGGTTTGTTAGATAGGTATTTTTGTATGGAACATCAGTTAAATCCTTAGATTTTTATACGAGTATCATTAATAATTGAATTTCGGTGTTCTGTAATCCTCAAGCCCAGCATTAATCGGGGCTCCTTATGTTCTTAGAAATAAATAATTTTGAAACTTTTGTTAACCCTTTTTTCTCGTGTGTAACCCATTTAGTGCAACTTAAAGCGCTTCTTTTACAAGCTCCTAATGAAACAGGTTAACAGGATTACTCTCGCGAAACCGGCTAAAGTTGAAAATTTACGCAGCGCAAAATTATTTTACCCTCTTTGCAAGCAAATAGGTTCTCCCTGGACTTTATCAAAATTTAGTGTTTGATATTGTAAAAGTAATCTTGTAAGTATGCTTCCAAAACAATAAAACGGCGTTACTTTCTTCAGCGCTTTTTTATTACCGAATACAGATATTACGAATTACATCCCCTTGAAATTCTTTTTTCAGTCTTTGTAAATAATGATTTATGATGCCTTATTAAAATAGTCCATTTAAGTATCGATCCTACATCTAGATTGTATTTAACGTGGTGACGTCACGCGACATTTCAACTCAATATTTTATTGTAATTAAAAGGACATCATCCACGTTTCATATATTTTTGGTCCAAAATCAAAAGTGCCGGCCAACAAAAAAAAGTGCTGTATTCTGACAGAATACGCCTGCCGTAGCATTTGTTACTATGGCACCAAAGCCGTAGCTCCACTGTGCGTCGAGTATTTGAGATCTAAAATTCATCGACGATTCATACATTTTTTGTTCAAAATCAAAAATGTCGGCCAATAAAAAAAGTGCTGTATTCTGACAGAATACGTCCGCCTTAGCATTTGTTACTATAACACCAAAGCTGTAGCACCACTGTGCGTCATAGTATTTGAGATCAAAGTCAGTCGTTTCATATATTTTTAGAACTCAAATACTACGATGCACAGTGGTGCTACAGCTTTGGTGCCATAGTAATAAATGGTAAGGCGGACGTATTCTATCAGAATACAGCACTTTTATTTTTTGGCCGGCACTTTTGATTTTGGACCAAAATGGATGATGTCCTTTGTTGATTAAGAAAAAAATGCCGACAACACCACTCATGTAGCGGATTGAGCTGACACTGTGTAGGTTAGTTGTCGACACGACAAGAAAAAGAAATTAAAAATACGTCTCTTGTATTTTATATTATCTGTCTGACGGACTAAATAGAATTTCTATTTCATTACGGAGTCATCACCCAATTGTGAAAAAATATGACTTGTAAAAGTTAAGGTTAATAGGTGCGAGACGGTTCGTTTCCAAACCGATTAGTTCTAACACCATAAACCATGGGAACAGTCCCATACCACATTATCTCCCGAAAGGCGTTAACATCGGGAAGTTTCAATTAACCGCCCAAAGAAAGGGTCGTGTTTACCCGCACCCACCGTTAAGTGTGCGAGGTGATTCGCAACGAACTAATCGAAGCTATGGGGTCGAGGAGACCCACCGGTTGGAAATGTGATAAAGTAGCAAGAGACGGAGTTAATTTACTACCGGTCTGGGTGAATGGAAGCCATAGATATGCGTTTTTCTTTTAGAAGTAGCTACACTTTACTTTTGAAACTCATAGTTTTCCAGAACAGAACCTACCTAAATCATTATTAACTATAGACACTAACTAAGACGCATGAAACCAAGCATAAAATTGATTATTATTGTCTATTCCTTGTGCATAAGATGCAATTAGCATTAGTGTTATTACCCATACTTTTGAAACTAAGATTATAATAATAAGAACAGAAAATAATTAAGAAAATAAAGAACAGAAATATTTATAATAAGACTTTTCCAGAACAGAACCTACCTAAATCATTATTAACTATAGACACTAACTAAGACGCATGAAACCAAGCATAAAATTGATTATTATTGTCTATTCCTTGTGCATAAGATGCAATTAGCATTAGTGTTATTACCCAAATGCGTCAAAGACACATAATTTCAATTAACAGTAGAGAGGTACTTTATAGACATATTTATATTTACTCGTTTAACGAAATGGCATTACAAATAAACAATACGGGGAAGTCACACGCTCAATAAAGTAAAAGATACGCTTTCCTTTCTCAACTCCTTTTAATATCAAACAACTTGATGACACGCGCTCTCAGTCAAATTGTATACCATCACCTACCGTTAAGTGTGCGAGGTGAAATACAGCGCACTAATCGAGCTATGGGGTCGAGGAGGCCCAACTCGGTTGGAAATGAGATAAAGTAGCAGCCGGCGACGTAGTGATAATTTACTACCGGTTGCCTGGACTAGCGAGGGCGCCATAGAGTTGCGACGGATTATTTTAACTACTAGCTTTCCGCCCGCGGCTTCGCCCGCGTGGAATTTTGTCTGTCACAGAAAAACTTTATCGCGCGCGTCCCTGTTTCAAAAACCGGGATAGAAACTATCCTATGTTCTTTCCCGGGACTCAAACTATCTCTATGCCAAATTTCATCAAAATCGGTTGCGAGGTTTAAGCGGGAAAGCGTAACAGACAGACAGACAGACAGACAGACAGACAGACAGACAGACAGACAGACAGACAGACAGACAGACAGACAGACAGAGTTACTTTCGCATTTATAATATTAGTTGGGATTATAAATAATATGTATAAAAAAAATACGCTGGATGCAGGTCGCTACCAACCGGCCAATCAGAAAATCATTGGTTGACGCCCATGTTCAGCATTGCTGAAATGACGATTATAATGATGATAAATAAAATAAAAATATTTATAATTTGTAGAGAGCAGATAATTACACTAAAGTATTTTTTACTCTAAGAATTAACAAATAAGTTTCCTAATACAAGTACTAAAGATGAAGCGTTTGTGTTTAGGCCGGCAACGCACCTGTAAATCCACTGAGACTGCGGGTGTCTATGGGCGACGGTAATCACTTACCATCAAGTGATCCGTTTGCTCGTTTGCCTCCTGTCACATAAAAAAAGAAGCTATTACATAGTGTAACAAAAAAAAACATTAAATTGTAACATACCGTTTACCCCTCACTGTAGATAAGTAATCGGAGATCTTCCTTATTTTAAAATCTCAACCTTCATCTACCATTTACTTCTCTATAAAATTGTCGGTACTCTATGGCATCCCCGACCGACGACTCCCAACGTCACTGCGATGGATTTGAACGCGTCGTTCGGATTGAAAACTGGATTTAATCTGTGCCAAGTTGCGGCCGGTTAATGTGGATAACGTTGATTGACTGGACCGGATAGAAAATTAATCAGATGCATGGACTAACTTCTAGCGCTATCCGGATGCGGATGGCTAGCAGCTAACACTGCGGAGTATGATGTAAGTTTTCTGAATCGGGGCTTTATCTTTGGCTTTTGTACGCTACCACAGATAAGTTTATTATGCAACCAGCTAAGGACACTTTAATCCGGGCCTTCTTCAGGGCCAATGAATAGGCACATACATGGCAGGTATGTAACATCCTAGACTGCATCTTAATACAACAGAGGTGGAATTGTGTAAAGCAATTGTTATCATTTCACAGTTCATAACGTGCGATTATTCTGTCAAACGCTTTGTTTATCTGACTTTATCGTACGTTATGAACTGTCAAATGTTTACGATTGCTTTACACAATTCCACCTCAGGTGTGATCGCAGTCAAATACTTGCTTTGTTCTGAATAAAAAATACCTTTGACTTATCTTGTATATTATGGGTATAATTTTGTGGAATAACAGGAATAACATCTTTAACGATTATCCTGAATAACACTAATACAAGAGCTTTTTGGCTATGTAGAGATTAGATATAAATACAGGTAAAAAATTGTTTAGAATTCTACCTAATAAAAGTGCAAACCAAAAAACTCACGACTACTTACATTTGCCTACAATCCAAATTCTGTTGTTTAATCAAGGCACTTTTAGTCTTATAAAAATACTTTTTAGTGCCTTTAATAATGATCTCTAACTTCAGAATCCCATTCTCAACTTCAGACAAAGGAACCTCTTTAAAGCCTGAAAAAACACTTTTAGCGTTCTCATTGTCGTTCGAGATTAGGAAATATGCGTTAGGGTTATAGTAATCCAGTCTTTAGCAGTACAAATTGCGAGTCAGCGATCGGGCATACCGCCTTAGGACGTTCAATTTGTCCCGCGGCCGACAGGCGGTCTGGGACATACGAAGGGGTTTTCACGCACACTTTTTGTCTCGAAATAGTTACAATGACTAAAGAAAAAAATTTAAAATGCGCCTATTACGGCCTTAGTGAGCAACGGTAATCTTTGTCGACCTTAATCTTCTATAATATAAAAATGAATCGCAAAATGTGTTGGTAAGCGCATAACTCAACAACGCCTGGACCAATTTTACCAATTCTTTTTTTTTAATGTTTGTTGAAGTCCAAGGATGGTTTTTACAGCGAGAAAAGTTTGAATAATTTCCGGGTAAACCCTAAAAAACTCAAAACTTCACCCTTAAGGGTAAAACGGGGTCCACGCGTACGAAGTCGCGGGCGGCCGCTAGTGGGAGATAATTATGTAAACGCCGAAGATGGCCCTTGAATAAATTAGACCGACTTATATTTTGTTTTAGTTTTTGAAAATCAAATTATTAGATGAATATTTATCTGAACTGTGAAATAGTACAGTGTATAAAGATGGTGGACTTATGTTTGCTCGCGAACCTAAAAATGCTCGTGTTATTTCGAGAACATTCGGCGCTTGTTCGACAATTTTCGGCATTTCCAGAGCATCCAACTCACGTAAAACTTACTTACCTCAAAAATACATTAAGTAAAGTTAAAAGAGAGATGGTATGGTATGGTACAAAAATATTCCCCAATACTTCACCTACCACAATACTCTATTTGTTGGTATCTGATATTTTAGGATAATAAATTGAACAAATATTTGTGCTTAGTTCTCGAGAAGTAAGAAATTGCGTCCTTAGGTATATGACAAGAACAAGAATCCCTATGTCAACAAAAAGCCTTTTTCCGGGAAAGTCCCTCATAAGCTTATATTAATTAATAATATTATATGTATAGAGTTCTTGACATGTTTTGATAAATCGGAATTCGGGACCTTAATAAAATCATTCAGACGTCTGTTAGTTCGTTCGTTTCAGCCAAATGACGTCCACTGCTGGAAGCTCCCCCAAAGCTTTTTATAATGACCGGTCCTGCGCTGCCCGCATCCAGGTTCTTCCCACGATCTTCACCAGATCTGTTAGTCAATAGAAATTTTCTCAGAAAGTAGGTACTGACAGATTTCTGTGAACATTTTACTTCAAAGCAAGGCATAGATATGTATTTTCTATAGTTCAGAAACTGTTTCTATAGGTAACGTTAAATTAACATCAAGAGCTTTAATTTGTGACCTCAATAATTGACTTTTATAAGAATGTAGAATTAAAAACAACAAAAAAATGGTCATTTTAACTGCAATTCATACATTAAAAACAAATGTTTATTTTTCCCAAACATCGGAAAATAAAATTGTTTTTCGTAACACCGGGCGTATGGACAAAAATCTCGCCGTGAGTTCTTACTCGGACCCTCTTCAGTGCGTAATTGACACAGGCTTATCCCCAAACTTCAGTCCACAATTTGTTCGTATTTCCAGTATTTCTCTAAATAGTGACTGGCTATTCTCTGGCAACGTTTGATGGCCATCGGGCCACACAAAGCGGCCATAATTGAATTGTGTCGCAAATTCAGAAATATGTTTGACCGTGTGTTCGGGATAATGTTATATCCGGAGCAAAACGAATTAGTGGTAGGTAATCGGCAATTCCCAATAGATATTGGGATATAAAAAATACGTTCAGTATTTTCTTCCACTACCTACTTATTGAAATATACGACCCAATAAATGGGGCTCGTCAGGTTATAACTGATTTTATGAGTTTCGGTCCCTAGACCCCTGGTTCAAACTACACATTCACAAAACGAACAAGTCTTCTAATTGCTTCTAAAGCAGCAGTAAGTGCTTGCTTTTGATTATTTACCTACTACCGTAAATATTCGAAGATGCTTGCTCTGAAGCCTATGTAAACTTGCATGTTATTGCAATTTTTGTTTGCATTTGATATCAATTCTGAATTTATCAGTAAATCTGCATTCTGAATGATTTCCTGAATCCTCTCATCCAACTCTCTTGCCGCAAATTGACGCTTTAGACACACCCTACCCTTTGACTCAGTTATTTTAAGAGTGCTTTTACATTAGACGATTGACCGCATGGCAGCAAAGCTGCGGCAGCAGATCGCTTCAATTGCTGTACCGTACTGATATCATCATACCTTTAACAATCGCTAAAAAGCTAAGCAAAAAGTTGCTTACCTTTTTAGCATTCTTAATCACTCATTAGCAGTAAAAGACGCCCTCTACCTTTCTCAGTTCGTCACAATAGCACACAGCTTGTCGTATAACATTGTCCGCGCGCTTCCACTCCGCTGCCGCTGCTGCCCTTTGACTCTGCTAAGTGCGCACCCGCCCCACACTCTTACGGCTCGATGCGTACCTCTGATGTGTCATTCATTGTAGATACTTCAGTCTAAATCGCCGAATCTAAGTACATTTTTCTGTCAGTAAAGTGCCAATATTCGGCCAACTTTTGAGTGTAAGAAAACATAAGAGGAATCGATAACATTCTGTATAAGAGCGCTTTCACATATAGGCGTATTTGTCGCGCGACTATCGCGCTTCTAAATCGCGCTGCAGTAGCGCGACTCGTATCCATTCATATTTATGTAGCGCTACTGCACTATATGTGAAAGCGCTCTAATAGTCACAAAATGTATTTAAGGCAGCTGCTTAGATAATCACTCATTAGCAGTACAAGACGTCACTATAGTACACAATGTCCGCGCGCTTCCACTCCGCTGCCGCTGCTGCCCTTAGACTCTGCTAAGTGCGCACCCGCCCCACACTCTTACGGCTCGCTGCGTACCTCTGATGCGTCATTCATTGTAGATACTTCAATCAAAATAACCGAAGCTACATTTTTCTTTCAGTAAAGTGCCAATATTCGGGTTATTTTAGAGTGCAAGAAAACACTTGACAATCTGTAACATCCCGTAGGTATAACAGTCACAAGATGTATTTAAGGCGGCTACCTAGATTTAAAGCGCTCTTAATCACACATTAGCAGTAAAAGACGCCCTCTGCCTTTCTCAGTTCGTCACAATAGCACACAGCTTGTCGTGTAACATTGTCCGCGCGCTTCCACTCCGCTGCCGCTGCTGCCCTTTGACTCTGCTAAGTGCGCACCCGCCCCACACTCTTACGGCTCGCTGCGTACCTCTGATGCGTCATTCATTGTAGATACTTCAGTCTAAATCGCCGAATCTAAGTACATTTTTCTGTCAGTAAAGTGCCAATACTCGGCCAACTTTTGAGTGTAAGAAAACATAAGAGGAATCGATAACATTCTGTAGCTACAATCGTCACAAGATGATGTTAGGTATAAGAGCGCTTTCACATATATGCGTATTTGTCGCGCGACTATAGCGCTTCTAAATCGCGCTGCAGTAGCGCGACTCGTATCCATTCATATTTATGTAGCGCTGCAGTTGCGCTATATGTGAAAGCGCTCTAATAGTCACAAAATGTATTTAAGGCAGCTGCTTAGATAATCACTCATTAGCAGTAAAAGACGCGCTCTGCCTTTTCGCAGTTCGTCACTATAGTACACATTGTCCGCGCGCTTCCACTCCGCTGCCGCTCCTGCCCTTTGACTCTGCTAAGTACGCACCCGCCCCACACTCTTACGGCTCGCTGCGTACCTCTGATGCCGATTGTTGGCGCTTCAATTAGAACTAGTGTTTTGAACGTGCAGCTATTCCTGGCACTGATATTGTTCTATGGGTGATATGAAACGTGAATACAGCGTTCCATTTATAGAGACAAATTGGCGAGACTGAGCGAGAATTCAGCGAATATCTACGCATTCGAGCAGTAATTGCTTTGAAATTAATTTTACTATTAATGAGTATTTAGATATCATAATCATCATAATTAATGCAGTGATTTCAAGATAAATGCTATTTTAGTACTATGTGTTGCCACAGTGTTAACTATCCATTTCCGTTTTTGCTCTTGCTGTCATCAAATGGTGATTCTTTGTGATAGTACGAGACGACATGACCGGCAATGGGTAGTTAACACTGTTGCCGATAATAGGTACCTACATATTCTAGCTTGAAATGGACGAATATTCCATTTTTAGTTGATGTCATTTTTAACGCAATTTTTCAGCGACAACATCTACTAGATTTGCACGTGTTGTAAAGGTACATGCAGCTTCACAACTGACAATATGGCAATGGTCCAAATTTAAGCTAACTTTTAGATATTACGCTCATCATCAGAAACTCAGAGCTTCATATTTGTGTAACAAAACTGGAGCTAAAACAAACACTGCCGCTAGTGTGTAGTTTGTGAAACTAGTGTTCAACCCGACGAGGCCCGAGTTAGGGCTGCTACAGACCGATCTAAGAGGAGCACTAGATCTTAAGCACTATTTCTAATAACTAAAAGTCACACTACATTATGTCATTGGAAAAGTAGGTATATAAGCAAATCAGTAAAAACATGACGATTCTAAAATGTTAAGTACCTACTGCAATCTAGACCAAACTCGGCAACCCAGCGACATGAGTCGTCGTTGAAATAAAGCCGGCGACACCAAGCCGCCGGGCTGTAGCATGTCGGTGGGCTTGGTGTATTGAGTCCTTACAGATAAGGGGGCGTCCATAAATTACGTGAGACAATTTTGGCCATTTTTCGACCCCCCCGCCCCCCTTTGTGAGATTTGGTGAGATTTTGCCTGACCCCCTCCCCCACCCCCTAATCTCACGTGATATTTAAGTTATTTTGCAATGTCTATGCTTCGAGTAGGTATATTAGATTTATATGAAAAAATCAGTAACCCAGTGTCGTGCCACGCGCAGTGCAGGGTTCCGTAGCTTCCCGTCGTTTAGTAAGACAAGCAATTGCTTCAACCTAGGACCAGTTTTTTGATTCATAGTTAAAATAAATAATTGTTAAATTTTGCTTCTAATGGTTAAATATTAATAAAATGTAAACTAATAGTTAAAAAAATGTACTAAAAGTCAAGTTAAACATTGTTAAAAAAACATTTTTTTCTGTTATTTAACCACTTGTCATTTGACATCTGTCAAATTTGACTATTGGTTACTTTAACTACGAATACATAATATTTTCATACTTATGTAATGTCATTTTTTAGGGTTCCGTAGTCCTGACAAGGAACCCTTATAGTTTCGATATGTCTGTCTGTCTGTCCGAGGTTTTGCTTGGAAACTATTGGCACTGGGGAGCTGTAATTTTGTGAAGGTATGTATATTAATCACGCCGACAAAACGGTAAAATAAAATTTCTAGGGTAGAATTTTTTCAAGGAAAACTATAACGATTAAGATAGATTACTTAGTTTAAGAGTAATAGTTATTTGACTTATGTATTATAAAATTTCTTAACCGGTAAAAATTCCTTAGAAGAAAATATGAAAAGTGACTTTAGATGAAGAAGTAATTGCTTGCTTCTGAAATATATTGTGGTAACGACAGACAACTACGGAACCCTACACTGCGCGTGGGACGACACGCACTTGGCCAATTTATTATGCAATAGCGATGCTGATGAAGTTTTTTTTTAATTTCGAATTTTCTTAATTTCGACATTTATTCTGCATCTTTAGTGTTCACAAATGCAGATGGAGGCATTTTTAGTTTAATTTGATTAGACGGTTTGGAATAAATTGTCATTATCATCATAAAAAAATCCATTTTTTTTTACTTCAATAACCCAGTTTTCTGGCAATTTTACTCTATTCCTTGCGGGAAAAATTACGTGATATTTTCCGAGACCCCCCCTCTCCCCTACGTGAGATTTAGTGAGATTTTCGTTGACCCCCTCCCCCCCCTAAAAGCCTCACGTAATTTATGGACGCCCCCTAACAGCCACATAACAGCACATCAATGGTACTGTGACATCTTGAGTTTATGAAAGGTACGAATTAAGAACAAAGTTACTGACTTAACGCCAAAAAAATATATTTTGTGATGTGTCCCAATAATCCTTCCTGATCCTCCCTCATCGGGACAGCCCTGGCAGGAACATAAATGAGATGCAACGGGCCCGGTGAAGGGACATTGTTTTAAGTCAAACCTATTCTGTTGTTCTCTGTAAAGTTCACTTTTAATTTCGGTGCGAGCTCCGGTTCACACCGAGCTTACATGGCGAGAGCCGCGGTTCTAATTATAATTATCAGATATCGGATAAAGTTTGATAATATCACGTATTACCAAACATGCTAAGAACTAGCGGCCTTCGTTCGCGTGGATCCCGTTTTACCCTCTTAGGGTGGAGTTTCGTAAAATCTGTTGTTAGTGGATGTGTGGTGGATGTCTACACACTAAGGAACGTACCTTGCTACCTGCCAAATTTCAAGTTTTTAGGTGTAACTAGTTTCTGAGATTTTGTGATTAATCAGTGAGTGGTATATTTTAGTACAGGCACATTTCTAGCAGTAAACTAAGATTTTCTTAATATTAGAAAGTTTAAAGTAAAATATTGTGACCATGGATGGATGGTACTTTACTACGCAAAAACTTCTGTACCTCTAGTAGGAAAAACTTTCGAGTTCGTTTCGTTGCGTATTCAAAGTGTCATCGAAAAATTTTGTATGAAAAATTACACAGCGCCCCCCATATTATAGCCGCCCTAGGGGGCGCTGTTTAATTTTTCATACAAAATTTTTCGATGACACTTTGAATACGCAACGAAACGAACTCGAAAGTTTTTCGTACTAGAGGTACTGTATCAGATTTTGAAGAGATTTTACTTAGAATGGCTTATAAGTTGTCTATCAGAATAGCACATCAGTCCTTATTGATCTTTAAACTTATCAAAATCCACGTGAACAAAGTCGTGGATAGAAGCTAATTTCCTAACTTAATAAAACTCTTGAACGATTGAATCTGCACTGTGACATTTTCTTAAGAAGCTGTAATCTATAAGATTATCATTTTTACAACCGGTAACCTTGTAAGTAAACCAATACCCACGCGTTCCCGCAATCCTCACGCATGTCACGTCAAGTTCACGTCACGACTCCATAATAAGATAATGTTGTCAACAAGCCGAAATATTGTCATGTGAGCCCTGCCTACAGACGCCTCGGAAATGACCCGGCTTGGCTTTGAATACGAATGTATTGTCCACTCACACCCTCACTTACTGTGATATACAGGGTGGTTGAGGTGTTCTATAGACATAATTTATCGTAAGGACTTGTAACGTTTTAGCACTAAGATATAGATGAAAATACAGGGTATTGTACAATATATATGTTGTTGGTATGCCATATGAATAAATAAATAAATAAATAAATTGTCGATTTTGTACAGAATCGATACGTTACGAAAAAAAGCATTTGTAAATTCTAAAGTACAAGGAATTTTGTAAAGTGTGACAAATCGACTTTGTGGCAAATCGACAGTAACCCGATATTCTCTTTATTGGACACCTCACAAAACTGACAAATAAAATAAATACAAGTTCAAGACGACCTTATTTATGCAGTCTTATCGCTAGATAGTGATTTAATATTCATGTTCATACAAATCAACTTTCTAGGTACTGTCAATTTTGAAATACTACAGAATACCGCTGAAACAAAAAAGCCTTTTGCTTCTGAAAATCATATTTATATTTAACTGGAAAAAGAACCTAACATCTTATTTCGATGTGGAGAAGAAGACTTCCTCGTATTCTTGTTATTAGTAATCATGACTTTGATGTCGTGCCGTCGCTCGTCATGCTTATTGCAGTGGGGAGTACCTACTGAGTGAGAGATGCACTACTAGGAATAAGTGAGAGCGCTCAGTGAAATCACTTAATATTCGGAGTTTCCTTGCGTGATCGAATCAGAATGAGGAGATCCGCAGGAAAACCAAAGTGATCGATATAGCCCGTAGAATTGCTAAATAAAGTGGGCACATAGCTCGTAGAGCTGATGGCTGTTGAAGCAGAAAAGTTCTCGAGTGGCGACTACGGGCCGGAAGACGTAGCGTGGGGACCTAGACGTAGGTGAACACTTAATATGTACTTAGTTAGTCTTGTATTGTAGCACTCTTTATTAACATAAATGTTTAGAATGATATCCAGACCACCCTGTATTCCGTTCACACAAAGCTGTTATAGAAATGAATGTGCTGTCTGAATTATTCACCTGCATTTACGTCCCACGTTAAAATGTTATGTTTAACGGCAGTAATTAAATGAGAGGGGTTAATTTTCAAATGGACTTTTAGTGCAGTGACATAAATAACTTATACCCCGCGAATTTATTACCGTATGGTGCATTGGTGATGTATTTCGTAAATTAAATGTACTAGATACACGAATGCAGTTTGTTTATCTTCGTTTTTTGTAGATAGGTACGTGTATTTTTTCGGAATTACAACCGCCTATTCTCAGAATTACAACCGCCTATTTTCAGAATTAGGGGAGACTGGGTACGGTTGAAACAATTTTGCTTTTATTGTCTATAATTTTGTTATTTAATAACCAAGTGACGATTACGATACGTGAAATTGAAATTTGAAGTTTTAGCTATGATATGGCTGTATCATTATAGTTCCCGGGTTACTATTTATAGAAATATACGCAATTTAAAAAAAAAGAAATTTTGTTTCAACCGTCCCCATGCCAGGGGCGGTTGAAACAGCGATTGGGGTCTGTTGAAATACATACAAATAATACAATAAGTACTAATAAAACGTGTTTTATTTATCATTAATAATACGAATATTAAAATTATAGTACCACATGACGACATTAATCAGTCTAAGTATTTAATATTTCTAAAACATTAATTAGCCTTTGATTAGTAGTAAACATTTAAAAAAATAACAGAAATATGATTAACTAAATGATATTTCCAAACCTAATAAACATTAATAATAAAATAATATTAAAATTCTGAATAAAATTAACGAAAATCTTTTTTTTTTTCAAACCATACTTTTCCGCCGCGTTCCGCAGTGAATCTCAAGCTTTTACCACCTCTAATGCTTTACTAAGTCAATTTCCTCTCTGGAAATCTTCCTTATCCAAACTCTCGGTATCTACAAAAAATTAACATTAATAAATTTTCTGTTTCAACCGTACCCACAATAAATGTTTCAACCGTCCCCAACCCCACTTTTGGTAAAATATACTTTATAGTTTCGACACTAATGATAACACATTAAAAATAGTTACTGGCCCTTATTCTAAAAGCTTCATTATAATCGCAAACGCACACTCGATTCATTCACGTAAAAAGAACAGGTAGTATAAGCGTTAATGTCTGAAGAAAAATACTTACTTTTGGGCAGTAAAAAACAAAATGGCGTTTTGCACACAACGTCAACGCCTTAGGAAGTTTTAGGCACTAAATTCGTGTTCGGACCTGTTGTCCGCTTCTTTTTCCCCTAGGACCCCTAACTCCCCGTGGAACCGTTTACGAGATATTTGCTCTGTTTCAACCGTCCTTTGTTTCAACCGTACCCAGTCTCCCCTACAACCGCCTATTCTCAGAATTACTGAATTTTGTAGTAAGAATATCTTTTGGTTGGTTATTGGGACTATTTTTTCACCAGCTGTATAGACAACCATACAAATATGGTATTTTCATTTCCATTATTACTTCTATACTGATAGTAAAGCTGAAAAAATATCCATTTAATTTTACTGGTATAAATAACAAAGGGTAGTAATTTTAAGAATAGGCTCCTGAAAATTGTACTTCTCTCATTATCAGGCCAAGTAACTCCAACAAGTCAATTTCCTTTTTTTTTTCAACCTAAAACTAGTAATGTTGAAAACGTTTCAGTTTGCCTATGAAACACCTAACCAAATTGTAGTGTCACCGTGTATGGATGCATGTCGAAAATATTTTCCCACATTTTATAGATGGGAGCACGGTGGGACGGTCCAGAGGCAAACGTATTGTTTAGGCCAATCTGACATCAGTTAAATGTAACTGTCATCTTTCTACTGCTGTTTATCAAGTAAAGCTGCCTAACTGGGAGCACTGTTATTATTGTATGAAAAAATCTGTGAATTTTGACGGTGCTTCTTACGTTTTTCTACTCAGCAATGGGACACTTAAAGAACGAAGCACACTTACTATTTAAAAGGCTTACCTACAACCTCCTTTTTAAATAGGTATCCAACTGTTGTAATTTCACGTATCTGGTAAACTTTGGTGTAAAAAAAATAAAACCGACTCCAAAAAACATACCTACACTAAAAAGTAGAAAAATAATTATTAATTAATCATCTTATTTATTAGGACGAATTAATATTTATGTATACCATGATTGATACTTTTGGAGTCGGTGCTATTTGTATGGGTGGAATCTTGCAAACTGAATTAAGACCCACTTCCAGGCAACCGATTAAGCTGAAATTTCGCAAACACATGTGATTTGGATGACCATGCAATATTATGATGACATGGAGCTGATCTGATGATGGAGCTGGAAGGTGGCCATAGGAACTCTATAATAAAACGACTTAAATGCATCGAGTTTGGGCTCGTTCGTTTTGTATTGATGAGTATTTTAATTCTATATAGTAATCGGGGTCTAATGATGGAGCTGGAAGGTAATTCGCAATAAAACGACACAATCGCATCAAGTTTGGGTTTGGTTCAATTTTAATTTCTGTGATGGGACTGGGTGTTAATATGTATAATAAGTTTGTATTTACAAAAAAAAAATATTTAAGTATGTTTATATCCGTTTTCTAGTGAGCGGACGCTGTGAATGTACGTCACACGGGGTCACGTGACCGTCGGCGGGACTCAATATTTAAGCGAACTTTGGATGCCTATAAAATCATAACTACTGGGTATTTTTGAATGAAATAAAAACTAATGTATTTGTAAATGTAAAAGCTTAACTGTAACATAGGTTTCAAGTGATTTTGCATACCTAGTAACATTCTCAATTGTCCTATTTAAAAGTAGCATGAAGTGATAGCTCATTTTTCACCAGCTAAAACTCCTGTGTATCAAAGTGGAATGTTAAATAAGATAAACATGAAGTTAACTTGAGAACACTGATTTTCTAGCGGAAGCAATTTGCTAAGTCGGAGTACACACAAATATTTGTACACGGCTCAGTTTCCAGCCGTCAGATAACAGAAACAAAACACTGTGTATACTTCGTACACGTTATTTCCGCCAGCACAGATTATAAAACAAACGATTATGACAAACAGATATTGCAGATAGCATCTTAAGCTGTTTTAATTCATGCCTCCTTTCATGGGCCGCGTTGCATAAGGCTTTCTCGTCTGTGGCGAGTACCGAGGACGTGCCGAGTCGCTTGAAACGGCTCTTAGTCGTGGATTAATGTTGATGGCTTTTATACACCCGATTGTCGTGGAACCGACGTCCACTAATGGAGCTGCGAGAGTCTGCGAGAGATCTGTACTTCTGTTGCATTCGTCGCATAATATATGTCAAAAGATGGACCTTTGATACTTTGAAATTAATGCTTTATTAAAATGTAACAAAATATCTGAATTGGAACGGTACATAATAAGCATGCTTGCAGTTTCGTACTAATACACAACAAGTACTCATATGGTTTATATTATTTTTCTAAAAGTATACAATTATTCTTATTTATAAGAAAAACACAGAATAAACTTAATAAGAAATAAGCAGCAAGTGCATGCAACAGACAAGTTCATGCATAAACGAAACTACAGAAATTAAAGAAGAAGTCAAATAATTAACAATCCGCTCAAATGCTATATTTTTCCACCTTTGGTTGATATCAATTACAATAAATATAAGAAGAAGAATAATGTTTTTAAATTGAAAATTACTACATCTATCTAGAGTCTAGACGCTTCTGTAAGTACTCTTAGGTTGAGTGCCTTGTGTCGCTGATGTCAGTCCGGTGAAGCCATTAGGCGCGTGGGCCACTATACCCATTAAGGAAAAAGTCACAGGAACACGACGTGATACAGTATCAGTGACTAATTTCAGGCCCTGCTATGAGTATTAATATTGATTTAATCATACAATTTCGGCAAATACTTTATATGAAGTAATTAATGTGAAGTTGGTGTCATCATCGCCAGCAGCGTGAGAACAAGCGACAGCATTAAACGTTTATTAAGTTAAGTAACCCGAACTGTGGCCCATCAGCGGCGCTTGACTCCGACGCGTCGTTCCTCGCAGCCATTGTCTCGTCGATCTGTTACGCGTTGTATAACGCCATTGAATTGATTTAATGATATTATTCAGCCATCTGAAGACGTTTGTCTTAAAACAACCATTTGTTTAAGACAAACGTCTTCTATTTCTATAGTATGGGTTGTAATAGCTGGTATCAGATTTTATGAGCCGTCATTGACATTTGCCCAACCACAAACCACATAATAAGCTATTGGACTATAGAGGGAGTAGGTTAATAAAATTTACATTTGAATCCTCCTCAACTCAGTTCGATTTGTTTAAAAGTAAGTCAGTAATAAGTCAAACACTTTACAGTATTTTTAACAGTAATAAAATAGGTGTAATAATATTTATAACCACATAAACCGTAAAATAATTCGTAATTGAAGTTATTACTTTAAATACTGGGTACTTTACTGTTGGTTCCGGTCGTATATCACTTTCATGGAAATAAACTGAAGGCGATAAGCCGATTCATCGGAACTAACGTATTTTTTGCAACATTGCAATTAATGTGCCTACACATTTTATTCACTTTATTAGTCATAGTCACAGCGTGTCATTTATTGCGTCATACGCGTAGACACGTTTACCTCAACAAGTGCCCAATAATTGTGTCAAGACCTTTCGAAATTAGAGAGGTCAGCAGAGAGTTCATCAATCAATCTCATTAAATCTAGATTTTTTAGACCTTATCTATTAGATACAGATCCAAGATCCCTAGAGATTCAAGCCGCCTCCACCACCACCATCGGCGAAAAATCCGTTTTTACGTGAACTTAGGCATGCATAATGTAGGTAAAACTAATAGTTATTGCTAGAGAATAGTTTGTTACATATTTGCTTAATGATTATATGTTCCTTCCTTCCTCGTCACTGATATTTAATATAAATGCATGATAGTTTATAATAATATCATATAAAGGTGTGTAATGTGCGTTTTATTTTTCTATTTTACGGGTCGTTAAACTCATTGATTACTACTTAAACGCCGCAACAATGTACCTATTCGTACCTACATTATATTAGAATCCTTACATGTAACTGTAGTTTCAAATCATAAAATAATATAATTTAGTATTTATAATTTTAAAACAAATTAAAAAAGCTATTACGTCAATTACAAAAGGTGAAAAATACTTAAGCATCTATTATTTTAATTGTTAAAAAAACTAATTACCTATAAATAAAGTATTAAAGTCCTTAAGTACCTATTATTTTAATTAGAAAGATAATATAGAGTTACCATTGTTTATGCAATCGGTAATAGTTTCCGGTACCTTGAGCAGTTCAATTGTAGCCTCGTAGTACTAGGACTCTAGTATATTGTAAACAGCACGATTTTTGTTTATCAAGTTCAACAAAAATCAGCAGGCAACGTCTGCTTTGCATCAGTGTTGCTGATATGAATATGTCACTTATCCCACTATATTTTAACTATTTCGATATCGCATTAATAGAAAACGTTGCACAGTCGCCACTAGTACATCAAAATAAATCATCAGGTGATCCGTGTGTTCTTTTGCCTCCTGTCACATTAAAAAAAATCTATTCATAACATTTGTTAATTCATAAAAATAGGTAAAAACGGTGATAATTATTAGATTAACAGTGGGCTCTATGCCCAACTTATTCAGAATGAAATTATTTTGAGAAAATTAAAGTAATTGGCCAAAAAACATGGCTAACGAATAAAAAAGCGCCAATTACAAGTACAAAGAAACCGCGTATGTGTGTGGCGTTTCTTGAGCACCCTGTATGTAGAGCGGCCATCGCGAGATGACTTGCGGGTAGGGTTGCTAGGTCCTAAAACACAAAAGCCGGACTCTGTGCTTCATTTGGCCGGACATTTTACCCTAAAAGCCGGACATGCAATTAGTGTCATAGCTTACGAGTGAATTCTCTCATCATCGGTTGCCCAACATCCTGATGCGTGCGCTTGATATTATTCTGTAGCTCGACTTTAGCCTGCTGCGCCAGGCACCACATAAAAAGCCTAACAAAATATCCGGACAAGACAATTTTTGGCCGGACACGACCGTACAAAAGCCAAACATGTCCGGCTAAAGCCGGACACCTGGCAACCCTACTTGCGGGAGTATCGAGGGCAGTGGGCGCCGGCACACTTGCGGAGAAGCGCGGCTGCGGCGGCGCTTTGCTAAGATCTATTTGTTGAGGCACAGTGATATGGCTGGCCAACACAGTCGATGTTGTGGCGGTACACTTATTAATGTTTTTTAAAGGTTATGCTCGCTTTGAAGGTGTACCAATGCAGTCGTACAACAATACAAAAATACAATACAAGACATGTAAACCGATAGCGCCGCGCTCTCTCTGAAATTAAAAATGCCCAAATTAAAAAAAAAATACAAGACATGCAAACTTTGGAAAAGATACCCTTGGGAATTCAAATCAAATCAAATCAAATCAAAATCTTTATTTACTCACACAGACATTGAAAACATACATGAGATAATTATGATTATAATGTTTAATATCAGTGTGAGTCTGATGCCTATGCTAGGTATCGAATACCTGTGTTACAGGACATCAGGCTCCCACCGCCTCGAACCTTATAGCGCTTAGACAAGGCTATGAGCTAAGTGTAAGAACAACATCCAAGTGGACAAAGATTTAAAAAAAAAAAAAGAAAATAAGTATAACATAAATTACAGAATAAAATTAAAAAGATACAATACGTTACAAGAAAACAATGTACCTAGTGCACAATAAAGAGTGTATGTGTATCTAGGCACCAGTGAGTGATATGAATGAGTGTTTGTGGATGAGAGGGTGAGCCCACTTCTAAACAGACGCTCCGAGACGGAAGGCCGCCGCCCGTCCGCAGGACCATACATGGAAAGTTGTATGATAATAGCGTTGGTATAAAATTGTCATGCCACCTAACGACAGCAAGTGTGTAAGCCCGCGCACGCACGAAGACCGCCCAGCCCAAAGACTTCAAATCCGAGAGAGCTCTAAGTCCATAGGTGTGTTTTAGATGTACTCATTTAATTAGTTTTTCGGTTTCATCGTAGTTACGATTCAAAAGCCACTCCGTGATAGTTCTCTTAACCCCACGTTTTAGTAGCGGGTAAATATTGAGCGAAGCATTAAGTTTATTGTACAAACGATCGCCTCGGAAACAGAAGAATCTGTGGGCAAATATTGTTTTAAACTGTGTTTTGGTGCAGGCTATATTTTTTCTGCGTCTAATTTGACTAAGCTGTGGGTCATATGAGAGCATAAAATGCTTGCGTAGAACCACTGCTAGTATGAATAGCTGCCGAACAGTTAACACCCTCCAATGTCTGTATACATCAATTGTGGGGTGCAAACGCGGAAGGAATGCACTGACTTTCAGTACCGCTCTTTGTGCTCTTTCAACTCTTATGAGGTGAGTCTTGGCAGCACCACCCCATGTAGTGATGCAGTAACCCAGGAGAGATTGACACAGAGAAAAATAAACTGTTCTTAAGAAGGACTGATCGGCAATGTGGCGTAAAGTTTTGAATACAAAGATCAGCTTCCTTACTCTAGCAGCCAAAAGATCCAGATGAGGTTGAAAGTTAAGGTGGCAGTCGATCATGATGCCCAGGTATTTAATTGTGTCAGTTCGGGTTAACTTAGGGCAATGGCAGTTAGACTTAGTCACACATGAGCTAGAATGTGACACAAGCGAATGTCCAGTGGAAAGGCCTCTCTTAGAAATGGCAAAGGTAATATATTTAGTTTTACTTACGTTAAGTGATAGCAAATTAGAAGCCAACCAATCTGTAACCATATTCACCCCATCCTGAGCATGGTGGAAAGCCAGCTCCCATGTATCAGCATGGAACAGCAGGGCAGTGTCGTCAGCAAAAGCCACCATCGTTCCATTTATCATTCTTGACTGTAGAAGGTCATTTATGTAAATGAGAAACAGCGTAGGGCCAAGGACAATGCCCTGCGGCACACCGATTGTCACCGGCAATTCATCACTGATCCACTCACCAATTTTTACGGCTTGAGAGCGATTAGCGAGATAATTCGCGAAAAGTTGTAGTGTCAGTCCGCGTATACCCAACCTCTCCATTTTTTTCAAAAGAATTGTGACAGAGACCGTGTCAAATGCCTTAGCCAAATCCAGAAACACACCAATCACCTTCCTCCCCCCGTCCAAATCTTTGGCTATGAAATCGGAAAGCGCAAGGGCAGCGTCGTCGGTTGACTTCCCCGAACGAAAACCAAACTGAAGAGGCGATAGTATATTGTGTTTGTCAAGGAAGCCAACTAGGCGCTTGTTTAGTAGTCGTTCCAGGATCTTAGACAGGACGGGGAGCAGCGATATGGGCCTATAGTTGTTGACACAGTCTCTGTCACCACCCTTATAGACAGGGGTAATGAGAGACTTCTTGTAGTTATCAGGGAATACTCCAGTCCCCATACATAAGTTACATATGTATGTTATTGGTGGAATTAGCAGCTTACTATACTGTTTGAGCAGCTGGCCAGATATCAGATCAATGCCCACAGCACAACCATCTTTTAGGCTCATAACAAGATTAGCGACTTCAGTCATATCAGTGGGCTCAAGGACAAGTGAATCTGGGAGAGGCAAAAGCGAACCAGTGGGGCTAGGAGTGGCAGGATTACTAGTTATTTTGGCAGCAAGGCTTTTTCCAATGTTAGTGAAGAAGTCATTCACGCTATTCACACCAACTTGCGGATCAACATGAGCAACTAAGTCCATGGACGTGGTTTTTGATTTTTTGTAGTGAGTTGTATTTCTTACAGCCTCCCACAGTTTCCTGCTATTATTACATGCGTTTGTAATTTGTTGTCTGTCATATGCGCGCCTAACCTTTTTGAGTAATGAGTTACAAAAATTCCGATAACGCTTATAAGTAATCCTGAGGTCATCGTCCTCTGGACTATTACTCGACTTTATGTGTAATTTGTCCCTGTGACGCATGCATCTAAGAAGCCCAGGAGTAATCCAGGGCTTGTTGATCCTTTTCCTCCCAGCAATATTAATAACTCTAGTACTACGTTTAATTACATCAGATAGACTATCAGTCAAGAAACTAGAGGCCTCATTAGCGTCTTGCATGTCATATAGCGGTGTAAAGTCAATACCATCAATCAGCATATACAATTTACTTTGGTCGATAATATGTCTTGTCTTAACAGGGGGGAGTGGGTCATTATTTGTGTCCAAGAGAACAGCGACGCTACTATGATCAGTGATAGAGGAGTTCATGATCAAGCACCTAAAGACTTTATTTGATTTGATCATAACATGATCAAGACAGGAACGTTCGTGCGTAGGGACGTTATGCCCAGCATGTATGTTGAATTCAGCAAGTAGGTTTAGGTAGTCCCAAGAGCGAAGGTCATTGGTATTTTGGACAATATTAATGTTAATATCACCGACCAGTATAATATTCTCAAAGTGTTTCAGTTTATTCAGAAGTGAAATTAATGATGAGTTAAAGATCGCAGGTTCCTTATATCCAGGTGGTCGACAGATTGCAACAATTGCAGTAGATTTATTTAGTTTAACCACTAGACAATTTGCATGTTCAAACTGGGGTTCCTCAATAGATGGGCAAAAATCATTTTTGTAGTATATAACCACTCCCTCGTTTTGTGTCTTGTTGTTATTAGTAGTGGCATACAAATAGTCTTTTAATTCAGGAATGTACCTGGCAGACGGAAGCCAACATTTTGTTAATATTAAGAAGTCCCAAGACACATTTATTCTCGCAAGTAGGGTGTTGAAATTATCAAAGTTGCAATTTAAGCTTCTAATATTTTGTGTTAGAATTTTTAATGAATTGTGAGTTGGATTCATAAAACTTTGGCATTGTTCTGGATCGCAAATAGATTGACAAGTGTATTTGTATGAGTCCAAGTGAATATTTAATTGATGTGAATTAAGCTGAGTCATCTATATATAATGAGACAAAGGAACAGTAAATTAAATGTATAATATGTGATCTGATAATGTAGTCGTGAAGTTAGTAAGTAAGTAGGTATAATAATAATAGCAAAATTAGATCACTCAATTAATGTCTCGAGGTCACTTTCACAGGTTAGTCGCCGCGGCGGATCCTCTTCAGTTTTCTTGACAAATACCTTCCCGTATGAAGTCCAGGCAGCCAGAAGATTCTTGCTCTTGACTCGCTCCCTGGCCAGGTAGAATAAACGCCTGTTCTTAGACGTAAGGAAGTCCGAGATGTAAATAGTTCTCGCTGGACCAGGTAGGCCAAGAGTTGAGGTGTTCAGTGAAGCCTCCCTACTATCGCGTTTATTTTTATTATAATTACGTAGGCTTGAAATAACGCTGTCCCTTCTGTTAGTTGTGGTAAAGTCTGCAACAATAGCGCTAGACCTGGATCTATAGATGTGTCGTATTTCAAGGTCCTGGAGCTCAGATGATGATCCCACAGTCGAGCAGATGTTTTTCACAGTCTCGGTTAACGCTTGTTTATTCTCGTTTTCAGCAATGGGAATGTTCCTAATCTCGATCGAGGTAGATCTGGCGTCCCTCTCCAACGAATCTAATTTATTCTCTAACACTTGAATTTGTGTCTTGTAATTTAAGTTGTCTTTTTCAAGTGTATTTACTTTAGTCAGCAAGGTATCGTATTGAGCTGACATCAACTCCATAGATGATTTGATCTGCGTATAATATTTTGCGCTTTAATCTTCTAGTAATATGTTGCAAACTGTCCTGCTCCTCAAATTCAGGGTCTTTATTGATAAGTGGGTCGGAGCCGTAGTGTTTAGGACTTAGATTTTTCTGCTTAGATAGCGGCGGGGAGCGCTGCGTGCGTACGAGGCATATCTATCGCCGTAGCAAATAAATCAGTAAAGTAGGCCTAAATGATGATCGATGCCGACGGTGAATGCACGGCGATCGGGGGCAGGGCCTGCGTAGGCGCAACACAGCGGGCGTGACTGGGCGGAGCGAGTTACTAGCGCGCAAGACAGAAATATTGCTATCACTGTCAGACAACGGTACTCACGCGCTGTTGCATTCACTCGCGCCGTATGGGTACCTCTCGCCACAGCTGTGCTCCTGGTATCACTCGCGAAATTGTTTGAGTATTTACAAAACGTTATTATAGAATAAACAATAAATGTTGCTGGACACACGACCGTTCTCAGCGGCAGTCCGAGGCGAAGAGTATTAGATTCCACTATTTTAATAAAAAATTGTGAATTTCGATAGCTGTAAAAAGCTTGTCTTTTAATTTGGCTGTCATATTGGAAACATAATCAGATATTATGGTTTCCAAAAAATTTAAAATATTGAGAAATTAGCCATTTTACTGTAATTATTACACACATTGTTCAAACCTTCCTTATAAGCATTCAAATATTAAATTTAATCACGACATTCGCGCCCAAGTTCACAACAATCAATCTTGGTATTGTTTTGACAATTTATGTCATGTACAAGCATTTTGTGCAAAGTGTTGCTTACGAAATTGGTTACCGCTCTAACACCGAGCACTTAGTTTAGTCACAAGTTTAGTTCAATTAACATTGCAGGCTTGTGATATTGACACCTTGATATTCACCACTCACAGCACGAGGCATGCTGCCTCGTCTAGAGCACATACATTAGGAATTAATCTTGATTATCAGAATTACCCCCGGTTGGAGCGTTATTTCAAATAGCTACTTTGGGCAAATTCTTTAATAGAATGCCTATTGCGTCCAGAAATAACAATCAACATTTAATTGCCAGAAGAACCTAATACTGACAATTGATTTGGGAAACAATAATTAACTTTCATGATCAAACGAACTTACCAAGTGAAGTTCGATCTGAATTATCCTGTTTTCGCCGAAGAGATTTAAGGTCCCTCCCAACCCGAAGATTTCTATATCTTCTTCCCTGGAGGTAAACGTCAATGTCATCTCTTCTCTAAATATAATGAGACCGCTCGGACACCGAGCCCACAGCGTGGTAGGGGTGGGGTTGCCCGCTCTTTTGTTTTTTACTACTACTACGCTGAATATTGTGTGCGGATTGGCTTGTCGTACAGGGGTACTACTACACGGTAAAATAAATCTCTTCGGCGAAAACAGGATAATTCAGATCGAACTTCACTTGGTAAGTTCGTTTGATCATATAATAATCAAGTACTTCAAAATCCTAAACCGACAAATTTTTGTTACAATGAGTAATCGCATCTATAATTTAGCAAAAAATACCTAATCCAAAAAAAGGTCTTCGGCTACTCCGCCCGCTCTTAAATTAAATTACCATGGTTTTACTTAATCAAGGGTATACGGTTATACTCAATTATGGTTCTTGTCACGAGTATTTTTTCGCCCCAAAATGACCTTCAAATGAAATAAAAAGCATGACTAATGAAGCTAGATTAGCAGAGGCTCTTTCTTGGGAGCTTTATCATACTTTTCGGGAAACAACAGAGGGATCCCAGTCGACAGCTCATCTATTACATTCCTCCAGCGAAGTACAGATGCTAATGTAGTCCTATTTTCATAGAACAACTTAATCTACTTAGTCAGTTCTTGTAGCCCAGTGGGACTATTTACTGAAACGAGTCACTCTGTCAAGTGTTGTCTAAGGAACGCCCTCAGCCGCTCTTTTTTCATCAGAGAGATTAGGTTACACATAGGTCTGCTATAATAAAATAAATATAAATAAAAATAAATAAAATAATGGGAGCCGCAGCAGTATAAATAAGTCTTCTTGAAAAATGGTAATCAATCTCATGTGCTCTTTTCCGTGTTCTTCTCTCTTCTATGGAGGATTGCTGCTCGCATTCTGACATATCACACTGGCCATTGGACAAGAATGCAATATTTGGAAAGCCAATATCTAGTAGTAGCTTCTTGACTATAGAAAGGTGGAAATAGATACATACCTATTCTTATTTATTTAATTTTTAGCGTTAAAATTAATGGAAGAGCAGTCACCCAGCAAGCGGAAGGTCATTGGTTCAATTCCCGCTTTAGGCAGTTCGATTTTTTCAAGTTATTTTAATTTTCAAAATACCTATTCTTTATTCCACACAACACAAAATTAAAAATTTCGCAAAACGGCTTTACAAGAACGAATAAAAATTACAAGAAATCACTGACGCTAATATAAATACAAGCTACCACAATCAACTTTTCCAATTAAATTCAATTATTAATTTTAATTAACCATCACTGTAGCCTTTATCTTGTCGCAAGTGCAAGATCGAGCTTCAACAAAGAGACGGACTTGAAAAATTAATTTAAAAAGGCAGGTACACTTCGTAAACAAAAAAGGGGAACCCTTTCACTTTTTTTATTGCTCGAGATTACAACACTGCTTAATTTATTCTCAAATTTGTCTCGTTGCGAATTTTCCGTCACAATCGCCGACAAAAGGATGACTAATGGCTGTATAAAACAAAGTTACATTGGACGCAGGAAACTTTAAAAGGTTTCAAGGGTGTGAATTATTATTTTTGAGTGTACTTTTTACGATTAGAAGTTCAGTCCGTGACGTCTTGGTGCAGTGGTTGAGTTTTAAATTCTTTAGTATTAAACTAAAATATTTGTTTATTGTTAGTTGCATAAAAATTTAAATTAAATCTTATTATTACCTATTTATAAATTGAAAGATGCACATTGCATAGAGAATAGATAAGGATTGGTCATGCCAATTAATTAAAAGATATGGATTAAAAAACTAAAATACATAATATGTATGTGATGAACTCTTTTGTAGCGAGCCATAATCCCTACATAACTTATTGGACGTGTCTCGAAGCTACTGATGAAACATAGGACTAATATTATTCATCATATCATTGTTTGTCTTCTAACTTATTTAGTTCAGTATCATTCCTGTATACCTCATCTGATAACACAGGCATTGTAATTAATTAAAGGACTAGTATATATATCCTGTCAAAAATCACACGACCAGCCGCAATCAATACAAAAAAAGTTTAAAAACCAACTCATTTCGAAAATAAATCTCATTCGAAACACACCGAAATACGAGTACTAGCCCGTCCACAAACATGATACTGTAATTATTATGTTCCCCCACGCTCCAACCGCCATGATCTGTCTTTCATTCCGCTCCACCTTCATAAAATTAATTACAATATTATAATTGCCGAATCGAAAGTGGAATCGACCGAGGCGACCTTTTTTAATAATTAACTAATGAGTATCGGACCCATCCAATTTGGCAGACTATATTGATTAGAGGTATATTGAGATTGTTGCGTTGCGGGACTTTGAATATTTTTAAGGTTTAACTATTACTTGTTCTACACTCCGTTTGTCATAATTATAACTGTGTAATGACTTGATTGTATCCAAAATAATCCAAAATATAAGATGCAATAAGACAAATAAGTCGATTCAAACAAACATCATTAACATTTTAGTAAATAACCTACCAACTGTTCCCTGAGTGAATAAAAGTCTGCGGCTAGTGTCTTTATGAACTCTGTGAGCTTTTGCTAATTAGAGAATAGCTCGAAAATTAATCAATAAATGTGAACGTTCCTCCATTGAAATTTATACTAACTTTAAAGTTCACCCATATTTACTCCCAAATTAATAATTACGAACAATTATCATAGTTTAATTGATTTAACATCAAACGTCTCAAATCTCAATATATTGGTCACAAAATCGGCCAGTTATTGCGATCCAAACACTTTAAGTAGATTATAGTGTACCTACAGAAACTTGGTCCGTGGTCTGTTTACCTAAGTGCCTTAGAGACTTGCACTTAACCAATGCGGCGTCTTAACTGACCGACGGAGTTGGCTGGCAAATAACTCGCTGATTGGAACGGCTATATTTGTGGATTGCTTGTGGCTGCTAATATCGCTTCTGGTACGGAGTTTGCGAACAAGCGATATTAGTGGGATGCTTCATTTTCAAGGTGGTTGTCTTTTACAGTAATTAACTAGAATTTTTTAATTGACTACCTAATTGCCTCAGAGACCTGCACTTAACCAATGTGGCGTCTTAACTGACCGACGGAGTTCGCTGGCAAATAACTCGCTGATTGGAATGGCTTTATTTGTGGATTGTGGCTGCTAATATCGCTTCTGGTTGCGAACAAGCGATATTAGTAGGATTCTTCATTTTCAAGCTGATTGTCATTTACAAGAATGAATTAGAATGTTTTAAGTGACAACCTAAGTGCCTTAGAGACTTGCACTCAACCGATGCGGCGTCTTAACTGACCGACGGAGTTGGCTGGCAAATAACTCGCTGATTGGAATAGCTATATTTGTGGATTGCTTGTGGCTGCTAATATCGCTTCTGGTACAGAGTTTGCGAACAAGCGATATTGGAAGTAAGTCTCATTTTAAGACTGACTTGTATAAAACAAAAAAGAATTAGAATGCTTGCTGTTAACTATGATAGGATTTCCGATTAATAATATTTTAAACCATTTTGTTTCTCCAAAGTCGGCAAACTTATTTAATCACATCTTTGTAAGATTGACCAAAACTTAACGCTTGAAAACTTCACATATTGCTCCACTACTCAATAAACAATTTAAATTTTCACGTTAATATACTTGGCATAATGGGCCGAAATACATAAACTTGTACACACGCGTTCACCTGCTTTACGGTTCCATAAAAACTTTATTCTCTCATAAACAATACTGAAAGTACGGGGAGTTTGGGAGTACTTAATACGCCGGTGTTCCGATTCACAAAATACGATTTTTATTTTAAAACCAACGGACCGTGGTATTGATTCGATCAATCAAGGTGGCCAGAACGTTCTGGAAAGTTGAGATGGGCCATAATCCTGGCATCGAGGGATTTGGGTGTCAACAACGTATTATTAATAATCGCGCAGTCATTTTGCGCTGTCGCCGCGTGCTATGATTTATAGGGCATTTAACTTTTATGGTAGTGCTAAGTGGCTGGCGACTTTCACAAGCCAACCGAGAAAACTCATCTTGGTTAATGTAAGCTGAAAAGTTAAACAAATTGTCCCGCTTTGCTCTCGCAAAAAACCTGTTTCGCTCCACCGTTTTTATGGGACACTCGTAAAATTGTGAAACCGTTTCGGGAATTTATAGAGAACTTAATTTGGTGTATTAATTTCATATCGCCTGGCCGTGGATGTTTTTATTATATTGAAGTCATTAAACGAAGAGCGACAATTAATTTTCGTGTACCTATATTTGATTGTTCTCAGCAATGTTTCACATTCGAAAAATGCATTATCTGCAATGAGAGATTATTCTGCTATTTTAATATTTTTCTCACATCATAAGTTAATTAAATGAATTATTAAATTAGATATGAGAAAAATATACTTAGACTTCGTATAAAGTACATAAGTCAAAGTAAGACAATAAGCTCCCTGAGTGTAGCACTTAATAAAATATGAGGTAATTTCCTCATATGTCCATCAGAATCATAATGTTATACTTAATAAGTCAAAGTGCGTCTTTTACAGATCGCTTCATGGATCTTAAACGCCTAAGAGTGGGTATTGCTTTGCGCTGCTTCCTTGTGTTGTATAAATAATTGTTATTAAGTATAGACTAGTTTCACCAGCCCAAAAAGTATATTTTTAATAGAAACAGCATCAAACATTCAGCACATATTGTATCCCCCAGCGCTCACTCATCACTAAGGGTCATTTAGTGATCAATCTATAGAAAACAAGTAACCATTTCTAGTGACGTCAAAGGTCATCAGTCATAAAAATACTGGTCTTTTGACATGTCCATCAAAAGCTTGCATCCTTGAAAGCGCGCATTCGAACTCCACTGGCTCGAAAACAGCAGCTACTCGGGGAATAGTGATGGGACACGTCTACTATCGGGACATTGTTAGGTACGTCCCATTTAATAAACTAACTGGCAAAAAAAATAGTTAACGTTAGGGTTACGAAAAGTAATCGTAATGCAAACTACTCAGAGACATTAATTGTGGCGTTTTCAGCAGTAAGTAGGTATTTACTATCATTTAATGTCATGGTCACCTCTCTCATGCAATGTGAGATGCCAACATGCGCTACAGTAATAGACAGATCAATAACTACGTAAACAGTTTTAGAGAGGAGACCGGCAGATGCCTCGCGTTCTGGAAACTATGTACAAAAAATAACAAAATATCTTTATTCTGAACCACTGGTACAAATGAATATGGGCTGCGTCCCGCCTTCTTGTGGAACAAGCTTTAAATCCCTTAAATTAAAGTTAGCCCTAAATCTAGGGTCGAAGTTACTTAACTAAGTTTTCCTAAGGAGCCTATCCTTACTAGGATAGTCCTAATAGGAATTTCCATGAAAACGGGACACGTTTTCTACTCTGCCCATCACTAGGGGCAACAATCCTTTTGGCAGGCCAGTCTAAAGGCGGCGCTTTGTGAAGCGCCGTTTGCTTATGATATTGCAGACCAACTTCAGCTGACTCGCGTTGATTGAATTACCCGAGCCCTTCAAATGTTGGCTGTTAGCTAATTAGCGATCGTTTTGCTTTGCATTTCTGTTTTACAAAGTACTTGATATAGTACACTTGTACCTTAAAAAAGCTTCCGAAAGTCAACTTTTAACTAGCTGGTTTGTATGTAACACGTTATGGACTAAGAGCCTCGTCAATGATTGATCAGGATCACGTGAATTTGTAAATAATTTGGGCAAAAACGAATGTCTGAAACCACAGATTGTTTAAAAAAACAACATTACTTTGAAATAAACCTTCTGAAAGAGCCTGTATTGTATGAATATGACGTTTATTATTATTGTCATTAATTCGTTGAAAACTTTAGTTTTACGTATTATAAAATAAAATTATTATATTTGACGCATATTAAGTAAGAACGTATTTAGAATGTATTGTGTGGACATTATCTACTTTGAAAATTTGTTTGTTTTGCACTCGCATTTTATTCAAAATTCTACCTAAACCCAAAACAGAAAAGGCGGGTAGACGAGAAGATGTAAATCTCTTGCTCGTATCAACCGAGATTGTAGGGATATCACTTGAGGGAGCAAATTTGTTCAAGTGCACGCCCAGGCGATGCAAAGAGGTTTTATATTTGAGGCAACACACTTTTTAATTCTGCAGGATAATCCTATTGCGTGTTAATTGGATGAACATTATCTACATTCAGCAGTAACTGGGCATAAGCTTATTATTCTCAAATAATGACGATGATGACCTATTATTATGAAAAACACTTCCCCAATCATCTCATCATCCGTTCTGATTGTCTGAAAATCTGACTGTTTTTGTGTGGAAATCTGACTGTGACTACATATACTGACATTATTTTTGTTAAATAAAATCTGAAAAATAAAATTATACCAGTCAGGTTAAAGCTAAGTCTTTTAAGATATTTTTAGGCTGAAAAATTTAAATACTTGAGCAATTGGACCTACCATATCGTGACGTTATTGCCTATTGTAATTTAATCTTCAGTTTTATGTTTTTAAAACATAATTGATTACCCATTTTTAATGCATATTATGTCCGTAATTCATGACAGGAGTTACAGCAGTGGGAACGAAAGGTGGGAATAGTCCCGTACCTGTTCATAAATTATTCCAGTTAATAAAAGTCAAAGTATTACAATGAATGTAGAGATATTAAAACAAAAGAATAACTATTATTTTTACCTCGCTGTAAAGCTTGCAATAAAAAGCTTCTAGAACTCTCTGCCTTTCTTTTGGACATTCCTGTTCTGTAACAAAATATGGTCACATTATTTATGGTGCAGATAACATGTGCAAACAAGTGACATGCAAAAGGAAATGCGATTAGGAGAGCGCGATGCTTTTAATTTTTTAAATGCATTTTTCTTTGAGACATTTTGCATTGGTGTTAACACTGTACTTTTAAAAGTACAGGATGATATTGAACAGTTCGTAGACTTTAGTATATAGATATGACTTTCATGGATATAGAGTTAACAAAGGATAGTGCCAGGGTCTGGACCAAGTGCTGCCCAGAATCAACCCATAGTGCATTTTGTTCCTCAGGCCAATACTAATGTGTAAACCGAAGCGCACTGAAATCTATCCCTGGAGTTAAGAGAAAAAAGAGTTTTGTTTTGAATTATTTACATACAAAATATCATCGATATATACGTACTACGCATAAGATTTCATGATTTTGGCATTAAATAACACTCGCTTGTATCATTTATAAATAATGGAGTGAGATCACTTATCGTTTCCACCCTGTATAGACAGAAACTTCTCTCAACTCTCAGTAACTAAAAGTTCGCGGTGCTTTATTTGAACCTAACTTATATGCGCTGACCAGAGACGTACGTCCAGGATTTGCCGGAGCTTTTAAAATAGCCTGCGCAAATCTGATTATGGTAGTGAATGGAAATTTAAAGATGGCCAAAGGTACCGTAAGAGTCTTAGCGACGCGGCTTTAGAGCGGCTCTCCAGATACATTGAAGGTAGACAGACATAGGTGAAGTAAGGAAGACTTACGCCCGTATTCACAAACATTACTATGAGGTCTCCCAGTGCGCGTGGACGCACAGGGTGACTAACGAACCAATCACAGAGCTCCATTCAACGCTGTGCGTTCGATTTGCTGATTCACTTAATAAGCAAGCATCGTTTGTGGATACGGGCGTTAGACTGAAGTTTCGTTTTAACAGCAATTAGATATGATAGGGGAGAGTTCGGTATATTGTACCGCCGGGTAAATTGTACCACCCTCATATTTCGTAAAGTATTTATTGAATGTCTGTAATTGCAACACTCAGCGATACACAACTAAAATCAATTAATATCGGCCATGTGGTTTTTGCCGTGACAACAAACACGTGTGTTTTATTTTGAAAAGTATTTTTTCATTGTTTTCAAGTAACTTTTGACAATACATGTTTAGATTGTAATTTTGTTAAATTTAATCACAGGGTGTTTCTAATATATTATTTAGAAGCGTAAATTAGTGTGGATTACAATTATTTAACACATTTTTCGGTATTTATAAGCTATATTTTTTACCGATTTTTTAAAAGCACTATCACCTAGTCGGCTAAATTGTACCACATCAAGTTGTATGGAACTTTACCAAAGGATTTTGAATTTTTTTTTAGTAAATCATATTTTGAAGTTATAATAGCGTAGTTATGTTTGACTAACAATAAATGAAAGCAAAAGACTGGCAAAGTAGATTAGGTACAAGTGTGCGTTACGATAATTGGAATTACAAAACTTGTACTCAAAATCGTGATAATGTGTAAAACAATATCGATTGTCTATGTTATTAACTACTGTTCCTCTTCGTTTCCTAATTTGTTAAGAATGTATCGTATAATATTTTGCCATAGTTTTTTTAAAGGCTTGAAATTTATTGAAATCCAATTTAGTAACCCTGTGGTACAAATTATCGAACCGGTTGGCTAAATTGGACCGAAGCTCTGAACTCGTACTTTGTTGATTTGTGCTAAATATACAACAATCATGTTAATTAATACTTATGAAATAGTAAGTTGAATAATGTATCTTTTATTATATACCATGGACATTAGCAAAAACAAAAGAAAACTATGTGTAAAATGGGATTGAAAAAAACTGGTCCAAATTAGAGGACTCTCCCTTATGAGCTGACGGTGTGACGGTGTGAGAGAGGCTTAGTGACTGGTGATGAAAAGTGTGTGGTTTTTTATTTTAATCTTGTTTCTCTTTTTTATATTACTGCACCTACCTATGTACGCTGTATTACTGTGCAGGAGACTGGCACCGGCTGAAAACCAGCGCTGCATGGACCTAGTGCCGTACAGCTTACGCTGAGCCGGATGCCCTTGTCACCTTATTTTTAATTGTTAAGCTGTGTTAAAGTTGTATTTTTTTTTGTTATGGTGACAATAAAGGTTTATTTATTTATTTATTTATTTATATTTATATATAAAATGCAATGAGAGAGTATTTTTACTGAAAATTTGATAAGCAAAAACACGGACACTCTTTTTGCTCTACAAACATCTCAACTTTGGGTAAGAGCAAGTATTTTGCTGACCTTAAGCCAGTATGAATAGTTTTTACTCCTTTTTCATCGCAATAAGGTTCAAAGTTGTTTGATAGCACTAATAAAATTAAAAATAGTTAGATAGGTACCACAAATAGTTTCATCTATGAAGACGCGCCCCAACATACTTCCGCTAATGTTTGAGTGTTATCGGTACACGCTAAATTATCTATGAGTGCACACGCACACTTCAATAATGACGTTCGGATTGCTCGGATCAAACTCCCCGCACCCCGCGCTTTCCTCGACCAAAAATTGGTGGGGAGCGTCTTCGTGGATGAAACGATCAAGTAATTCGTTAAACTAATTCAGTTCATATAGCACCAAAATAATTCTTGATGCAAAATGAAAACACTAGAATTTTTAAAATTTAAAACAATCTTTTATAGCCACAGTATTATTTGTTCCGACTATAATTCACGTACGGAATAAACGTCGCATTAAAATAAACTTGGTTAAATAAATAATTCCTGTTTTCTCAGAGATTTAAATAACTCGCCAAGTCATGGCGGACTTTTATTTATTTTGGGTAGAGCGGTCGAGTTGCTGAAAAACTTTAATAAAAGCTTAGATAGGAACGTACCGGTGTATAGGTTCCGTACTATTGTAGCTATTATCTTTGTACTGAGAATAACTGTCTAAAGTTCTTATGCCCGTTTTCACCACCAATCCCTATTTTTTAAGTATAAACAAATAATATGAAAATTGTTTTCATAGCGGTCACTTAAAAATTAGGGATTGATGGTGAAAACGGGCACTAGTTACTTTATCTTTATTCTAAATCTAAACTTGTGATGTGTCTGTAGAAGTGATTAATGACATGGCTTCTACACGGTGTTGCACAAACGAATTTTCTAGGTATTTACAACAAAATATATCATGGCTTTATTAGTTCTAGACTAGATTGCTAGATAACATTATCATAGTATTGTTCAGTAACGTTTTTTAATATTTAAATAGCTTTGCCCCCGCAGCTTCGCCTGGGGTTTTCTTGGAAAATATTCGAACTTTTCTCCCCGTAAACACCATCCTTGGAATTCAACGAACATTAAAAAAAATTGGTAAAATTGGTCCAGGGGTTATTGAGTTATGCACTTACCAACACATTTTGCATTTTGCAATTAATTTTTATATAATAATAATAATAAATCTTTGGACAATTTCACACAGCGCCAGCTAGCCCCAAAGTAAGCAACTTAATGCTTGTGTTATGGGTGCTAGCTTAACGGATATACTACTTATATACTTTTTTTTTTAAATACATAAATATTATACATAGTCACACCCAGACCCGTCACAGAAATTAAAATTCATCATTTCAATTTCTGCCCGGCCGGGAATCGAACCCGGGACCTCTCGGCATAGTAGTCCGTTCTGAACCACTACACCAAACGGCCGACAAGATTATAATTAAGATTATATTATAGATGTCATTCAATTTGACACATAATTTTAACTTAATGCCATATTTTATTTATTTATTTATTTAAACTTCAATGCCAAAAATATATACATTAGGCGTTCTCTTTTATTTTTTAGGTTTCTTTATTTACGAAGGAACCCTAAAAACACCTGCAAAACCCAGCAGCGGTGTAACTCGCGCTATTAATCACGGTGACAATACTTATTGCCGCGGAAAGAAAAAATATTTAATTACACAAGTTATTTATCTTGCCCTTCTTTGATATTTAAATGCAACTTTAGGTTATGTATTTCCCTTTGTGTTACTTTTATTTATACATGGCTGACATGTAAATAGTTTGTATGATATTACTTCATTTCTCCAAAAATATAATAATAGGTAAAAAAAAACAAATAA